>NC_136482.1:48250779-48383279 GCF_053919585.1 Euprymna scolopes | reverse complement strand
GCCGCACGCATATATACGCATCGATAGAACTCCAATTATAGAGAAACACAAACGTTACCTTGTCATCAAGGCGAAGAAACAAAATAAAATGATTTAAATACAAACTGTATATCTTTATACAATTCGTGTCTATATTCGTCAGTTTGGAATTGACGTCTTATTAAATCGGTTACTCACGATCCAAATGTATCAATGTATGAGAATACCAACACAAAGCACTCACATGATTGGCTTTGTATTGCATTGGGTTTCAACTAATGTGAAACATTCGTCTTTATTTAGCCAATGTCCTTATATATCTCATCATTACAATAAATAACGCAATGTTTAAGTCTAACATCCACAAAGTAATGGTGCAATATACGAAATGCCTACTAGACACCGTTTTTCGTATTGTCGGTCCATTTTTAGAAAAGTTTATGAGGACTCACGGAGATGAGGATTCATCATTACGAGTGATCCCTAATCAACTATTAAAAATATAATAAGACGATCTAAAATTAAACGGGTGATTGCAAAAAGCACATCATCTTGTTATATAATGTAATTACTATGGAGTTGGTAACAGAATATTATTTTCATTTTTTTGACCCTCGGATATACATCCGACAAGGTAAGACACAATTTATTAACCGATAACTACATGAAGACATATGAGATATTAAAGGATATATACTTATCAGTCAAGACACTGAAAAGAACATGCGTTTACCACATCCCTAGTAATAATCCTTGGCATTTAAGTACCGAGAGAATTTCTCTGATCAGATTATATACTTACGCCCACAATAACGGAGCTTCTCAACCCATATAAAAAACGAGGTGGTAAGATGTAACGAATGGTGCATTCCAATGATGACAAAGATAGGGTAATTTCCAGGTAACGAGAATAATAACAAAACATGATTCCTTCTCTTCGCAGAATGAGGCGATTTCAAATTTAAACACACCATAAAATACATCTTTTTATTTGCAGTTTCCTTTCGGTTATTCTATATTATAAGTGGCCCGAAAATATAAAATATCTGATATTGCTGAAGCTAAAGTAAAATATGAAATATTACTTATTTTTAAAGGAAAACACAACTGGAAACTACTTCTCGTTCGGAGGAAGAAGAAATGTAGGGATAATTTTTTGTCACGTTGTTTTTTTTTTAAAGAAGCCATCACTTATTGAGGCATAGATATCACTGGGGGATAAGCGTTTATGGGTGTAAGGTACTCAATTGGAATATATCGCAGTTAATAGTGAGAATTTGGTAAATAGCGAATCTCAGTGGAACATCTCATCAATAACTTGTTTACGATTGACTTGAAGACAACGACAACAGCATTTGTCTCAGTTAGAAAGTAGGAAACTGAAATAGATTCACACAGCATGACAGCTCTTAGAAATAACATGGTTTCTACGTTTAGGGTTAAATACTAATACAGAGTGAGGGAAATTACAAGGCCTATTGACACTTTAGTGTAGGGGGCTACTATCAGGGGCTGCAACTGCTGGTGCACGATGTTGGGATTTGGGCAGCAAGATGTCGGTTCACGCAACACTTGAACCTCTGCATGTCAGTACAGTTAGGGAAGCAGGAACCTGGAATGGAATTCCAGATTCTAGCGATTCTGGGGAAGAAACAACTGCAGTAGAAATATATTTTACCTCTAGGGATCTCTACTGTGTAGGGGTGTGATTTAGCTGCTTGTCGGATTTGTCGAGGGTGTCTACGTCCTGGGAGCACAAGTGTTTGCAGTTCGTCAGAGAATTCACCATTAAAATACTTGTAGAACAGTCAGAGGGATGCAACGTTTCGTCGATGGGACAGAGGCTGAAGCTTAGATGCAAGTTCAGGGCCTATCAGATTGGCGACTCACTTTTGAAACTTTTCTCGGACCGAGAGACTAGCAGCAGATGCACCAGTCCAAATGTGACAATAATACTCACTACATGGGCGAATGTTGGCCTTATAGAGGTACAGGATACTTTCAGGTGGCAGTAGTTTTCTAGCACGGTAGAGAGAACCTACCTATCAGGACAACCTTCAAACCTAGTCGCTTGTACAAAAATGGTGTCCGTCCAAAATGGGAGGCACTCATTTAAATTGATTAAAGACGGGGATCCGAGCGTTGATGATGGCAGGATAGAAGTTTGGCTTTAAATGCATAAAAATAAGACACCACCTTTTTTCCAAATTGTACCACGCCCTCAGAGAGAATAAGAGAGAACTTGGTTGTGTACGCCTTTTAAATGTTGTTAGATATAATAGTGTCATCAGCATAAATGTCTATGAATGATCGTAGGATTCGAATTGGGAGAACATTGATGTAAATCAGGAAGAGGGTTAATCACAGAGCGGAATTCTGAGGGGCTCCAAAATTAATATTGTGAGTTTCTTATTTCTTCCCATCAGCCCCTACCCTTATGAGTCTATCAGAGAGAAATGAGAGAATAATTCAAACTAAATTTCCAGCTAGAGTGTAGCTGGAAATTTAGTTTAAGGAGTAGACCTTTCGGTCATACCCATTCAAAGGTATTTTGTATGTCAAGAGAAATTTATATTGAAAATAAGACTCTGTTGAGAGATTCGCTAATACTATGAGATATAATCTTTAACAAAATTATTGTAAGTCCAGCAGAACGGAAACAAAATGACATGTTACAAAACAGGTTATTAAATCAAATATAATCCAATTATTAAATAAAATATAATTAACATTTTCAGAAGCACCTAAAAAGGGCAAGGGGCTCGGAGTTGTGTTTGTTGACTTTGTTCGGTTCCCATAAATATTTCACGCCAGAAAAAATTACTGCGAAAGTATATTAGAGTAAACCTGTTGAACGTTGCTTTGCAAAACCATATTCCTGCAGATAAAACAATCCTCATAGAAACAAAAAATTATATTACTATTGTTTTATATTATCAAACGGCTAAAGTACAACCAAAATGAGATAGATACGAACTTGGTGAGATGATTTAATTTATATACGCAAATTTTAAATTCACAGCAGTTACCAGAAAATACTATTACAATCCTTTAAATAGTAAGCTGAATAAAACTTAAAAATGTACAAAAATTCTCAGATCTTTTATGCCTTATCCCCCATGCAATACAATTTTACTTGAATGACATCATTCAGGTTGCAAATAAAAGAGGCGAAATAGACAGACTAAAAAGCGTTGCACAGTTGATGTACTAAAAGAATATAAAAACGTTGCAAAAATCGAAAACATACAATACAAGACTATTTTTCTAAAATCTCTAAACAGAAAATATAAATGTGAATATTGTATAGCGTGACATTCAGTTACCCAGTTTTGTAAGGGGCGTCTAAACTATCATTTGTCACAACAGAGTGTGTAAATATTCTCACATTGTAAATTAAATAGTAAGTGATCTAGCTCATTCTACAAATTTATATCAGAAGTTAAATATTAAGTGCACTAGCTAATTCTACAAATTTATATCAGTAGAAATAGTTTAAATAATTATGATTTGATACACTTTTGTCATCAATCGAAATGAATGGCTCTCGCCTTTGACAAACTATTTAGTCTGAACTTTACTCGTGATCTCAGAGGGGGGTGTATATAAAACCGTTGGCAGGGCTGCTGAGAAACGGCGGGGTCATATTACCGCATCAGTAGATATCTTACTGCTCTTCCAATCCTCTACCTGCATAAGATTCAAGTACGTCCATGGATGAACCACTGTTTCCCCCTAGGCAGGAGATGAATCATTCAACTTATCAGGCCTTGACAAAGTTTAAGGAATCCTATTGCGGGACGCCCTTTTGTCTTCCTTGTAAGCTTTTTTCTTACAGAAGAGACGCTGCGTGCCTGTCTCAGCTATATGGTTATTTTCATGACCATTGATCGACTGAGCCCCAACCTATCGTCTTCCCTTTTTTACTTTCACGAAAAACAGTCGTCTAGCTTTAGTCACTGCCAATAATTTCCCTCACTCTTTATTTGTTCCTAAACATAAACGTAGATTCCATGAGCAAAGTTTTTTTTCTTGGAAAACCACGTCTGTGGAACTCTCTATTGTTTTTCATGTTTTCCAACTGACTGCAATATGATTGTCTTCAAGTTCTATCTGAACAAATTAGTCATAAACCATCGCATGAATTAATCTAATTTACCAAATTTCTACTACTAAATGTGACTACGAAATGTTCCCCGTGCCCACGGTACCCTAATTGACGCTTATTCTCAACTGAACTCCGGGTCCTGAAAAGTGGTGAATCCTTTTTTTTCTTTAAATATACAACTATTTACTTATAAAATCGAGTTTTTCAAGTTGATGGAAAAACGTTGTTTTAATATCATTGACAATAATAATGCTGGCATGAACATAATTGAAACTAAATAGCAATATCTTATGTATAGCATGAACATGTATTCGAATATGCACAAGATGTCTATCATTTTAGTAATTAAAATAACAGCCGACCTCATACACATGCATGACAAAAACCGCTGACAAATTTATGCCATAAATCAAGTTTATTATTTTGTAAATTAGATCATTAGAATCTATAAAATATCTCTCAAGCATTGCCATTGAAATCGAGTGTTTATATTATACATTGTTTTTTAACAAATAAACTTCTCCCATCTACTTCTACCTATGCATATATAATATATATATACATAATATATATAAATATGTATGTATATATATATGTATATATATATATATATATATATATATGTGTGGGGAGGATGTGTGTGCACGGCATAATCGCGTTGACACACCGAATCCCGTCCCTCTATGCTGTTTCTGAAATAGTTATTTATATTTGGCGGATACAACTACTTTACGAGATATGACGCTCACTCCTAGTAATTATTCCATCTTCCCCCACCAAATACCCTGAACCTAATATTTTATGCACGTAGGATAAAATCTTATAAAATACATGTTTGCATTTACCCCAGTTGTTATATATATATATATATATATATATATATATATATATATATATATATATATATATATATATATATATATATATATATATATACTTTTACCTTATAAACTGCGACCACTAAAACTTTGTTGGCTCATAGGATTTGCCCGTGGGAATCATGCCAGCGATTACCAATGTTACAATTCTTGCAAATTCTTGAAAACCTCACCCCAATTCAGAATATTTGCCGTCTATTGCGAAATCCGTTCTTAACAGAGGGAGTTCTGTTGTTTCCATTCTGAAAGTCGTTGTGAACACAAGGAGTTAGGTGGTTGGGCAAAAACAACAGATGCATTTTTTAACTCTATAGAAGGTGCATTCTTCCACCGGGCAACGACAGTTAACGCATCCTTAAAATTCATAAGACAATTACTTAAACTATGATAACTCATACGAAGAGAAATATAAATATGTAATTTTACACATATTAGTATAGTAATATTGTTGATTAAATGAGAATTCATACGCGCATGCTATATTTCAAAGCATGATCCTGCAGCGAATAAGCAGGACCCATCCATAAAACTAATATAGAATAATCTATTTCGAAATCATTTAGGTCAGCATTTCTATATAAAAGGAAGCGAGAAACATATTTCCTAATAAATTCTAGTAAACGGTCTTGAAATATATAGGAAGCGTGTTAGCATCCGTCAGATAAACTTGTATATCATCTCGCGTAATGTAATATCTAGAATTCGAGTAAATCTCTCACACGCGTTATATATTTGACATTGTAAAGTTTCTATTATACACGTACAGGTAATCAACAGATACCATTTTTCGTATCCATGCCTTTAGTCTAGAAACAACAATTTTCATATGTTTTAAGTAAGTTAGATAAGAGTAAAAATAAAACGTCACAGGTACATAAAAAACGACCTCTTTAACTGGTAATATTCTAACGAGTATTTTATGTCTTTATGCATGTTATATAATTGTTTTCTTCCACAAATACCGATGTAATTTCAAGTAATGCAGCAGGAAGAACGAATGGAATTGCTAATATTTCTTCTAATAAAATTTACCATACAAAGAAGTTTAATAATCATTCGTAATTGTATGCGCAGTTCCAATTTTGTATTTCTCTACTAGCCTTCTTTGTAGAGGTGGTTTTCAAAGCAAGCTAATCTTAACTACACAAACAGCATTTCCAAAAATATTTACCCCCATATAGATATAAAGATTTAACCTATATATATATCTGCCTCGTATTAAGCAACAATGATTCAATTACAATTAAAATAATAGGTTCTCACTTTGTAAATTGTAGCATGATACAGCAACAAAATAATGAGAGATGTTAGGCGATGTCCACATTGCGGAAGGTAACGTGGCCTAATATCTCCATACATATATATATATATATATATATATTTTATTTATATTTATATTTATATTTACAAAGCGTTTATGTAAGACAAGTCATTGGTACCGTCGGTTCCTAACCTAATAATGGGGGGGGCAATATACAGGCCCACAGCTTGATATGGATATCTAAAACGATCCCATATCATCAGCTGGTCGACGGACGGTAACAATGACTTATCTCATCTAAACTGTTTTAAATAATTATATAGATAATATGCTGTTATTTTTTTCGTATAATAGAGAACTCGGCTAGAATTCATTTTTTCAAAAATATTACTATATATATATATATATATATATATATATATATATATATATACATATATATATATATATATATATATATATATAGTAATATATGTGACATTTTGATATTAGATAGATCAAAATCAAAATAGTAGAAAGAGATCTTGGGTGCAGTTAATTTGATTTGAAAACACCGATGTGTTTGTAGTTTCCAAATTTGCTGCCGTTACGTACTGGATGAGGAGACGCTTAATATTTGCTGTCCCGATGACCGTAAGTCTATTTTCCTTACTTGAAACAACACAAGTTTTGATTCATGAGCTACAACAATACATATTTAGTAAAATCCCACGAAGCCGAACCATCTTTCTTACAGAAAACACCCTAAATCAAAAGCGCAACTAAAGACAAACATTTTTTTGGCATCCGACCCAATTTTACATCTATTTTACAATAGCGAGTGACTTTGTCGGTGGTCTTCTTTCCGGCAGATGACCAGCAAATAAGCTTCAATTCAAACTAATAAAGTCACGTATTTATCTACATGACTAGGTCACGGGCAATTTACTGAGCGAAAATTACTGTGCAGCCCGCTATAGAACGTGCCAAAAAGTTGTCGACATCTGCCAATTTTGAATCACCAATATCTTCTGCTTACATTGTTATTATTTGGCTCAAAATAAACGCGCTTTAAATTACACGCAGTCTTTCTGAAGCAACATTCATTGCTCGTTTGCGCTCTCTCGTGCTTCACGACCATTTACATATTCTCTGTCTCAACCCTTCTTACTTTCTCTTTCTCATTGCGAGGACTTTCTATTACATTGTCTATATTTTGGCCCAATCTCTCTTTTTAAACTATCAATTTGAGTTTTTCTATAATTTACGTTCGCCTATTCTCTAAGACTTTTATAAACATCATGATCAGTGAATCGTTGCTGTTTTTTTCATGACCGTTTACTCATTCGTGTATTACACCAACTCTATACCAATACCACTGCACATACACGTATTTAATTCACGTATAAGCATAGATGTATACATTCCAGCAAATTATAAAAATATTAAATACATTAATTAGCTTACTAAAATCGGAGTCTTTAAAAAAATGACATATATACGTAATGATATTATACCTTTTTATAATTTGATTTTTTTTGTTGTTTAATCTTTACCTAAGGGGGTTATATTAAGTGTTTCTAATCTTCTTGTTTAATAACCTCCCTCCTTTACAAAATTACATTATAACTAAGATAACGCTGCTAGCACATGCACATTCAGTACTCTGTTATTTGCTGATTGTATTTTCGTTGTGATTTTCTGATCTTGTCATTTGTTTTAATCCACTGCCGTACCTTTATATATTCGTTCCGACACAATTAACTCTCACACTGATTCCCAAGTAAGTGATAATACCTCACTAAAAAATCCCTCATTATTTTCTCCTTCCATTTTCCCAACATACACCAAGGCAAATATTTCGCCCGTACAACTGTGTGCCAGTGTTAATTTCATTGTCTTTCTTTGTAAGTTTCTTGACAGCACAATTTATTCTACACTAAAATAATTGTTGACCTTTTCTCAATCCTCTTCGTATTTTCCAACGATTCCATAGGTGTATTACTTATATTCGGCAATTTCAGTAATTTGTCCGATTCCCAATATTTCCGAACGGTCACCTTTGTTAGTAATTAAATTTCAACACGAGGTCAGGCTAATCCCCATTGCTGTTACTCAGTCGTACATAGAAAGCTATCTTTCTGATTCAAACGCCGTCGACGATTAATCGCGTGTTGTGTTAGCGTACGACTTTTAAGGAAACAGTTATTTTCAAGGAGTTTAATTATTTAATATCGCGTGCCCATTTCCTGTTAACTGCATTCATACTGTTTATACGCTTCTACTTATATTCATGAGTTTCATGTCCATTCTCGAATACTGAATTAGTTCAAAGTTTTATCGTAAATAAACGCAAAATAAAAACAGCATAAATTCACAACAAATAATTTTATTATATATTTTAAAAGTTAGTACTATACTTTTTACATTATTTTCTTATATGCTTATCACACAGTAAGTCATAAGGATTCTTTAATTAATCAATGCCTTAATAAATTTTCTTTTTTACTCCATATAATTTACTTTTACAGAACTACGTACCTAAATGTTTAATTTTCTTAACCAACATATTGGAATATTCCAAATATTTATTGTAAGCAAAAACAAAATAAATGCTAAATAAATTGGCACCAAACATATTTAATATATATTTTTGAAACTTGAAAGTTCAGTTTTTTTTCTGTTTTACTAATATAATATTGAAATAAATATCGCGATCACATGGAGACATGCACCAGTTTTATTTTTATCAGAGCATATGCCATGCGAAGACCAAATTAAAAGTTATCGTTTTTGTTTTCCTCGTATAAGGGAGAAATATACTACACTGAGGTAAAATTGTTTTCTTTATATTTGCAAAACATTGAATAATTTTCTTCTAGTTCATCCTCAAAAACTTGGGGTACTTGTGCTTCTGTATTTTTCTGATATGCGCTGTGCCTGCTATTTCAAAGTGGGGAACATCATTGATGATGATGCAGGAAATTAGAATTTAAATTTTAAATAGTCTTAAACAAATTCCTGTAAAGGTATGTAGATGAGAAGTTTATTTTACGCCCATTAAGATATTCATTGTTGTTATTTATTTGCTATGACATTTTGACAGGTAGTTATATTCAGCTCCTTCAGTTACAATATTTAATATCTGGAGAAGATATTTTACATTGTTTGGTTTTTGCGTTAAAGTCCTTATTTAACAAAATTAGTATGACTAGCTGGCATTGCCCGGGTTCTTATGAAGTTCCATCTGGAGACACCTGTATAGAGCATTTTTCAATATAATATGTCAATTCTATCGTGGGGAACGACGATACTTCCACAACAATTAAAAAAAGGGATAACTTACTCCCGATTAAAAACTGATAAAACGCGAAAATATGAAAAAGAAAATTCATGTAAACACTTTACAACTAGATATTCCGGCAGAAGGGATAGGAAGAGAAGAAGATAGACTCCTAGTATTGAGCTCTTTTTGTTGTCCGTCCACTTGAAAAATAAACTGCCCTATAAAAATAGATGTATCAAAACAGCTTTTCTTACAATTAAAATAGCAGAGAGTATTCGTCTGACCGAACTAGTTAGCCATTGTAGCCGAGCTCGATAAAATTATGAGTATATTGGAAGTTTTTTTTTATTAAATTAAAAATGATTTTTTTTATTATCAACGTACAGGCGAAAAATACCTATATATATATATATATATATATATATATATATATATATATATATATATATATATATATATGTGTGTGTGTGTGTTTGTGTGTATATGTGTGTATATACATACATATATATACACACATACATACAAACAAACGTACGTACATACGTAAATGATAACACGTCTATATTCTAAATTTCAATACTTGACCAAATTACGGTTATTTATAGAAGCATGTTGAAATACACATTTTTTTTTAAATAACCTGTATGGAAACACAGAATCAGTTATGTAAGTTTAACAAATTATGTACCAAAAGTAAAACGTTACTAATGCTCATCCAATTTTTGGATTTTTAATCATGACCATATTCTTTTATTTTCTTTTAAAGTTGATGACTTACTTTTCTTATAAAGAGTTCCTACTTATTTTACACCCTCCACGACCCCAGCGCTATACATTAGGGTCGTTTTGAAGGTGGATAAAAATAACAACAACAAAAATTGTCTCAGTCGTGAGGGATTTCTCTTCCATGAACCGAGAACAAAACGAAATAGGGTCTAGCATCAGAAGAAATGCTAAACTTCACTTTTTTATTATATTGTGTCTCCTATATGGTATCTCTCTTGTGGTATTTTTTTCTGAAGAGTTAAGGACTGAATATATTTTTTTTAAAAATGACATAATAATTACACGGATGATTTTCGTTATGGAAAAGGTGGTATCAATAATAGAACCTTTCAACATAAAAATATACAGTAAGATTGTCAAATCCTTGAAATTTGGTATGTAGACATGTTCACTTATTTGCAAATGCTTTTTAGTTACGTCTAGCTTCATAAATAAAAAGGACTGGATTAAATAATATATATATATATATATTTATGTATATATAATATATATATATATATATATATATATATATATATATATATATATATATATGTGTGTGTGTGTGTGTGTTTGTGTGCATGTGTGTATAAAGAGAAAGGGGAAGAGAGACAAACAGACAGATAGAGACACAGAGAGAAAAAGACAGGCGCAAAGAGGAGGGATAAGAAAGAGAGAAGGGAGAGGGAGAGACAGAGTCCACCATGCTAAGTATTTTATCAGACGTATCAAAGATTTGTTTATTCTTTTCTAAAAATGTTAAGCGGATGACCTCATATTTTATAATCCCTACAAAATGTAAATATTTGTTTTAATACTTTAGAACTATACACTTCTAACATTTTCACTTAATGTTGTACACGCGTATCGCTATATTATACATCATTTTAAATCGTACGCTGTGATGAAGAGAGATCCATTTCAATGATGCTTATTTTACTTGAATTATTCTACTGTTTGTGATACTAAAACATATCGCGTTATGTTAATTACAAAGTTTATATAAAGACCAGAATACGACATCAATCGCAGATGTTAGGTTGAAGCAACATCAAGTGATTTCTTACAAACATGAGTTAGGCAATTAAATCTCTCACTGGGAAAGCATTTTTTCTTAAAATATATTGAGTATTAAAGTTGTCCACTTGGAAAAAGAAACATCGAATAGGGTATATATTTTCCTGTGCTCGATTCGCCGTGTATTCAAATTATACTTTAATTATTTTCCATTTGCTGATATATAAGAATTACAGGTGTTTTAAAAGTCCAAATCCGCAGAAAAGTATTCATATATAAAAAAAAAACGCAAAAAAATAGTCGCAATATACTTTTTGCCATTCATTTCTAGAAAATATCATATAAACACGAACACTTCGAAAAATAAAGTTCAAATAGGATATGCTATCCGAGCTAATGTATCTCTATATACTCTGCATCCCTATATTAATGAAATTTTATAACAAAAATATTTCATGCGAAAACAAAAATATTGCAATTCGTTTATAGTAAATGCATTGTTTATGTTTTACCGATCTGATTCTCTTGTTGAAAATTGTATTATGGTTTTTATTCTTGTATATATTATTGTAACAATATAGAAAATAATTTAAAGCGTTGACTTTTCCATTTTAAGTTCAGTGTACGTTATGTATTTTTATATTTACATCACGGAGAGTATGACACTCACGCGACTCAAAAGCAAGGCAGAATAGTTTTATGTTTTACTTAACGAGAAACCATTTCCTTCAGACCATATGATAGCCTATTCGAATGCACTGAGCATGGGCTCAGGTATTATGCGCTGCAACACGTATACAGTTATGAAAACACCTCATGTGACTTTGCTGAGTTTTTTCAATAGATGTACACGTATGGTTTACTAAAAAAATCCATACAGATACAGAGAGCGAAAAGCAAGCGAAAAGATAAAACACATAAATGTCTCGTTTACTAACAAAAATAAAGCGTGTTACTTATAATGCTACTTATAAGTTTACTTATAATACCCGATCGGTCTGATTATTTTCTGAGTATTAAGTAATTGATCACTATATTCTATTCACGATTGTGTCGTTTTTGTTTATACCAATTTATTATTAAATGTGTTGCATATATACAATGCATTATAAACTTAAAATGTATAAATATAAGAATTTGGATTAAATATTTTCTAACTGTAAACAGTTAACTTTATTATGATAACAAATCGAGAGTTGTAAATTACCTGAAAGTGCAACGTTCAAAATATTTCTGAATCGAAAAAATATTAAAATAAACACACAAAGTCAAATACTAGGTACTTACATGATATATTGATAAACTTGCCAATGCACTTGCTTACATTTTGCTTCCCATATGAATCCTATATATAATAATTTGATTGCAGAAATTTCCATTTGACCCAAAGTACAAGAAGTTTGCTCCAAAAGAGGACGGCTACAAAATTATAATTTCTAGACTATTAGAAAGTATATTATAACACTTTTGAACGCCATCTTACAGACATTGTCGGTATATTAAAATCTTACATTCCAAATTGCAATAAACATCATCACTATCACAAGCATCTGCAATGAAAGTACTCTTACTTTCCCTCTACATAAACAGTTCTACTCCCGATCCAAGTGAAGACCGGAGAAAAATATACACAGTATAAATATATTGTCCTGCCTCCTTTATTAACTGCTTCATGCACTGGTAGACATACACCTACTTTTACACTTTTCTATTCGAAAATAATGAGTTCTTCCGAATTAAATCCCGTGTATTCTCATTGGCTGAAATCATAAAATCTGTTATTCCGCATTATACACATTGATGCTATAACAGACACCTTCAAATCTTCAGTAACATTCCCGCTAAATTAACACATATCAATATTTTTTATATTATTAAACCAAATGGAAATATTCAGGAACTATCATAACCATAACTAAATGTAACGACACATACATCAAAGCCGCACATTGTTTGGAAAATTACGCTTTCACGTCGTCCCATTTTCGCTAGGTTAAAAAATAATGTTCACATTAACCTACCGTTGCATTTACTTTTTTCTTACCCCAAAAGTATTCGTAATAAAACTTTAGATATAAGCTGACTGATCTTCGTTCTAAACTAATTAAACGTCTTGTTTACTGTTTGGTCTTAGCCTCCACGGTAAGGAGTTGGTAACATGAACGTATCTTAGTAAACGAGACGAACATTCGTTTTTAATTTTTGGTTTAAACGTCATAAATTATTGATGACTTAATGAACGAATAAACAAGACGAACTTTTATTTTTGTAATGTTTGCATTCAGCGTCCTAAATTATGAGATGACAAAATGAAGGATATTTTTTTCTGAATAGAGGAACGTTCTCTTTTTCATGTAAGAATTCAGCGTCCTTAATTATGAGATGACAAAATAAACACATCTTAGTAAACAAGACGACCTTTCTTTTTTAAGTTTGGTTTCAGCGCCCTGCATTATGAGACGACAAACAAGACAAATCTTAGTAAACAAGACGGACTATCTTTTTTAATGCTTGGTTTCAGCGTATTTACTTATGATATAAATAAATAAACGAATCTTATGAAAAGAAATGAAATCTATTTTCTTACGGTTTTTTCTAACCGTCCGAATAATGAAACGACAAAATGCACAAATTAGTAAACGAGCCTATATTTTTTTAATGTTTGGTTTCAGCGCGATAATTTATGTCCTGATAAACTGAACAAAAATCTTCCCACTCACAGGATGGCGTATCTATTCCGAGAGCCGTTCATAATATGGGGATGTTGCGGGTGACCAGATGAGATTGGAGGTGTCTGTTCCGAAAGCCGGTCTTACAATTAAAGGTTTAGGGGTTGGACGGCCGCAACAACAATAACAGCAGTACTTCACTATATGTACGATGTGTGGCCGATTGATTATACTGCAATGTTTTTGATAACTTTTTACATTAGATCAACCTACACACATTGCTTTAAAATGAGGAATTTTAGAAGTTTTCCGCTGTGATTATTAAGACAATCTGAGTAATATTTTGGCGATTGCAAGTAGTTTTTTCACTATATTATCATCGGCCGCTTGATTAGTATGCACGGGAATGAATCAAATCTTATTATATTCGACCGACACTGCCACCTCCAACTTCTTTCTTGGTGCATAGTAGTTGCCCGTGAGGATCTTGACACCATTCATCAAAGTTAAATGTGTGGCAACAGAGAGTCACCCCTAATAGCAAAATGGGATCTCTATTTCGAAAGCCATATTTAATATGGGAGTGTTGCCACTGACCGTTCCGAACGCCGTTCTGAATATGGGGAGGTTGGAGAGTCTATTCCCAAACCCATTTTTAGCATAGGGAAGTTGGGTGCTGGGTAACACAAAATATATATAAATAAAAATAAACAAAAACAAAAGTACCAATTTTTTTCTACAAGACGAGAGGTGCAGGATTCCACCGTAGAAAACCAGTTATCGGGTATGTATAGTATTTTTTAATTAGTTGTATTTGTCGTTTATATGCACTTGATTGTAAGCATATGTAATTTAGGTTGACATCTAGAACATGAAATAACACATACGGAGTAAATTATCTGGATACATATTTATCAAGCACAAAACTCGAGTAACAATAAATTTTGTAACATAAAAGCTACATTCAGTTCCCTCATTATTATTAAAGGATAATATATTCTGCTTTTGTCTTTTGTCAATTAGAATTTTTTTATTTGTCATTTGCTGGATAGGTGTATATCTTTATCGTCTCTTATCATTTATGGGCTTCATTTTAGTTTACTGATATGGTGTATATTGTCTATTATAGTAACTTAGTTTTTAAGAGGAATGAAAAATACTGCAAATAATTACTCTAAAATTAATACATATTTAATCAAAGATACAGCGGTATAATTCAATTTCTAAAACCTTTTTCGTCAGTGCCAGTGATGGTATACCAACAGTGATTTAATCATGCAATGCTTATTTAACTTCATAAGCAATGAATGGGAATTCTATATTTTGTGGTATATTTATATACGCCGTTCACTTTTTAATGTAAAATGCTTTGCATTTGCGTGCACATTTTTCGTCCCTCCCTCTCTACTAAAATGGCATGTTCATATTTTTCGTTTTATTTATATTTTCCTTATGCCCTTAAATTGTCATAGAGCTATGATATATAACTAGCGTTCCTTTCTATAATTGCTTTCCGATGTGGAACATTTTTATTATTATTACGTCTTCTTTTTGTATTATTTTGAATAAATGCAGTTTCCGTTTTGGGCAAAGGACAAGAAATTATGACTGTTTCCTAGAGCGCTTCTCTTTATTTCCCAACATTCAGCCTCGTAAAGTATGTTTCGCCTCTTGGGAAGCTTTTGTTCTTATCGAAATATAAGGCAACGAAACTATGTGGTTACGACACAAGTTATAGTAGTAGAACCACAACTGGAAACAGCAATACCATTGTCTGTAATAACGGTATTTATATATAAATGTGTTTATAATGCGACATTTTTCTCTACGTTTTCATATCTCTGTCGATCGGTCACGTTTTGTATTAATTATTCTTATTGTTTACAGAATACATTTTCGATTCAGCTTCAATTTTAAATGTAACTAAATATCAAAACAAAATATTATGGCACGCTTTCAATTTCTGATGAAAAATTCTTCAATAGTGTAGAATTGTATCTCAAGATACTATTTTTGTATCTCGTACTTAAATAAAAACAAATATGTTCAATTTTTTGTGGCCTATGATTTGAACAAAAGTTGTGTATTTATACACAATCAACTAAAAATATCCATTATCTTGAACAGGATTACGTTAATATTAAAAATCATATTCGGTTGTGCTTCGTACTAAAATCTAGAAATCAATCTTAATCCTTATTAAAAAATGTACCTTTAAAAAATATATGTGTTTCTCCCATTCCCAATTTTTATATATTATTATATAGGACACGGCTGTTCGGTAATAAACTGTTAATTTACATTAAACTCATGCGTTGGAAATCATAGTATTTTTTATGAAAGCTTTTGAAATAACACGTGCTCGTTTAAAAACATAATCTTTCTCTATATATGTTTTACTCATTTTAGAGATATGCGTGAGACAAATCGTGTGTTTTATCAGTTATTGTTCTCATTAACCGGATATATTAAACCTTTATATTAAGCATATCGTACCTTGTTTGTAATCTAAGTAACAGTACAGTCGGGAAAGCTATAAACTAGAAAGGATTTCCAAAGTATAACAGCTTTGGGAAAGACCATTAGAGTAAAAGACTTAATTACATCCAAGGATCTGTAGGGGTGGTATTTAGTTGCTTCTCGAATCTGTAGGGGGTATTTACGTCAGGTGTTTTAAGGGCTTGTTGTTTGTCGGATTATCAACCATTAAAATACCTGTAAACAGGCAGATGGATGATAAATTTCGTCGATAGGAAGCCGGGTTTAGCCTAGATCACATGCCAGGTTGGCGACCCGCTTTTGAACCCTTAGAACGAGTGACTACTAGCAGATAAACCATCCGAAATGAGAATACAGTACTCAATATATGACCGAATGGTAGTCTTGTAGAGGTACAGGATTCTCCAAGGTCTAATAAATTTGTACCTTTGTAAAGAAAGGCCACCTCTTCGCAACGTTTCTGCGAGTAATTCTGCCTTTACTTGGATGTTGTTTATCCGATTACCGCTTGTGAATGCTATAGCGCTTTGTGTCATCAGTAAATATATCCATCTCAAAGATAATTTTATCTGGCAAGTCATTTATGAATATTAGGAATAATAAAAATCCAGCGAAACACCCCTGGGGTACGCTCACATTTTATAATATTCTTTAGATTCATAACCACCGAGAACAACCTGGATTCTTGTTTTATTTAAGAAGAATTAAATTATCTCAAGCATTCGTCACGTGATACGGTATGGTCTGATTTTCCTGAGAAGACCATCGTGCCATACCCTGAAACATCCCTGAATAAATCTAAGACTACCGCTCTACCAAACACTTTTTGTCCAGTGTATAGGAAATATATTCAAAGATTACAGTGTATAGGATATATATTCATAAGTTACACTTAAAAGATTGTTGTAGAACGGGCTTACATACATCTATACTGGTGGCATGTCAGAAATTAAGTAGATGTAATATTTATTATAGACTCAAATATTTCCAGAAAAGAGAGAGGAGGCCAATAAAGATATATTTTAATAGGTAAGTTCTTTTGCCAGATTTCTTGTAAACTAGTGTCACAGAAGCTGTTGTACAAGCGGTCCGGAGAACAATACTCGTAAGGGCATTTGTAGTAAAGTGGGGGCTATACTAAAACAACCTTCAGCGGAGCATTTTGTTGTATCAAAGCCGAGATGAGATCAGGTCAACATACTTTTAGGTTTCTAGGTATTTTATTATATCATGCAGATAGTGTATAATATTAAGTTATATGCATATATGTAAATATGGAGGACTATGCTTATATGCATAAACTTACATGCATATATATATATATATATATATATATATATCACATTGATATATATATACATATGCGCATACATGTTTACATATATATATATATATATATATATATATATATATCAAATGTATATATGAGTATATATATAGCCAGTAGAGTTTAGTTTCCTAGAAGTACATCCAATGAAACAACACGTGTCTACCAAAATAGTGCTCAATGAGTGAACAGAGCAGGAATATATGAGTATATATATTGTATGTGCATATACATGAATACATGTGTATATGTGTGCATAAATATGTAATTATGTATATAAAATATACATATTTATAAATATATATATATATATATGTGTGTGTGTGTGTGTTTGTCTCTGTATGTGTGAGGGTTCAAAGCGCGAAGGAGATGGTTCAGCATAAGCGGCATGACTTACGTATTCAAGTATCGAGCTCTGTGCGAAATAACATCAGTCAAGAGAAGAACATTACCATAAAAAAGAAAATGGTTAAAAGTGGATGTTACTTAAAAGGGAAGATAAACGTATTAAACACTGGGTGGAACGAGACAGCAACAGAGATGGCCGACAAAGACGAAAATACACGTTTTTGACATAGCACAGCATTTTAAACCTATTTGAGTACATGAAAATCCCGAACCGGAGACAACACAGTATTCTTAAAGTACCTGTAACTAAATATATGTTATTACACTGAAAATTTATTGAGTAGAATAGTTTCCTTGTTTTTATTATAATGCAATGATCTGCTTACGTGTAGGTATTGAGAGTTGAAATTGAAGACTATGTCACACACAGATATATATATATATATATATATATATATATATATATATGTATATATATATGTGTGTGTGTATATTTATATATGGCATTTGGGATTATGAATAAATACCAAAGATACCAAACCTTTCTAATGGCACTACCGGATAGATCAAGCAACTTCGTTGTAAACAATTAGGGTCTGTGAAAGGAAGTCACATGAAGATAAAATATATTCATACATAAGTAATAATAGAGATTTATACATAAATACTTACACCCCCCATATATATATATATATATACATTAACATGCATACATCTATATATATGAATATATACATATATATATATATATATATATATTCACACACACATATATATTCATATATATATGAATATATATATATATATATATATATATTCATATATATATAGAGAGATATGCATGTTAATGTATATATATATATATGTGTGTGTGTGTTTGTGTGTGTGTGTTGATGGGTGTGTGGGTGTGTGGGTGGGTGTGTAAGTATTTATGTATACATCTCTATTATTACTTGTATATGAATATATTTTATCTTTATGTGACTTCCTCTCACGGGCCCCGATTGTTTGCAACGAAGTTGCTTGATCTATCAGGTAGTGCCATTAGAAAGGTTTAGTATCTTTGGTATTTATTCATACTCCCAAATTAAAATTAAAGATAAAATAGTATGATTTTGACCAACACAGATAGCGTGTATTACTAAGCAATCTGACCTCTTTAGATTTTAAAATAAAAGTCGGTTTATTTCACTACCCTACGAGCCAATTTCTCTAGGGAGGGGATCATGCTCTTATGCAATATTTCACAATATATTTCTTAGTCCATATTTCCCTCATGTAATGGCATCCTCCAACACCTGTAGCACACATGCTTTATCAGACCATAAAATATCCCTCGCAATGCTTTAGTGAAATCATAACACACTCATCTTTGTAATCGTCTGCTGGTCGCTGCCACACATGTTTGAATCAATCGAAAACTAACTAATTAGTATTTTTCTCATCAGACCATAAATCATGTTTCCAATAATCCCTCTGTTTTTTACATATCTTCCAGAAACTGTTTGTGGGATTTTTTTTGTATCATCTTCAGTAGTGGCTTCCTCCTACGGTGACATCCATGCACCCAAATTTCATGTAAAATGCGGCATATAGTCTTCCCACATCTCCAATCTGCAGCAATGCTTACAGAAAAGAACGAATCTGGATGTGATGCTCAGAACGTGCGCTCAGCTTCTATGGGTGACGTAACCGAGGCCAGTTCAGCTTTTTAAAACGCTGCGTGATCTTAACCACTGGCCTGCACATCAATTTCAGCGTGTCTGCAGTCTTTTTTCACCTTGTATATCTAGATACATTGCAACAATATTTTCTTTTACGATCCCAGAATGTTTTCTGCCATGGCGTGCTATACTGGAACGTTCAATGACAAGCACGCGAGAATATAGGAGACGCACTACACATATGAACAAACCTGATTCCTATGCATTTATTGTTGTAGAACATTAATGACTTACGTAACATTTTTAAGGGAAAATAATAGACAGTTCTAAATCCATGCAATTACGTTCTCAGTCTCTTAGAGGCATACTCACTTTGATTGGCAGGGGTTTATCTTTAATGGTTATATTTGCAGTCATATTTGAGGGGGAGTAATGCGGGTATAAAAGCTGCACACAAGCTATTTTCCGTTATTACATACACGTACATTCACATAAGAATCCTATAATTCGACACTTTTATCACGTATGTTAGTATTATTATCGATAACTCACATTCCTATTTTCTTTAATCTATTTTTTATTGTTTATAAAATCTAGTCAAGTTAAATTCCTGATACGTTATTAACCTATATTTATTCTTTAATTGTATGCTCTTTTGAAAACAGATCAAATTCAATATACAAAAGGCTAATAATACTCGTCTTGGTCAAGTAATTAGGCGATTCCCCATGAGAGATCATATGCAACAGTGTTAGACAACTTATTCGTCGCAAATTGAAGTTATAAAGACCTAAGTGTAAAATATATGGGACTATTATAACGAGCTAATTTTCCTGGCCAGCATTTAATTTTAAATGTCATCATTCTCAATGAAATTTTTCCAATGTTAAACGATGCATGGCTGATAAAACTCTGAAAAGCACATTGTCGCCCATGTTTCTGTCAGCTCTCTGGATTCGAAAAATCTATATATTATCTGCACTCGTATCGTTTTCGTAAACGTCTTACAGGCACAAATAAATGTTGTATCGGTTGAATACTGGGGGCGCTCAATGTAGCACCAATGATTCCATGACAGCGGATTTTTTTTTTAAATCTCATGCAATAAATATCTGCAACACAATAGTGGTATTTTATATCATGAACTCTTAAATGCAGTAATTTTAAAAATGCAATTTGTAATAAAAATCTGATCCATTATAATCGATTAAAAAATAAATAGAAATCGCACGTTGTGAAAAGTAAAAGAAACACATTACAGGCAGTTTCTAATGTTTGATTACAATTGATATATATGAGAGTAAAGTTAAAAGCTTATACAACTATTATAAAGTTAGGAACGTGCGGGCTTATTTTTTAAAGAACATAATAAGTTCACTTAATATATCTAACTTACTATCTGCAAATAATTGTACATAAAAATGTACTAGGTTTGCTTTTATACATGTTGATTTTTATCGAACATACAATAATATAATGAGCATATTTCAGTATAAAAAATCATCGAACCAAATTTCATAAAAAGTGTGTAATATAAATGCGTGCATGGTTAACTAACGTGTATACTTTTTTTTATTAAACGAGCGTTAATAAATAAATTAGATGATTGAATACATTACACTCTTTAACTCAGTCATATTTTCTAGCATACGCATTGTTGTCTAATACTTAAGACTGAATGTTGACCGCGCATTCAGCTACACGCACTCGCATACGTACACACACATACGTTATATATATATATATATATATATATATATATATATATATATATATATATATATATATATATATATACATAAACTAGCAAAAGTATCCGTCGTTGACTGCGTTAAAAAACAACCTACAGAAAATGGACTCTGATTTATGAAAGTATGGTAGCTTATGAAAAGGAAGGGTTGTAAAGAGATGGCTTCGAATTTGGGGGTATCAAAACCAAAGCAAAATATGATGAAAGTAAAAATAAAATAGATAAACACCATAATTTATTATACCATACCTGTTCACACTGAAACACTTATCACAGTATTCTGTGGATCTATATCTAAAAACCTTGTAAAACTTTGTGACATATTTCCATTCTATGGAGGGCAGGCGCGAACGAACACCCCATAATTTTGTTATACCCTATTTCTTCAAACTGAAACATAATTATCAAATTATTCTTACGCAAATAAATATGAAAAGTATTCATTAAAGTGGGTGCCTCCTTCCATTCCATGAAGGGCAATCACGAGCACAGATCCCACAATTTTATTAGACCATCCATATTTAAGTTAAAACATACTTATCAAAATATTTTATGGACATCTATATCACAAAATTTTGTAAACTTTTTTTTATTCTTTTTTTACTTCCATACTTTGTGGACCAGGCGCGTACGCAGACTCCACAATTTTAATGAACCACCGTTCTGCCAGATCAAACATACTAATCCCTGTGTCAGGATCCATCTTCTATCATTATATGTTTTTAAAAATAGTCAACCACATAGGAGCCTATCCGTGACCAGATACACACACATTCAGCTTTATATATATATATATATATATATATATATATATATATATATATATATATATATATATATATATATATATATATATATATATATATTATAATTTTAAAATGATGGAAAAGTAATAAACCATATTCGGATATTATAAAATGAATAAGTCGATTAAAATCGACTATAAAAACAACGACATTGTAATTTAATCCGAGCGCTTTTCGTCGGACAACCTTTTCAGGGATATATGTCTGAATGTGTTTTTTCTTGTAGAAATACTTATACGAAAGAATGGCAGAAAAAGAAAACCTAAATAGAATGTGTCTCCCCCAAATAGTTCCAACTGTAAGCGAAACTGTCTCTGGTTGCACAAACAAAATAGGCTTTGGGATAAAACTAATGGCATGTGCCTGGAGCACAGATAGTGCGTCCTCTCTGCAAAGCAAAAAATTACTCCGGAGGGAATGTAAAACCACATGCTTTTTTTATCTACTAAGTGTTGTCCAATAACCGATTCTTCTAATTGGGTAACCTTGGAAATAGTTTGATGATCCAAGATAAAACGATTGACATGCTAGGCGATTCTAACCTGTCGATGCTGGGTCCTTTTTTACTATATAGACTGCAAAACACCGACATTGGAATTTCTAAACAGTATTGGTTGACTGCGAGATAGGCAAGGCGTATTTGCGAAAACGGAGAAAGGCCTACTTTCCAGAAAAAACAATTAAAGGAATAAAGCACCAAAATTAGAAGTGACAAGAGAGGAAATCTTCTCCACGATATGTTGTCCTGTAGGTCCAATTCAATGTAACTTGAGGTATACCTGAAATCTGGATTGCCAAAACTTAGGGTGCTCATAAAAGGATGCTGTTTTTAACAACTTTGTTGACCAATGGAGGCGGATATCCATTCATAATGGAAATCGTTTTTATATTATATATTTCAGAATCGGTATAAGAAACAGAGAATATGACAAGTGCCCGATGGGTTATGTTTCTACTAATGTTGAGTTTCTTAGTTGTCGGTGTGAAGGAATCTCAACTTAGGTAAAGGCCAGTAAAAGTAGGATTTCTATGAATGGGCGTCATAAGGGAAGGCCTACCTTAAGAAACTAAAACTTCTAAGAAAGAAAGGGAGTTATCTTTTTCTACCTCAATCGTAATATATATATATATATATATATATATATATATATATATATATATATATATATATATATATATATATATATATATATAACATCTTAATTGAATAAACGTGAGCCGCGGTTTATTTATAATTTCACGACTGATAACCTCGTCTGTTTCTCACTTTTTTTACATGGGGGTCACCACTTATCAAGACCCGGAGGCCACTCAGGGGTAAGGGTTATTGCGTGTACAGTAATCAATGAGATAGTATTGTAGTAATCATTATTATTGGAGATTTGATAGGGTGTCTTACTAAAGGGGGCGGTTTGTCATGAATTTGTTTATGTAAGATTTGAAGACATCCAAGTTGGAGTCAGGTGGGAAACAGCCGAACGGAAGAGAGTTTCACAATCGAGCACTTCTGAGAAAGAAGCTCCGCTCATGGAATCTACGTTGTGATTTAGGCACAGATCAAGAGTGGGGAAATTATTGATAGTAGTTTTGTGGCACTATTTCCTTGTGCCACTGTTTCTAACACACTCTGCAGCATGGACGGGTGGTAAATTGTCCATGAGCGTAGAGATACAAAGAAACCCCTTCCCATAATTCCCTTGCTATCTTTCTGTCTCTTTCCTGCACGACCACCATGATGTGAGGACGCATATTTTGTCTCTCCGTAAATGAGGGGGGCACCCCCTCCCTCAACACTAGTTAGGGTAGGTTAGTTAGCTTTGAAAAGCCTATTGTAAAAATTAATTGTAAATTGTTTTTTTTTGTAATATATATTGTATCTCTAATGTAAAATAAAATAGTTAGTTATACCTTTGTATATTACAATTGTGTCGCGTGTCATTTTTCTTGTGTCTGCCATGAATGCCTTCATAAATGTCTGAAGTCGAAAGGCGGCCCTGAGGACAGGGAGATGAAGATTCCCACCAGAATGCCACCAGGGTGAAGAGATCATCTTGAGAAAAGAAAGCAGCCACACCCAGATCCAACATCTCAGGTATGATTTTCTTCTTGTTACTCAGACCCTAATGACTGGCCCATTTTCATGTCTTCATGAGACCGCTTTAAGACATTTACTATAACACGTCTGTCGGTCACACCCCAGTGACCGGCTGATCGTGGTATAAATGGTGCCGTGACCAGGATTGACCCTTGTTAATTACCAGACGGATCTCGTCGCATCTGTGTCGCAGTATAAATGATGCACTATGACCAGAACATATTGTTTCCCAGCATGGAAATAATTTCGACCCTTAAACCCACGGCACAACCAAAAATAACGACCACTAGACGAATCGAAAAAAAAAATGGTCCACGGTCTTTAAAAACGGAAAAAACTATTATTTCTGGCAAAATTAAAAAAAAAAATGGCAGACCAGTACACACGCGCACAAAAAAAAAGAAAAAAAAACGCACTCAAAAAAGAAAATTCAGAACCTGAACAAAAAATTGTCTTGCACCTACAAAAAAAAAACAGTTTACAAAGGATCGATTTGAAAAAAAAAAGAGTATTGAAAGTAACCCTTCGAAAAAAAAGTAAGAAATGTGTCCCACACACAAAAAAAAAAAAAAACAGAGATGAGAAAAAAGTGTCTCTAGAATATGCAATATCTCTTTCTCTCTCACGCTTTCTCTCTTTCTGTCTCTCTCCGGATATATATCGATATGTGTGTATATCTATGCATCTTGTTATTACATGAAAAAAAAAAGAAAAAAATCCTTCAAACACGAAGCTCGAAAAATAAATTTAAAAAAAAAGAAAAGGAAAGAAAATAAAGGATACCTAACATTTTTTATCTGATCTTTATTTCAGGTTTATAAAAATATAGGACTTTTTAAAAAATTCTTTTGACTTTGCAAGTGTTAGATTCAGATTTGAAAAAATAGAACTTTTACATTACATTTTATTCCATGAACAGTTGATGTGTTTATTTTTCAGGTTAGGTAACAATTAAAGCTGAAACATAAGGGGACATTTTTTTTGAATTGATAATGTTTCTTTTATTGATGTTTTGTCTGTTTAAAAAGAAAAAAAAATGTTACTGGTAAAAAAAAAATTGGGGTTAGATAATATGAAAGTTTTGTGTTAGAATGTATTTTACAAAATTGTTCAAAATAAGATTGTTTTTCTATTTTCTTATTTTTATTTTTTTTTTAAACTCGTAGAAATGTTTAATGTCTACCTGTCACTCATTTTTTAAAACAATGGCCGCACATGGGAAAGATAAGCGAAGATGACCTCGTCATGGTGTTTGCGAGGGTGTTGAGGAATGGGTGGTAGAACAATGCTATCTGCCTCTCTCTCTCTCTTCTTCTCTCTATCTTTCTCTCTCTCTCATTCCCTTACATTTTAGGGTCTATGAGGACGAGAGAGAAAATTGTCGAAGATTTTGTTGTTATTACGTAATGATATCATGAGGGTGGTAGGGTGTGTAGTGACATCGCTCTGTCTCTATCCCCTTCTTTTCCCCCTCAGTCTCTTTCTCTACTCTTGCGTGTTAATGATTGTATAGCTAAACCCCCATGGCTGATTGCAGGAAGGCATATAATAACGAATTAACTTGGAGTTTTTTAAATTTTTCTACCAAGTTTAAAGAACAAAATTATTTATGCTTCGTTAAATTACATTAAATAATGTCTTCAATTGTTTTTTTATTAAAAATAAAAACAGTGACAATTATTCAAACAGAACTTGAAGTACGTTTTTGAAATCTTCGCGTGTTTGGAAAAAACAACTGTTACATGATTACGTTAATTTTTTAAGAATTCTCTGAAATGTTCATAGTTTTTTTTAAGAAAAATTATGCTATTACATTTCGAATATTCTCTGAATTTTTTATAATTTCTAAGGAAATATTATTTGACTAACGAAAGAAATTTTCCTGAATTCTAGATTATTTTTAAGGAAGAATTATTCGAGCGAATTCTTTAATTGAAGGTTTATTTGAAATTGGACCGTATGATAGGGGTCCCTGAAATATTGACTGAGGAGTATATACGTAAAATTGAATTAATTATTAAGAAAAAAAAAAAGATTTCCTCAGTCTAGAAAGATCTCTCTTTAATTGAAACTTTAATTTTTTCGAGCTGTTAACTATACAGAACTGGTCGTTAACTAATGTGACTCTCAGGTGTGGCGGGAGTTTATTAATTCGAAATAATCCTTGTGAGTGAGTTTAGGAAAAGAGTTGCTTTTAAATAATAAAATAATTACTTTGAAAAAAAAGTTAATTAACGTGAAATATTTCTGAATTCGAAATGACCTTGATAATGACCTATAAGAAGAAATGATTTTTAAGAATCAATTAAATAACTTTAAATGTACACTAAATTTTAAAAATAATAATTACGAAATGAAAATGTTTTGGGATGTCTCTGAATCTCATTGTGAAGGGTAAATTGATTCAAAATGAATTTTCTATGATCTTTTCGGAAGATTAATTTTAATAATGAACCAAATGTTTGGAATAATTTTTGAATTGTATTACGAAAAATGGGTCTATTCGAAGTTTATGACCTTTTGAGAAGATTGTTTTTTATAATAATAAATGACTTACTTTGGAAAGAAGTTAACTAACATAAATTGATTTTAACGATGAACCAAAATACTTGAAATAATTTTTAAATTTTGGAATTAAATTTTAATGATCTTTTGTAAATCAAGTTTTGAAAAAATACATATACTTTTTAAATGTACCCTGAAATTTGGGAAAAAGTTAATTATGAATGTAATAACTGAAATGCGTTTGCATTGTGTAAACAAATTCTAATTGTGACCGAGGTGCTCTGAAATGATTTTTTAAAAATGTTTTCTTTTTAAGAAAAAAAATTGTTAACACACTATTTCATTGATTTAATGTATACCAGGTTTCTGAATTGTTTATTTTTGGACATTTTTTTCCCCCTAATTGAGTATTCTAACTCATGAAGGCTGAGTGCCCTTCTTAGTTAATTCTTTATATAATTAATAAATATTCCGTGGTGGATAGTTTTTATTGGTCGCTCGGCGGCAGACTACTTGCTCTAACAGAATTAATTGGATTAGAACCTCTGAAGACCAAGGTTTTACTAAATCCATATAGGTCGGCGTGATGAGGTCACGTAACCCCGACTTATCTAAAATACATTATACTGGTTGCTGAAGAGAGCGTAAGTCCAGTAACTGAAGTAATAACTTGGAATACATATAGGTCGGCGTGATGAGGTCACGTAACTCCGACTTGGTTAAAATACATTATACTGGTTGCTGAAGGGAGCGTAAATCCAGTTACGAAAATAATGTTATGCAGACTAAATTAAAAAACGTATAGGTCGGCGTGATAAACTCACGTAGAATCCGGCTTAGTGAAATATGTATAAGTCGGCGTGATAAACTCACGTAGAATCCGGCTTAGTGAAATACGTATAGGTCGGCGTGATAAACTCACGTAGAATCCGGCTTAGTGAAATACGTATAAGTCGGCGTGATAAACTCACGTAGAATCCGGCTTAGTCAAATACGTATAGGTCGGCGTGATAAACTCACGTAGAATCCGGCTTAGTCAAATACGTATAGGTCGGCGTGATAAACTCACGTAGAATCCGGCTTCGTCAAATACGTATAGGTCGGCGTGATAAACTCACGTAGAATCCGGCTTAGTGAAATACGTATAGGTCGGCGTGATAAACTCACGTAGAATCCGGCTTAGTGAAATACGTATAGGTCGGCGTGATAGACTCACGTAGAATCCGGCTTAGTGAAATACGTATAGGTCGGCGTGATAAACTCACGTAGAATCCGGCTTAGTGAAATACGTATAGGTCGGCGTGATAAACTCACGTACAATCCGGCTTAGTGAAATACGTATAGGTCGGCGTGATAAACTCACGTAGAATCCGGCTTAGTGAAATACGTATAGGTCGGCGTGATAAACTCACGTACAATCCGGCTTAGTCAAATACGTATAGGTCGGCGTGATGAACTCACGTAAAATCCGGCTTTGTTAAAAAATATTATACTGGTTGCTTAAGAAAGTGTAAATCCAGTAACTGAAATCATGAGGTCATTGCCTCGATGGAGGGCGAGGATGATTACCCTCTCTGGTATTTGAAGCAGTATACCAGTCTACCAGGAGCCTGGTGGAAAAAATAACTTGCTTCACTGAGTTCCTGAGGAACGTAGAGCATGGGGACATTGATTGCTGACGGCCGGTTGACGCACCATTCACGGAAAATTAGGGACTTCTGAAATTTATGAATACTCATAAATTTCGGATAGCATAGGGAGGGATGTGGCACTATTTCCTTGTGCCACTGTTTCTAACACACTCTGCAGCATGGACGGGTGGTAAATTGTCCATGAGCGTAGAGATACAAAGAAACCCCTTCCCATAATTCCCTTGCTATCTTTCTGTCTCTTTCCTGCACGACCACCATGATGTGAGGACGCATATTTTGTCTCTCCGTAAATGAGGGGGGCACCCCCTCCCTCAACACTAGTTAGGGTAGGTTAGTTAGCTTTGAAAAGCCTATTGTAAAAATTAATTGTAAATTGTTTTTTTTTGTAATATATATTGTATCTCTAATGTAAAATAAAATAGTTAGTTATACCTTTGTATATTACAATTGTGTCGCGTGTCATTTTTCTTGTGTCTGCCATGGATGCCTTCATAAATGTCTGAAGTCGAAAGGCGGCCCTGAGGACAGGGAGATGAAGATTCCCACCAGAATGCCACCAGGGTGAAGAGATCATCTTGAGAAAAGAAAGCAGCCACACCCAGATCCAACATCTCAGGTATGATTTTCTTCTTGTTACTCAGACCCTAATGACTGGCCCATCTTCATGTCTTCATGAGACCGCTTTAAGACATTTACTATAACACGTCTGTCGGTCACACCCCAGTGACCGGCTGATCGTGGTATAGTTTCAGCGAAACGAATGTTTCTCGTGAAAGATTGGTTAGGGCGGACGAGAGATTGGAGCTCAGACGAGCACTTGCCATGGAAATAACGATAAAACAAAGACAGGCTAACAACGTATGTGGGAGAGAGGCTGCAGGGAAGAGAAAAAGCCATCCCCAACCAAACCACGAAGTTTATTTTGTAGTCTGTCAAGGCAAGATACGCTGTTTTAGCAGCTCCTTCCCAGATGTGGCAGCAGTACGCCATACTTGGACGTACTTGGCTTTTATACAGATTGATAATTGCATCAGTAGTGAGATATCTTCTGTAGGGTAGAAAGATCCCACTATTTTCCCAGCGTCCCTGGCAACATATTTGATATACGTGTTCCATTTCAGAGCAGGAGTAAAGGTCAAACCCAGAAGCTTGTCAAAACACGGAGCCTCTCCAAGACGAGAGCCATCCATTTCAATTGATACCAGATTGGGATCAGAGCGTTGATGATGTAAAGGTAGAAGCTTGGTTTTGGATGCATCGTAAGTGACCAGCCACCTTTTCCCCAATTGTGCCACGCGCTCGAGATCAGAGGAGAGAAAGTTAGAGAGAACTTTGTCATTTACGGCCTTTGATGTGTTACCATTGATTGTCGAGTCATCAGCATAAATGTCAACGAATGATTAAAGTATGTGTATGGGAGATCATTTTTGTAAATCAGGAAGAGTGTTTGGGGACTCCAGCATTAATACTGTGGACCTCTGATTTCTGCCCATCAACCACTACTCTTATAAACCTATCAGACAGAAATGATTTAATTGAGAAAACATTTCCAGTAATATCATAGCTGGAAATCGTCTGAAGCAGGCTCTTATGCCATACCTTATCGAAGGCTCTTATGCAATACCTTATCGGGACACGTTCTGGTTGGAGTTTTTTTCAGCACTATAACTGGAATGCCGTCAGTGCCAGTTGCTTTAATGGAATCAAGGTTCTTGATAAGCTTGGCGACCTCACGGACAGATATTTTAGTATGGTGCATAGCGTGTTGTCTGTTAGAGGAAGAAATACAGGGAGTTGATGGTCATTGCTGCATAGGTTAGAATTAGCTGCAAACTTCTTGACAAATAGTCTGACCTTGTCTGATGCTGACGAGATGACCTCAGGTCCATTGATGATGGTTGGGGTGTAACGCACGCTTCTGTTCAAGATCCTGTTTGCTATTTTCCAGAACTGGTGGGAACCAAGCCGCTGATCAGCTACTTTGGATTTAACAGACTGAGCATATAGCTCCCTTGCATTTTTTATTACTCTTTTACAGTGGTCGCTGGCAGTCCTGAAAGCAGCTTTAGTCTCAGTGCATCTATTACGTTTGTAGCTATGGAAAAAATGATTTCTGTGCGCGATGGCAGCAGCACATTCAGGGGTAAACCATGGCTGGCTGTTAGGTTTTTGTTGGAATTTGTTGGATGGTATCAATGGGCCTATGCCTACAATAAACCATTCTATCACGTCTGATACTATAGAGGACACATTCTTTTTTAAACATCGAATTCAGAGGTTGGTAAGATATGAATGTACAAAAGCTATCCCAGTCAGTCATAGAGTATCGATATACAGTACGGTGGATAGGTACGTCTGAAGACTTATTACATTTCATTTTTATCTTAACTACTACAACAGAGTTGTCAAATGATCCCAGAGGAGATAGAACGGAACATGAATACAGCTCAGGAAAAGTTGTGAGGAAAATGTCTAGAAGGCTTGCATATTGACCGGATGTATCGGGCACACGGGTGGGTTCGTGAACAATTTGAGAGGCCATAGGCAATGGCAAAATCATGACAAAACCTCCCCTCGTCATCGGTTTTATTTGAGCGGGTCAGCCATTCCACATCGTGGGCATTGAAGTCACCGCAACTGTGAATGCTAGCCGAAGGACGAGCAGAGAGGATGTGGTCAATTTTCTCAGATATGCTCAAAGATAGTAACCCCACTGTTGTTGGCCGATAGAGGGTAAATATAAATGCAGTAGTGTAAGCCAGAAGCACATATAAGGTAAATTAGGGTCTTCTCTAAAGATATCTCTATCACATGGAAAGTCATCTTTGATGCAGGCACATATTCCATGCCCATGGCGATCTTGGGGGGAGCAGATTTAGATATTAAGTTAGAGTATCCATTAATTATGAATTCGTCTAGAAAATTTGTTGGCCCTATGCCAGTTTCACTTAAAAAGAATATGCCCGGTTCTGTCTCCTGTAATTGTGTTTCAACCTCTGGAATTTTGAACGTAGACCCCTGGTGTTGGAGAAGGAGACCTGGTAGTAGGGGTCTATGTTGGCGGATGGGGTCAAGGTTTATTCGTGTTTCTTTTTTGGAGATTTGTCATGATTGTTGACGTTTTTGGGTTTGTGGACCAGGTTAGTAGACTTGGTTGGAGCAGGACAGACAGGGAAAATAAAGGAGAAAAGACAAGACTTATTTTTGTAGCACATGCTAAAGTAAAGCCGTAACACTTATCCACTCGTATGGCATCGAGAGGCCCTACCAGAAACTATTGCATGGTCTAGAATCCAATCACCAAATGGCAATACAGCACCCCCGGTACTTTGCACCTGTTGATAGGACATCCTCATTAGTGGTTAATCCACGGTTCGGGTCCCTGACTATCAGGCGGGTAACGTCAGCCCAGATAAAATCTTTACCTCCAGCACCCTTACTGGTGAGATGGCCACAAGGATAAACATGGAAACAGAAATTTTCCGACATCTCAGGCTACTCTTTACAAAGTACTTCCGTTTGTTCTTCACCATTTGTCAGAAAAATCGTTCATTGGAAATGAGGACTGAAGGACAAAAAAGTAGAAGCGAGAGTTACTGGAGCTTATTTTTTTACACAGTGATCACCACTTATCAAGGCCCGGAAGCCACTCAGGGATAAGAGTTATTGCAAGTACATTACGTTAGTGTGGAGATTTGATGAAGTTTTTACTTAAGGAGGCGGTTCATTAGGAATTTGTTTGTGTTGCACTTGAAGACATCCAAGATGTAATCCGGAGGGAAGCAGGCAGACGGAACAGAGGTCCACAGGCGTGCAGTTCTAAGAAAGAAGCTTTGTTCATGGAATCCGCGTTTTGATTTAGGCACAGATATAGAGTGGGGAAAAATTCTCACAGTGGATTCAGCTAGACGGGTGTTTTTCGTGAAAGATTGGCGAGGGGAGACCAGAGATAGGAGTTCAGACGAGCACCTTCCATGGAAATAAAATAAAACAATGATAGGCTCGCAACGTCTCTTCTGTGGGAGAGAGGTTGCAGGGTAGAGAAAAGGGCATCCCCCACTAAGCCACGAAGTCTATTTTGTACTCTGGCAAGGAAGGATAGGCTGTTTTAGCAGCTCCTGCCCAGATATGGAAACAGTATTCCATCCTTGGACGTATTGCCGATAACACATCCATATGCATTATCTACTCTCCATTGAGAAAATAAAATAAAATAAGGTGAGAAGGACTTATTTACATCTACTTAGTAAAAGTCCGTTGCCCCATTCCCGGCTTAGGATAGTACTTTAAGATAGTATCTCCTCCCATGTTAATGCATGGATACGTTTTGCCTTTATCTATGTCGAGTAGGGATGTTAAACCGTTCCAGCTCCACCCCATAATAAATATTCTATAATGGACCCTTTATCAAATTGAAAAAGTATGGTTATTTTTAACTCGTTTAAAAAGCTGGTTAAGAAGTATTACCTTTAAAGTTATGTATTTACTTTAGCTAGCAGTACTTTAGAAGAAAAAAAGTCACGTGTTTTTGAGTTCATATGATATGCAAATATAATTGGGAATGTTCAATTTCATGTGAGACTTTTTTTCTCGTTTTAAATATGAGAAAAGTATTGGTTAATAATAGTATTTTTGACAAAAACGATGTAGGAGAAAGATAAAAAAACAAGACACATATTCAGGATTAAATTTAAACCTGTGATAAGGAGAAAGAGAAAAAATCAAAAAAAAAAGTAAACATCTTAGTGTTTTTAGATTAGTAGGCGGTAAAAGTTACGAACAGAAAAGTTTCTTAGCTTTTGGGACCGTAGAGTTCGACTTAGCTTGAAGTCGATAGCTTAAAGAGGAGGAATAACAGCCAGTGAGTCTGCTTTTATGCCGATATGTAAAGGGTATGTTGAATGGCGGTGGTCAGGGGGGATCTTCGTGAATTTTGTATTTTTATTTATTTCTTTTAAATTCAACATTGGATTATATATCTAACAAGAATAAAAACGCATTGGAAATGCAAAAGGATATAGGGATGGTGTGCCAAAAAGTATACAAACAAGATAGCTATGAATGGCTAGGCACATGGAAATAGAATTGCATCCAAAGTATAACCCTATAGCTTTTCTCCAATCTTCATTCCGTGCCATCATTACGGTTGTAAAAAGATATAGGGCTATACTTTGGATTCAATTCTATTTCCATGTGCCTAGCCATTCATAGCTATCTTGTTTGTATACTTTTGGCATACCATCCCTATATCCTTTTGCATTTCCAATGCTTTTTTTATTCTTGTTAATTAGTATTTTTACTTACAGTCTTATTTTTAAATTTACATTCATGATAGTATTGTTTTTTTTAGGAGGCGGCTCATTGCCGCCTCCATTAGTAGCAGGCTGCTTCCTGCTGGGTTTTAGATCTTTTTATAATAGTTTGTGCATGAGGCAGCTTTTTTCCCTTTGGGATCCCTGTTATATCGTGCTTTTGAGTCAGCACGGGAGGCAGCCTTCTTTTTTCTGGTTCTTTGATATAAAGAGCACGTCAGGCCGCTTTTTTCCCTCTGAATCCCTGTAATACCGTGCTTTTGAGTCAGCACGTGAGGCAGCCTTCTTCTTTTCTGGTTCTTTGTTATAAAAAGCACGTGAGGCAGCTTTTTTCCCTCTGAATCCCTGTTATACCGTGCTTTTGAGTCAGCACGTGAGGCAGCCTTCTTTTTTTCTGGTTCTTTGTTATAAAGAGCACGTGAGGCAGCCTTCTTTTTTTCTGGTTCTTTGTTATAAAGAGCACGTGAAGCAGCCTTCTTTTTTCTAGTTCTTTGTTATAAAGATCACGTGAGGCAGCTTTTTTCTCCTCAGAATCCCTGTTATACCGTGCTTTTGAGTCAGCACGTGAGACAGCCTTCTTTTTTCTGGTTCTTTGTTATAAAGAGCACGCGAGGAAGTTTTTTCCCCTCGGGATCCCTGTTATACCGTGCTTTTAAGTCAGCACGTGAGGCAGCCTTCTTTGCCTCAGGATTTGTATGATACTTAATTTTTATTATTTCAGCATTTTTCTGATAGTATTCTTTTTGCTCAGATAATACCTTGACTTTGTTTTTTTAATAGTCTATATTTCTCTGAGCTTTTTTACTAATTGCTGACTTTGGCATTTTTTATTAAATGTAAACATATACCACTTATGTGTATCTTACTATAATATCACTTATCTTATAGCAAGACAACTCTCGTAGAATTGAGATACTGTCCCGTCACCAATAGTTAAAGTGTGGAACGGTATATACACCAATTGTGTAGTTGTTATCTTTATATGAAGTCCTAATCAGTGGCAGTGTGAGGTTACTTGGTTAATTTATTGTAGTTTATTTTAGAAAACTTACATGTTTTTATTAGTAGATTGTGTATAGTAGCCACAATATCTAGTTATTTTTGTGGCTAGGGCTTGGATTTTGATTCTTTTTGGTCAGCTTCCAGTGAGTTCTTAGAAGATGACTTTCTTGCAGTTTCTTTTGCGGTTAATTTGTCTTATTTCCTTTGGCGTTTGGTGAGTTCTTAGAAGAACTGGTCTGATCTACTTTTCTTAGCGAGCGAAGAGATTCAGTTGCATTTAACAATGGTTGCTATAGTGTATTTTTGCGCATGCGTGAGAATTTCAAGTTTCCTCCTTATTTTTCAATAGTTTGACAATAGTCATATGTCTTTCTGCCAAGAGCGACAGACGTCAGTGTTAGCCGTGATCGTCTAGAGGTTAGGACCCCACGTTGTGGCCGTGCTAACCTAGGTTCGAATCCTGGTCACAGCATTGACATTTTGTACATATTTTACAGTCCAAAATCTGAAGAATTATTTGTTTTTATAACATTGTTTTTTTGATGTCGTACTTGCTGATAGGTTACTCTTATAACAATTTTGATCAACTGAGATAAATGTCGTGGTTTCATTAACGCTGGTGGGTTACTGTTTAAAGAAAAAACCTTAACGTTCACCTCAAATATTCAGCGTCCAAGAAATATAGGCCACTGGCTAACTGGAACGTCTGTGAGCATCCGGTGTATTATTTGGAGCTGTCCCTTTTGAGAGAAGTTCCGTGTTCGAAGTGGTCTGTCTACATTGAGTATATATTGTTGAAAACTTGTTATTACACGTAATCTTATTTAATTATGGAGTTAGCTAAAACGCGATGGGTCACTGCACTTCTCCGTGTAAAGAGCAGTCGATTGATGCTTGAACTCTTGTCAGATACCGTTCGTACACCGAGATACATCGTCTCAAAAGAAAGAAGAAAGAAGAAGAAAGAAGAAAGAATAAAGAAGAACAATTGGCCATTTTTGTACCCTTTTTTTTTTGCTCTCGTTTTAACCGAAGTTCTGACACTCGCTGAATTCGTAAGACGCTTCTCTGTAAGAATATGTGCTTTTTGAAACTTATAAGTTGATTTTAGTTGAGATTTGGATAGTTTTGTTTTGTAGACGTATATAGGCGTGTACGGGACATCCCTATATAGAGAGTGCTACCGCCTCTCTGATACCAGAATGTTCGACCATCCCATAATAAATATGCTATAATAGAACTTTTATCAAATTTAAAAAGTCTGGCTATATTTAACTCGTTTAAAAAGCTGGTTAAGAAGTAATATCTTTAGGGTTGTGTATTAACTTTAGCTGGAAGTAATGCATAGCTTAGAAGAATAAAACGCGTGTTTTTGAGTTCAGGTAATATGCAAATATAATTTGGGAAATGTTCAATTTTGAAGTGTCAACCAGACAACCGTCTGTCACTCAAAGTAATATAAATATGGAACATATTTTGTTAAAATTAGATATCATTATTGTTTTAATAGATATATCGATTTTTAAAGTAGTGTTTTTCCAGTGTATTGATTCGGACACAATTATTTTATTCACACACACTTAACCAACACCATCCGTAGGCGTTCTATTAGAGGCACATTAATATCCGAGAAATGTTTTTAAATCATATTTACACATGAAAATACTATGCAATTGCGTCTGAAGGGCACGTGTATTTAATAATCTATTGTATGAATGGTCATACATAAATATTTACTGACACAGTGTTCGCTTTGATATCGGCAAAAATGTTATATATAATTAGTTGCTTTTTGCTTTGAATTGTAAAGAAGAGACATCTGAATTGTATAGATCATACACAATGTCGGCAATGATTGGCGTGGAGGAAATACCAGTTTGCACTTCATCGCACTTGCAACTCAAAGAGTTAAAGAATAAAATAAAAACGAAAGATTGAAAACTAATAATAAGCACTTAAGAATCAAATCAACCGACGGACTGTTTTCTTATTTTAGGAGGCTGTCAGTAAATTGTCTCACGCTTTTGGACCTTTATACTTGCACTAAGTAATATGGTATATGAACTCATTTATATTTTGTTTTAGCACACATGAACCGAAAAGAACTATGTACAATTCATATGGTGTGCATTGTATTGCATAATATGTTTCAACGAGAATTTACTACTTTGTTTATTTTATCGTAGACTTGTATCTACATGCGCGCAATATTTTTTTTCGATAATACAAGTAATTAGTTACATACAGTATATGATAAAATATAATTAATAACTAGTAATCACATCACAAGAAACATTTCTTAGAAACGGAGAAAGCTAGAAAATAATATGAGAAACGGTTTTTGCTTAGAAGCTTGTTACTACCGCAGTCTTTATAAATTAACATTTCTCATAAAACCTATTTCTACGCCTGCTTATGCATCGTCTACTTCCACCTACATTTTTCTTTCTCTTGTTATTTGTTTTGGTTTGAGTTAAATTCACATCCAATGCCGCTCGCATTCTAAGAACAGATATTACACATTTAAATATTGATTTGGATCAATACTAAGATAAAACCTTGAAAACAAATCAGACTTAATGATATGCAAAGTGTCTTTTACATTATTTATCTTGTCTCCCAAGCCCACAAACAATTACAAATACTTATCCTACGATTTAGAAATCAATATCACAGTTAGTACATTAGGCATTTACTTTTGTTTTATAAATATACATATGTATTGAAAGATTTCACAGAAATAAAACGTGTAAATGGGGAAAGTAGGAGGACAAAACCTAATTGACCTGCACTGACACTTTCGAAATTTTAGACCACAAAGTTTTTAGAGAGGGGGGGTCTTCAGAATTTACAACAAGAAAGTCAATATCTACGTGGAGGGTTGATCCGAATACTGATGTCCATATCGCATAAGCGTTATTAAATAAATTATGATTTGTAGAAGACGCACATGTTTCGCATAGAACGTATATTGTAACCATCGTAAAGAAGGTCATCATTGATCAGTTTACCATTACAAATCTACCTAATTCCAAGCCTTTTCTTAAGATATTGATAAATATTCACGTTAGTTATAAAAGTAAATATCTCATGGCAAACAATAGTAAGTTATCAACCTATAAAGATCCAACCATCGTACATAGAAAATAATGCATGCTAAAATTTTAATACATAGTGCCTCTCTTTTTTATATAATCGGTTTATTTAATTTATGGTTGTACTTTTATCAACTGTGTGGGAAATTTTCTACTCGCTCCTAATTTTTCGTTGCTGTTTAAAATTAAAAAAAACTATACTAACTTTATAATCAACAATCTAGAGTGTGTTACAATTCAGTCGACATCATAGTGCCTTTGATGGTGATTTGTCGGTGTCACTCGATTGTCGAAATGATATTCACTGTGGGTTCGTCAGCTCTGTCTTCTATCGTCTTTGTTTTCGAATATCTTATATAGCAATGCCATTCCTCGAAATGTTATTGTTACATTATTTTGACATTCTTTTTAATGCAGTTTCTACTGTTGTGTTTTTTTTTTTTGCGTTTCTCGCAATTCCAATCCAGGTATAATTATGAGACGCCCTGTTTCAAGGTAATTTTCGATGGCGCCAAATTTCCCTAAACATAAAACGTAAGATTAATGTGTGAGAGAAATATTCACTGGGGGAATAATAAAGCCACGTTCAAGTAAATGCATTCAAAATAGAACCGACTGATATAAATATGTTCGCGCATGTATAAAATGTGTACACGCGTGTCATTTCGTAGGGAGAAATGATAGATAAAACTATAATACAGCTTTATTATCTAATCTGAATTTAACACATTTAATCCGAAAAAAATGAAGTAATTATAACGGCAGAGCCAATAGATTCAGTCATAAGCATACTGTTCTTACACAAGATCGATGATCAAATAGCAGATGCTTCAAAGGTTTTGATACCTGCAATATATATATATATACATATATATATATATATATATATATATATATATATATATATAGTACACTTTCAGAGGGGAGGCTTGGCAATAATATATGTTGTGAAATATATTTATTGGTTTAATCAGAGAAATTCGTAATACAAAAAGATCATACACTACCATTGGCGATTTTTCAATCGGAAAATTTTGTTCTCACTCATTTCACAAGTAGCTTACAAGGATGTCGTGTGAGTTTATAAAATTACAAATTTAACGTCAATTCATGTCTTAAATAATATCGGGAATGTAGTTGGTCTTTCGATACTAATCCCGGAAAACACAGTAGTGTTGAAAAAAAACCGTGCATGCAGCATTGAACAAGTGTACGAACTAAGAAAAATATTGATTATCGCCGTTAGTGAATTACCCGTGACACTGCAGAAAAAATAAACAACAGCTGAAATGGATAAGTACATAACCAACATAGTAAAATGGGTAAAAAGGAGCGGGAAGAAAAACATCGCCATTTGCAATTTGCGATCTTGGAAAGCGTGCGAACTAGCAGCCAAATCGCCACCAGTAAAATAAATACTGCCCAAAGACGGCACCTTTTGATCACGAATTCGTATGAAGTACACATGCACATTAAATAGTTTTGTTATTTAGTGATTGAAAATAGTTACTTTAATTAACAAGAAAATTAAAACAGCCAAAAATTGCAAACACGACCAAGGCGCTTCATGAAGACTGCTCCCATGCAAGTATCGAAACCTATAATAAATGCCAACGTAACGATGTTTTAGCGGATGTGAATATAAGGTGTCCTTGTATTTGTTAGTTATCGAACTCATAACAACAGAGACGCACAAACACCGGTCTTACGGTCTGGCGAAAAGCAATTTTTGTTGATTGAACAGCAAAAAAATAAATAATCAACATGTTTGAATGGTTTAATAATAATGCCAAATCAAAATATGAAGTGAAAATTATTGTCGCTCAAAATAACATATGAAACAGAATAAGTTTAAGCGTTTGTTGACGAAAGAGAACGAGGATATATAGGAATATAACTCCGAAGTATGAATTCTATAAAGTAGTTAACGAGATTTTCTTAACAACCGACTATAAAATGGGAAATAATTTTGAACGGATGGTAATGAATAGAACGATCTGGCCAGTTATCAACATAATTCAAGAAACAAAACAATTTGTAAAATACATTTTAATTAATTAAAAACTCCGTATATAGAAACCGTCCAAAATATTCAAAAATAGTACTGAATGCATTGTAAAAATCTTTTCAAAGGAAGTGATCCATAGATATAGGTATCCGAGCAGAGAAACCAGGAAACAAATAAAGACTTGTTTGTTATAAATGTGGAAGTACACCGATTTCGGGGAGAAATGGAAGTAAGAAATTTAAAAAAAAAGATAATAATCGATTTCGTCTTAATTACGAAAGACAGAAATATTGAAAGCAAAATGTAAAGAATAATGTAACTCCATTTAAAGTGTATAGTAGAAGATGCTGGCAAACCTTGTACATGAGTTACTAAGCCTAGAACATACGCGAGAAATCGGCAAGCAAACGTGAAGTAAGTCGCTGTTGATACTATTGTATCCAAATACGTTCGATTTTCCATAACTTATCCGATACGTTAAACCGTTTTAGAATATAACTTATTCAGCGTTGAGACCCATTATTTTATACTGTTAACAGATCCCATGAATAGTACACTATATATATATATATATATATATATATATATATATATATATATATACAAGTTATATATATATATGTGTGCATGCATATATGTATATCTATATGTACAAAACATGCGTACACCCCCATATTATATATATATATATATATATATATATATATATATATATATATATATATATATATATATATATATATATATATATATATATATATATATATATACCATAAAATAATTCATGCTATTGTGGCGGAATCAACGGGGGAGTCCATTAAATGTATATATATATATATATATATATATAAATATATATATATATATATATATATATATATATATATTTATAACTTTTTCTATACATATATATATATAACTTTATATATATATATATATATATATATATTACTTTTTATACCTTTTATAACTATTTATATATATACAACTTTTTATAACTTTTTCTATATATATAACTTTATATATATATATATATATATATGTATATATATATATATATATATATATATATATATATATATATATATATATATATATATATATATAACGGACTCCCCCGTTGATTCCGCCACAATAGCATGAATTATTTTATGGTGCTAGAGGTTTTGTTTAGAACCAACCACACTTTTTTTTCTATTAAGATGACTGAAGTGCAATCCAGTTGATGAACCGAGTCTTGCTAGATCAGCGAAGTTAAGGAAAGTTGGTCCTGTCACATAAGAGATGGGTAACACTTTTTGAAGACTAGACTCTGTACGTTACGCTCCGATTCGCAGCACATCTCCACGGTTGATGTCTTGAGGCGCATTACTTTTCGGGGAGCGATTCATCCTCAATTTAGTTAAGACATGCATCTAGAAGAAGGTAAGACGGATGTAAAAAGCTGCGTTAGATGTACATATATAGATAAACTAACACATTATTGTGCGTATTGCATAGGATATACATCTGGTGGAAAATCGGTAGCACGAGTTTGTGACGACAAGGAAAGAATCAACAAACTTGTAATAAAACGTAATACATCATTCCGCGCCATTTATCAATTGATCATGGCGGGAGGTCGTATCTGCTTTTGACATAAACAGAACTGTTCGAACGCGTTGTGATTGTAAAGAGTGCCAATTCTATTTCATCATTTAATTTCGGATAAATTGGTCTAGACATTGTACGAGTCAGGAACTGTCATTTTAGGGTGGGTGGAGGGTGATCATGCTGAAAAAATCTCTATAAGATGACATCCTATCACATATTATGATATATCAACAGGGTGCACAAATTTAATAGGATGTTTGGTCTAACGTGTAGCAAAATTACTTGAAAACACAATAGACTCGATCTTCATTAATAACTTAACCGACTGTTAAGGCCAAAAAGGGCAACTCTTTTTACCTAAATCTACATATTTATATGCTAATGAGTTACTTAGTAGACATTTTATTATCCTCCCATTTAAGTGTAATATCAGGACTCCGTTATATATATATATATATATATATATATATATATATATATATATATATATATATATATATATATATATATATATATAAATAATTCGTAATTTGTAAAATAAGAATGTAAAAATTCAATTGCATTATCAGATTTTATAAAAAGTATACTTCGTATTGAAAGCAAAAAAAACTAGCAATTCTACATCTTCAATGAAATTAAGATGAGAACGAAAGTGAAACATTTGAAAGTTTAAAAAAAATACACTCTATGGTCCCCCGTCCTCTTTATCCATCTCTCTTACTACATACATGCATACATACATACATACATATATATATATATGTGTGTGTGTGTATGTGTGTGAGTGTGTGTGTGTGTGTGTGTGTGTGTGTGTGTGTGTAAAGATAAGGAAATAAATTATATTGCAGAGTAGTGAATCTAGTTTACTTCCAAAATATTATTGGAATGTAATACTTACCTCAAATCTTCCACTCCTCAACAAATCCGGATTTTTATAAGATTTATATCTCATATGAATATCAAATATTATATCGTTTCTTTAACTTTCAACACTAATCCCCTATCCCTATGTTTCTATAAGGGGTGTATATATTTAATATTTTTATGCCTTAATTTTAATAAAATACTATAAATGTTGTATGTGCTATTTAGCCCAAAAATTGAAACCAATATTAATAATTTGCTAGTGTTTGCCCCCTGGGGACATATATTCACATTAAAAAGCCATGTACTAAGGGAATGATTTTAAACATTTTAGGCTTTTGTTAAAACATTATATGTTTAAAAATTAATACTTTTTAAATAAAATTTGAACAGAAAAAAGTGTGATTATATATATATATATATATATATATATATACATATATATATAAACTCTGATTATATATATATACATATATATATATATATATATATATAATCAGAGTTTATATATTAAAATTTTATTTAAAAAAGTATTACACACATCCACCCACTAACATATCACACAGACATATTAGTTTTTTTTTTTTCGGGGGGGGGGTCCCAATCAAAACACACATGCATACATGTACTTAACCATTCAAACATAAGAACACGCACACACAAATAAGATGGAGAATAGGTAGGAGGTGATAGATATACACACACACGCTTACACATTCACGCACATACATATACATGCATACATATATATATATATATATACATTCATGTATGCACATATACACTCACGTACATACGCATACGTATGAAGACACACACATATATAAACACGTATGTATATATGTGTGTGTATATATATATATGTATATGTATATATATATATATATATATATATATATATATATATATATATATATATATATATGCGCACGGGCTCACCCATACGCATACATTCATATACACACATACACACACGAATACATTTAACCACGTATATATATATATATATATATATATATATATATATATATATATATATATAAACATATATACACACGTATAAAGATTATAGATTGTTTGTGTTGGATAGTTGTGTTTAAGTTGGAATTGGTGTTGCCGTTGAGCATATATGCATTATTGTATAGGGTTGTTTTGCCGGGGTTTGTTATAGGGTAGGTTTGTTCGTGGGGATTGCCGTTGTAGGGGGTATTCTAATTGTTCCCGTTGGTAGGGTGGTGGCTTGGTGGTTTGCTTCTGTATGTAGAATATGAGGGATGAGTGTTGTAGGCATTGTTTTGAATTATGTGATGTCTGTGGTAGTTGTTTTGCATTGTGGGGATATTTTGGTAAAGGTTGTTTAGTAAAGGTAGTTTTTGGTTATGTGTGTTGACGATGAAACATCTGTGGATATTGATTTGTGATTGAGTTTGCTGATGTGGGTGGTAATAGTTTGGTTTTGATTGCTTAGGATTGTACATATGGGGGCATTTTCTAGATACGTATTGTGTGGTATGTTGTCTGGTATGTTGTGTTTGCGAGACCGCAGCAACGTACATGATATTTCACCAAATGGACCAAAATCCCCCTCTTTTAACTTAACTCTGACTGGACACTACCAACACTTACTGTTGGGACAGAATGTCTGATACCATATCACTCTGAAAAAACACATTTAATATCAGCAGATGTAAAAATAACATTTCAAACTCTCATTAAAAAAAAAAAAAACTTTTTACGACAATATTTGAAGAGAGCGAAACAAAGCTTGAAATACGTGTGTGTGTATATAAACATATCTATATGTATGTATATATAAACATACATATATATATATATATATATATATATATATATATATATATATATATATATATATATATATGAAACAGGCAGTTTTAAAAACAAATGACTACAACTAAATTAATGTAAATATTATCTTGAGCGCGTGGTACAATGGGGAATATGCGGCAGGTAATATTTAATGCATCTAATACCAAGCTCCTATCATTATATCATAAACGATCTGATTCCAATCTGGCATCGATTGAAATGGATGGTTCTCGTCTAGGGGAGGTCCCATGTTTTAATAGGCTTCTGGGTTTGACCTATACTCCTGATCTGAAATGGACCACATACATCAAGTCAGTGGCCAACTTCGCTGGGAAAATGGTGGGATCCTTCTACCGCTCCAAAAGATATATCACTAATGATGCAATTATATATCTATATACAAGCCAAGTACGTCCAATGGTGGAGTACTGCTGCCACATCTGTGCAGGAGCTGCTAAAACAGCCTATCGTGCCTTGACAGAGTACAAAAAAAAAGACTTCGTGACTTTGTGAGGAATACCCTTTTCTCTTCCCTGCAACCCTCTCCCACAGAAGAGACGTTGTGAGCCTGTCTCTGTTTTATCGTTATTTCCATGGCAAGTGCTCGTCTGAGCTCGATTCCCTGGCCCCCTCTCGCCAATCCTTCACGAAAAACACCCGACTAGCTGAAACCACTGTTAATAATTTTCCCCACTCTTTATCTGTGCCTGAATCAAAACGTAGATTCCATAAACAAAGATTCTTTCCTAGAACTGCACACCTATAAACTCGCTGCCGCTTGCTTGCCCCCCTTCCGACTTTAACCTAGATGTCTTCAAGTGCAACACAAACAAATTCCTGATAACCCCTTTAGTAATGACAATTTATCAGATCTCCAATACTACGATACTATCCCATTGATAACTGTACACACAATCACCCTTATCACTGAGTGGCTTCTGGACCTTGATAAGTGGTGACAACGATGTAAAAAAATATGAATTAACGTCATAAAATATCTTGCATTAGTCATAAAAATGGAAGTGTAATGTGATTTGTATTTGATTAAATCTATATTATTTTAAAAGTACTACCAGTGAGTTTGAATGGTAAAATATGACATTCTTAGGATCATAATTACTGTCGTTTAGATAAAATGATTACTATTGCATCGAGAAATACGTTTTATCTATTTGGTCAAAAATATAATCCTTTAATTTATTATATTTCTTTCGAATGACGTTGATTTCACAAGATTTTTCTTGTATATATGCAAGTTCTTACATAAAGCAAACTCTTAATAAAACGCGTTTTTAAGTTTTTCATTTAGAGAACTTGATATATATATATATATATATATATATATATAGATACATACATATATATATACATATATATACATATATGCATATTTATATATACATATATATATGAATATATATATATATAAATATACATCAATATATATATACATATAACTGCATATATATGTGCGCGCGCACACACACACACACACATACATATATATATATATATATATATATATATATATATATATATATATATATATATATATATATATTATCGTTTTATCTGTTTGGCTACATATGAGGAAATATATGTAGCCTTGAGGAAACATATGTAGCCGACCAGATAAAACGGTAAACATATCTATATACATATCTATATACACACACACGCACCCACCCACACACCCACACACACAAGCATATATATATATATATATATATATATATATATATATATATATATATATATATTAGAATGTAAAGAGAAGTTTTCTATTACAGTGTTTGGCAATAAGATACGCAGAACGAAAAATAAGTCCATCTTACTGTGCCCTCACTTACTGTTCTTTTATTAAATATCAAATTGACACATGCATGCTCACAAAGTTGAGACTTCCACAAACTCCAATGAAGGAAAAATCCCCAAACCTATCCTTTCAGAAGTTTCCTTATTAGTACTGGATAAGTTTTTTTCAATTTCGTATGTCCCTATATAGTTGTAAACGGGAGGTATTTCTGATTTTGGTGATCTTTACACTCAATACTAAATCAAGGAACGTGAAATTTCGATTAAACAAGCTTGCTTACGTCTATGCAAGTGACCAGTCTCCCATTTAGAGCTTTAATTGCGTAACGAATGTTTTTCTGTCACAAACATATATGACAAAAAAAACTTATAGCTAAACAAACATCGGATATTAGTTTAGGATTGTTTGTGCTTAAATATAATGATTATATCGAAAAAAATGATAGTCATATCGAATGACACAAAATAATGTGTAAAATTGTGCTTGTTTAAGCTACTGGTCTCAGATTTTTTCTCAAATACTAAAAAAAATCTAATTTAAATAAATTTCAATTGTTGTCTTTTGATATAATTATGTCTAAATAATAACATAATGTCTTATCCGTCCATGTATATATTGTTCTACCCAAATCTGTTGAGGCGCATACCGCTTAATAACCGTTCCTTCGCTGGTAGGATTATTCGAACACAATGTTTTATACATTTAACGTGAATATACTACAGCCAGAAGGGCAGCATAAGAGTAGCTGATGGTTTAAAGATTCGTGTTATTTTCAAATTTTATTAATAATGCGAAAATTATTAATAATCCTATTTGCTTGTACAATATCACTTACCTATTTCTCACGATTATATTTTAGACATTATTGATTTATGAGCTGATTTTTATATCGAAGCGAGTTATCGTCTTCTCTCATTCCGAACACTATATTCGTTGAATAGATAAATTAGCTGTTACATCTTTTGAATTTAGTTGAATGATGTAAAGTATAAGCAAATAAATGACGTAATTATGGGTTATGACTATGTACACACAATGGCGCATATCTTTTTGAGTTTTATGAAATACAATTATTATCTCGACTTTACCATCTTTAGTCTATTTTCTATATGTGTAGAACGTATTCCTCTCTTTATTACTTAAACGAAGGCATATAATTTCTTCCTGCTACATGGCTCGCGTTGAATATATTTTATGAAATAAAGCGTAAGTCTGCTTTAATTTTTCCTTGATGTGCTGCTAACAAATCTCTATTTTGTGACTTCACTTTAATTCATCGTTAATCTACGTTTTCTTGACTGTATACACGCTGAGATTAGAGTTATTCTTCTTAAATTATACTGATTTAATTTAGATTCTAACATACCGTGCCAAAATTATTAGTCACATAAGCAAAGTTGGATATAATATCGAATGTTTCACAGATAATTTATCTAATAATGTGTACCGTCTCAGTGTGATTAACTCAGTAATCAAAATGAACTTAAATGCACTTTCTAAATGATATTTTATGCGATGATTTAGTTTTAAATTAATTGGTGTTTATCATGGTAAGTATCAGTAAAGTAAGGAGTAAGACATTTTCTTTAAATTAAATACAGCTTTACTGCTGACTACGTGGACACATACTTGAAAAAATCAGGAATGACAGCTATCAATAAAAAAAATATACTAAGTCTTTCAGAAGTCATTCTTTCGTTACATCATTGCCACGCCTTACGAACTTCCTATAGTATCATTTACTATTTTGCATCGTACTTATTCGAACTTTCATTTGATCCTAAAGACAACTTACACGTTTGAAATGTCATAATCTTTTAAAATAACAAGGATATTTCTACAGGTTTTACATGATGATACTTGTCCAGAATCTAGAATTCTACATTGATCACTCGTAAGATTATTTTAGATATGTATCATATGCACAGCTTTTTTTTTATAAATACACTACTTTATCTTGCCTTAGAAGACTGAGTGCTAAACCGGGTAACTCGCCATCTTTTTTCCTATCCTTTGCTTTGTTTTTAAAATCAATAAAACTTATTACAATAGCATAATAAAATATATTATAATAGCAATATGGGAATGTATTACCTTATAAAAAATAGTGTATATATGCATATATATGTGTATGTGTGTATGGGTGTGTGTGCGTGTTTATGCGTGTATGTATCAGTATACTTGCTTTATTTAGTAAGTTTATTTTCGGAGAATCGAAACTGTATCTACAACTGAGGTCGTCCGCTACACTTCCCTCTAGCAATAATACAAATATTGATATCATATATTAATGCTGATATTAACTCCTTCCAGCTGTTTGCTATTCTGCGAGGCGAAAAAAAGTATTCATGTCTTCGATAGAGTTATTTTTAATAAGTAAATATGCATTAACATTACATGTGTCTTTGTCTCTTTGTCTGTCTGTATGTCTCTCTCTCTCTCTCTCTCTCTCTATATATATATATATATATATATATGTATATATATATATGCGTGTGTATATATATGTGTGTGTTTGTGTGTGTGTGTGTGTGTGCGCGTACGTGTGTGTGTATTTCAATTGCACATTTTACTAATTGATCTGAATCAATTGATATCTACGAAAAAAAGATAATTAAAATGGATGATGAATATTTTTCAAATGATTTCAAAGTAAATATTTGACAAAAATATTCTATTGTAGTTAATCAAATAGAAAATGTTACACATACATTTAGCCCAGACCAAGGAGAAACAAATTCACTGTTTTCCTGTGGACCTTATACCTCAAAAGACAGTAGTATTTTTCACTTAATATTAAATAATTATTTGAGCATAACAAGCACTGTTAGCGCCCGTGAATTCCACTTAAGAACTCAAAAACATTACGTAAAACCATCAATTTATGATGGATTAATTGAAAACATTTTGCAATTTATCCAATGCTATTTTAGTGCGGTAAAGTTGTTCTCTTTTTAACTCTTTGAAGTTAACATAGAAAAACATGTCTTTGATTCAGAATGTGAAATTAAATTTCTAAGAGACAATAAAATCAAACAAATGGCGACTTCTTTAAGATCGTTAACCTCATTATCGTCATTACCTTGTCTTTTGATATTTAAAGTCGGATCCAAACTTCTTTTCTTTTACGCTCCTAGAGGTTTTTAAGTGCTGCAATTGTTATTGGCTTGGACTATAAGATTGGCAAGCCAATACGATAATTACTTGCAGCCGTGCTGTTCATTATATAAAACTGCTTAATAGAAACAAAGGATCGGGTAATTAAATTAAATCAAAGTAAAGGGTAACTTGATCATTAAGCATCTATTATATAAAATAGAAATGTACCTTTATGTGTGTGTATGTGTGTGTCTGTGTGTGCTTCCAGCTAAAATTACAAAAAAAAATTTAACGAAATACCATGAATAACGTATTTTTGCCACCGGCGGCGTTTCGGATGTGTAATATCGAAAATTCAGAAACACATATATTTTGTACCTTGATCGCAGTATCTCAATCGAGGCAACGGAAAATCGCTTATGTCTAAACGATTAGAACATCAGCACATGCGTGAAGTGTACATCTCTCGGAGACCCAGAACACATATATTTAGTACGTCACGCTGTAGCTTAATGAGGTATGGAGATTGTTCCATAATTATGTTCGGAGTTCCCACCTACTTACATCACGGTTTTTTTTTATTTCTTAATTATAACATATTTTTGAAAATATTTCGAGAAGCGCTTGCATTTAATCAGGCTAAAAAACAATACACTATCATTTTGTTTTGAACTTTGTTTAATTTAGTTTTTCTTTTTTTTAGAGTAACAGCACAGTAAAATAACTACATTAAAACAAAATATTAAGCTCGTGTACTTTGTTATTTTTCAAATTGATTGAATTTCAGTTTTGTGTTTAAAAAGTTTTTTTTTCCTATCATATCTTGTAAGGAGACCTTTAAACATGCTGGCGTTTACGGACTGAAATAACGACCCACAAACGAACACGGCTGTTGCGCCGGACCGACACATCTTTGTAGACTAAAGAAGCATTTACGACAGTTAGTAAGAGTTGGATATTCATAATTGTTGTTTCGTACATATCCTGAATAGTTTCTCTTTGTTTAAAATCCGTCCATTTATCTGGTCAGAAAACAGGTAGTTATTCTTCGTTGTTAAGGACGATATACTGTACGTAGGATTACCACATCCTATGTTTTTGGATCTGTTATATTCAAGTACATAATCGGATAGGGGTGGGGTATCGATGTTGGCAACGATAGATCAAACAGATAGGTATGTAAAAGGGGGCAATATTCTTAGTATAGTCTGCGGATCTTTGGTTGTAAGTACACACAAATATCGAGAATGAATAAGGATGTATATATATATATATATATATATATTCAGTAATGTGATTGATAATTTAGAATTCAAATTATAATTAAATTAAAAATCCGTTTCACAAGAACGAACAACAACAAAATCAATAATTTGTACGATCGTTTCGGACAACAATGTTTTTATTGTGGGAGACATTAAGCCACGGACAATAATTTTACATATATTATTTTTAACAAATAATATACATATATACGTCAACTTGGAATTTTCATAAAGGAATTTTGGTCTAATCTTAGAGCAGCATCTCCATGGAGATAACGCTTGGGCGAAACCCCATGTACACCAGCGAAAGGAAAGAAATGATGCTTGGGAAAGCAAGCTGGGGTCGAAATACAGGATGTTAGTTTCACGACCACAGGAGGTATGATACTCCGAGAGAAACCCGAATATTGGATGAATATGATATACGAATACAGCGTGCCATGGACTGTCGCCCGAGACGAATAAAACGAAAGTTAAAGTACACTTTAAAAGTTAAAAGAAAAACAAAAGAGAAAAGAAACATAAAAAAAACATCAGTTATCTCTCTCATATATTAAAGTCAACGAGTTCATATTGCCATTGTTTTGTATGGACTGATATATTTTCTTACATTGGTGTATTTCTCGTTGGAATCTTCAATAGTATACAAAGGTACCCCTCCCCATCTTTATAATTTGTTTTTTTTTAAATTTCTACTTAATCTTGTTACCCTCTCCCTCTCTTAGTTTAGTATTTCATAATAAAATTTAATTTCTAAAAAATTATACCTCGTGTTTTGTTTCCTTCCTCCTCGCGTTTTTATCGTGTTCATTTTCCGTGTCTTCTTTGTTATCTTTTTGCCCGTGCTACATGCGATAAAATACTTCGGTTTAGCTTCACCATAAATTCCCTTATACCTCACTTTTTGTGACGTGTTACAAAGATAAACGATATTTGTTTTAATCGCAAGTTTCCTTTTAAACCCCTACGTCTATTTGTTACTTTAATTCCCAACCTTTTATCGGATATGTTACAATATACGCATATATATATATATATATATATATATATATCTTATATACGCATATATATGTATGTATACATATATATATACACATATATATGTATATGTACATATACACATATATATTCATATACATATATTTGCATATATAAGTGCATAGACATATGCATATATACATACATATATATACATATATATACATACATATATACACATATATATGCATTTGTATACATGCATATATACACATATATGTATTTACATACATATATGTGTACATTCACATACATATATAAATATATATATTAATATATACACTTGTGCCCGATATTATTCATACCCCACCTTGAAAATTGAGTTTATTATGTGTAACTGTGTAAGAATTTATTGTTTACGTCCATATTGATACATATTCTTAATAAACCTCTTCTGATCATTTTCGTCATTTTAAAATCTCGGGATACTCGTAATAAAAGAAATATACAGCTATTTATAAAATCTGCAATGTTCAAAAATAATCATACCCCCTTATTTTTTCAGTATTAATCGAATTTCTGACTGTTTGTTTCCTGTTTGATTCTTATTTTGAATGCTTTTATACAACCTTTGATTAATTTCATTTCGTTTTTTGCATTTTTCAGAAATTAAAATGATATCAACTGAAAACCAATAAAAGAATAAAAATTATTAGAATGGGGAAGAAAAAAGAGCTTAGTAATGATCTTAGGACTAAAATTGCGAATTCACATAAGGATGGTTTAGGTTACAAGTCAATTTCCAAGAAATTTGAGGTCCCTACAACAACAGTACAGAGCATCATCAAAAAATTCCAGAGCCACCACACAACAAACAACTTGATTGGTAGAGGAAGGAAAAGGAAACTGTCTGCTAGAGCCACCAGGAATATTGTAAGAAGTGTTAATGCAAATCCAACCACCACTACTAAGGACATTTTAGAAAATCTTGAGTCTTCTGGCATAAAAATATCAAGGCAAACATTGCAAAGGACTCTGCATGAAAATGGTCTGAAAGGAAGAAGACCAAAAAGGACTCCATTGCACACCGGAAAACACCTTGCAGCACGTCTAAAGTTTGCTAGGACCCATGTGAATTCTCCAGAGTCCGTTTTCTCAAGTATTTTGTGGACTGACGAAACAAAAATTGAATTGTTTGGCCATATGGATGCTTCTTACGTTTGGAGGAAGAAAGGAGAAGTTTACAACCCAAAGAACACCATACCCACGATGAAACATGGTGGTGGTAGCCTAATGTTTTGGGGCTCCTTTTCGGCTAGTGGTCCAGGTAGTTTGGTCAAGATAGATGGAACCATGAAGAAGGAGCAATATTTGGAGATACTCCAGAAAAACATTAGACAGGATGCGGAGAATCTCAATTTAGGACCAAACTGGGTCCTTCAACAGGATAATGATCCAAAACATACTGCCAAAATAGTCAAGAAATGGTTTGAGGATAATCAAATTAATGTTTTGGAATAGCCTTGCCAGAGTCCCGACCTGAACCCTATCGAAAACCTCTGGCACATATTGAAAACTGAGGTTAAAAAGCGGAAACCTAGAAATTTGAGGGATTTGGAGAACTACTGCATTGAAGAATGGTCAAAAATCAGTGTTGATGCTTGTAAAAACCTTGTTGATAAATATCCAAAACGGTTACAGGCAGTTATTAAGAATAAAGGGCATGCTATTGACTATTAGTAAGAGAGGTATGAATAATTTTGAACTAGTGCCATTATTGTTTTTCTTTGTATAATGTTTAAAACTTGCATAATTTATTTATTTGTTGAGTTTAAATTAAATGCCTATGCTTGATTTATTGTCTGAAATCCCTTTAATATTGTCTACCTTCTGGTTTGAGCAATATTCTTATAGAAATCTCAAAGATACGAGGGGTATGAATAATATCGGGCACAAGTGTACGTAGGTATACACACATATACCCATATATACACATATATATATACGTATATATATACACATATATACGTATATATATATATACATATATATACAAAGCACACTCACACACAGATATATATATATATATATATATATATATATATATATATATATATATATATATATATATATATATATAAGCGATGCTCTTTGTGTAAAGAAATCGTTACTTCACTAATTGCACGGCAGTAGCAAAATAGCGTAATGGTAAGAAGTCATTTGGGCGGTCGCGTTTTTTTCCTGGCTGAAAATAGTTGCCTGCCTAACTGCACTGATGAGCTTGATACAGCGAACAGTACTGTACATGGATAACCATATTAGAATATACCTTTTTTTTCAAAAGAGAAATTTACGTTGACAGCCTGGACTACTAGAAACCGAAGATATATCCCTTAACATGACCCGTGAATTTTATGCATGGCTAATATGACAGGAAATTTTATGAAGCATGGATTTGGGGGGTTTCCGTTTATCTATATAGACCTCTTATCATAACCTACGCTGTATAATATCGGGAAAAATGTCCTTTGTACGGAACCAGAAAATGCCGCCATTAACGAACATTGCCAGTTGTACACTTTCTATATTGCTACTAAGAACTATTTGACTGGAAACCATTACATTCCGAAATGCTGCGCCTAATGAGCTTTTATGACCACATCGTTCTTTATTTCATCCACTGATTTAAAATTGATGAATAAATCTATATGCAACATTATACATATTCTGTTGTCAATATATTAACCACCTATAGATATACACACATTATATAGATATGTATTATGTGTGTGTTTATTTGTAATTATGTGTTAAAGTGTCCTCAGTTAATAAAAGTAATAGATATTCATAAAATTTGATATGTGTCAGGTGTTTTAGCGTAATTGGTATAGGAAGACTTGCTCTCTAAGGAGGCATCCCTGAGAAGTCATTAACAGCCTATGCCAGAAGAAAGAAAACATTTGACGCAACTCTATTTAAAGCAGTTGATGCAGATTAATTCGGAATGGCATCGCCCGATGTGCTTTTCATGATCGAATAATTAGCTTTTCGTTCTGTCATTCACTGACGACCCACTTTAATCTGAAAATTTCCGATTTGTTTTTCCTTTTAGACATCTGTGTTTATATTTCAAACAAGTTGTGCGTGTGTTGCAGTTGTATTACGTTATATGCATCTAGACAGTTCAATGCATAGGAGAGATTCACTATCATCAGGAATATATTCGATATCTCTTTATATGAGCCCACCAGTTAGAGGTTTTATTTGAGCTAATACCAGCTATGTTGAAATGGACGTGCAGTCTTTGTATAATCTTAAAAAAAAAAAACAATCTAATATATAAAAGAAAAATGTGTGTGTTACCATATCGCCTTAACAAAATCTCAGCGGCATTGTATCATTACCGTCGGATATAGCGATGTCTCGGTCAGAAAAAAGCGAATATTAAAAAAAAAAGGTCAATTATCTCAGCGATGGAGGGTATACAGCAATCGTTCCTTCATAATGATATAAAAAACAACGCATGCGCGTATAGCATTCTTTGGTTCATTGGTTTACATAGAAAAAAATTGCTGTTCGTTCGCTGATAGCATGGCTGAATAGTTGATATCGACGCCGCTTCATAAGCTACAGCTTACACGTTCTAGACCACGTTACAATTTTTTTTCGGTTAAACAAATGTTTAAACATTAAAAACGATTATTTGTGCATTTCTCTGAATCTGAAATCGTCACGGCTTTCAGCCGTTGTAGATATGTAGGTACAGTATATGAAATACAATTTTTGTATTTACTTTCGATAATTGTTTAATGCTTTGCATTCATCGTCCAAGGATTCTCGCATTACCAGAGATATACTTCTGTTATGTAAGTCTGTAATTATTCAGCTATGGCACTTCTTTTTGATATGTTCATTGTCTTTTCTGTTTGCAGGTTGTGCTCAAATAACCTTGGGTAACAATAGGATAATATATAAACTGAATAATATAAATTTATATGTCACCAGTCGATCCATCGAAGTAATATCCTCTAATGGGTCCTTTGCATCTTGGCAGGAAGCAACGTTTTATTTCAGAAGAGTTTCTGATGGGTAGCAGTTTTATCCACGTTTGCAGCGATGGAGGGTAGACAGCAATCGTTTCTTCAGAATGATTAAGAAAACAACGCATGCGCGTATAGAATTCTTTGGTTCATTGGTTTACATAGAAAAAAACGCTGTTCGTTCGCTGATGGCATGGCTGAGTAGTTGATATCGACGCCGCTTCGTAAGCTAAAACTTACACGTTCTAGACCACGTTACAATTTTTCTTCGATTAAACCAATGTTTAAACATTAAAAACGATTATTCATGCATTTTTTTTGTTCGTTCGATTCTTCTTTATTTTGCCATTGTTTATTTTTCTACCACGTACGTGCCCAGATAACTGACGTCTGTTCCGATTTTTTAAGGTTTTAACATTTAAACACGGTTATTTATGTGATTTTTGTTTTCATCTTATCCCATTTTTTATTTTGCATTGGGTTTGCATGGTCTTTATTTTACGGCTAGCTTTGTGCGAATATCCTTACTACACCACGGATCCTAAAGGGTCTCTCGCTTTTATACAACAAAAACAATGTGTATATATCTATATATCGATCCCCCCTCTCTCTCTGCATACATATATAAATATATATAAATATAGATATATATTTATATGTACATATATATATATAATTGTAAATTATGACTTATCACTTTATATAACTATAGACACTCTTGTTAAAACTTACGACAATATCAGTGCAAGAGATTACGAAGAGCGATCCTAGAAATATTCTAACACTGTAATGAAACCACTATTTTAACATGAAGCATACATCAGGTCACCCTCTGATCGCCACAAAATTACGGAAAATGTGAATATTAATGGTGCTTATAGTAGATTGCGTACGATTATTGAGTGACAAAGAAAAAGGAAATTACGGTGTCGCACACAAGTTAGTCAGAAAGACCTTCAATTTCCCCTGAGAGTGTTCCAATTAAACATTAAAAATATTCTTCAATCTTGTTTTTCTTGTTTGCGTTATCATCGGCACTAGGCATTTAAAAATTACATGATATGTGCAGATTCGTTTTTTTTTTCTGTGACCAATTTCCCAGTTTCCTCGTAACTCCTTAGTGTTACCTTGAAAGTATTAACAGTCATATGTGTTTCTTTTTTTTCATTATCGCTGTGATAAACAGCATTCGATCATTAGGCAGATATTCCAGGACAAATGAGTGTTATATACTCTAGCTAGCAGATTTGCCAGACATTTTAAACACATTTGCTGCGTTTTCAGGCTTCAAAATATAATCTGTAATCGTCACAATTTCCACCGTTGTAAGTACCGCATATAAAATACAATTTTGGTATTTCATTTCGATACTTATCTATTTAAAGTTTAATGCTTTGTATTCATCGTCTAAGAATTCTCGCATTACCAGAGATATACTTCTGCTATGTAAGTTTGTAATTAATCAGCTATGACACTTCTTTTTAATATGCTCATAGTATTTTCCGTTTGCAGGTTGTGCTCAAATAACCTTGGGTAATATTAGGATAATATATAATCTGAATAACTTAAATTTATATGTCACCAGTCGATCCATCGAAGTAATATCCTCTAATGGGTCCTTTGAATCTTGGCAGGCAGCAACGTTTTAATTCAGAAGAGTTTCTGATGGGTAGCAGTTTTATCCACGTGCAGGATATAAAAAAAAATTCACCAGGTATCTCTTCTCTACGGATTCTGAACTTTATAATTTTTCAAGCAAATATCCTTTGCGTATTGACACGAAAAAATTATGTGCCAGAATGCTAAAAGATTCTATTTTTATGGAGCAATTTTTGTTTCTGATTGATTGAAAACAGAGCGTAAATTAATTTGATTCGTCAGATCCGTATCGGCAGTGTATCATAAAACCTTGATGATGGATACCCAATTATTAGTAAAAAAAATATTGCATAAATATATATATATATATATATATATATATATATATATACACATATATATATATATATATATATATATATATATATATATATATATATATGTTTATTTGTCTACTACTAATCACAGTCTCCAAATATAGCGAGATTCGAAGTCGGGATATTATGGAAAGAAGTGTAGCCCCTACAACTAGGCTATCTCGCACGACTAAGTGTACGTGTTTTTTTGTTTGTTTGTTTGTTTTTTTGAATAAGGTATTATTTGTGTTTGCTTTTCGATATTTTTTTTAATGAATTCAATCATATATACGAAGATACATTTGTACCTAAATGCAAGTTTGGAATAATTTTTCCTTTAACCAATTTTGGTATCTCCAAATGGGGAGCGACATATGTATTATTTTAAAAATATTATTATCCACTGACACGTGTTTCGACATCTACGATTCCCCAGGGTGGCTGAATCTACCAAGATTCGAAATCGGGACCCCGTGGTAAAAAGCGCTACACCCTTCCACTAGTCTATCTCGCATGACCGAATGTATTGCGTTTTTTTATGTCGATGTTATTTGTTTTTGTTTTGCGATAGTTTTTGAAACTCCATACATTCAGTCGTGCGAGATAGCCTTGTGGTACGGATGTACGCTTCTTAGCATGGGGGTCCTAATTTCGAATTTCTCTAATTAAATCCACTATGGTAAGTTGAGGACAACGAACCCCCTGTCAGTATATAGTCCTATTTTTTTTAAAAATAATACATATTCCGCTTCCCATTAAGGGACACAAAATTGGTAAAATGGCAAATCATTCCCAACATGTATTTAGGTAAAGATGCACTTTTGTATATATAATTTAATTAATCCAAAAAGTATCGCAAAACAAAAATTAATAATATGCACACCCACCCACACACACACACACACACACGTATATATATATATATATATATATATATATATATATATATATATATACATATATATATATATATATGTGTGTGTGTATGTGTATACGTGTATGTGTATAACGTTTGTATGAATTGGTGTCCTATATGAAAATCCAAGTGAACTCGCTTTATTAATTAAGATTGCATAATGAAGAACAGAGTTGGGATGCATCCATGTACCGTTATTTGGGGTAATTACGCACAATCCGGGGGAGAATTGCGCCAAATAAAACACTGCTTTTTATATGCGTGGTTGCTCAAAGAGCACTTTTAGCTAGTTGGCACAATTACCCGAACTTGGCGCAATTACCCCAAAGTTCGATATATATATATATATATATATATATATATATATATATATATATATATATATATATATATATATATATATATATGTATATATATATATATATATATATATATATATATATACATATACATATATATTATATATATTAAATCAATTCAAATATATATATACACACAATATTGAATTGATTTAATATATATATATATATATGTATATATATATATGTATATGTATATATATGTATATGTACATTTATATATATGTATATGTATATGCATATAGATATATGTGTATATCTATATCTGAATTGATTTAATATATATATATATATATATATTAAATCAATTCAAATATACATGTACATATACATTATTATTGTAACGATTAATCGGAATCGAGAAACGGAAAATCAGATCTTTGGGGCTATCGAAATCGGTCCCGCAATAATAAAAAAAAAAGATTGGAAGCTAAATTCTGATTCTATTATGATTCTATTTCAATTTGTATTATGAGAAAAGAACACGATATTATTTATTTATTAGACGTTTTTAGTCGCGTGCAAGCGACTCAATAAGTCACTTCGTCGGTTCGTCGGTCGGTCGGTCGGTCTGTCTGTCGGTCTGTCCGTAAGACTTTTGTACTTTGCCTTTTTGATTAATATCAAAGGTCTGTTGTTAATAGATGCTGGTCTTACCTTTTTAAGCTTTGCTTGGTCTTTTGGCAAAGATCAAAGTGTAAAGTGTCGTATCTGTTCCGGCAGATACTACACTTAAGATAATTTGTACCAGTCAATGGAGGGGAAACCCTCTATACTGGGACAATTATTATTTTTGGTAACCAGAGTGACCCCTTTTAGGGGAGCTGGTTTTTACCTCACATTAAAAACGGCCTTGTGCCTAATTTGCTCAGTGAGGGAGCAAATAAATACCATCTGTTCCGGCAGATACGGGCACCTTTGTGGCCTTCGGGCCAAGATCAAAGTGTAGTATCTGTTCCGGCAGATGCTGCACTTAAGATAATTTGTACCAGTCAATGGAGGGGAAACCCTCTATACTGGGACAATTATTATTTTTGGTAACCAGAGTGCCCCCTTTTTGCCTACTTTTAGGGGAGCTGGTTTTTACCTCACATTAAAAACGGCCTTGTGCCTAATTTGCTCAGTGGGGGAGCAAATAAATACCATCTGTTCCGGCAGATACTGCAAGCTATGACTGGCTATGACTAGCAAAGACCAGATGTGGGGGCAACCCCACATGTCTGACCTTTAACCAGCTCCCATTTCCCACCTCTCGGGAGCTGGTCCCCTTTTCCTCTTCCCCCTCCCTTCACGCCTCACATTAAAAATCGGCCTTGTGCCTAATTTGCTCGGTGGAGGAGCAAATAAATACCATCTGTTCCGGCAGATACTGCAAGCAAAGACCATATGTGGGGGCACCCCACATAGAAGACCTTGGTCAATGTAGGGGCAACCCTTCATACCAATTGTCACTATCCAGCTCCTCTACTCCCCGGGGAGTTGGTCCCCATTTCCCCTTCACTCCTCACTTTAAAAATCGGCCTTGTGCCTAATTTGCTCAGTGGGGGAGCAAATAAATACCATCTGTTCCGGCAGATACTGCAAGTAAATACCATACGTGTGGCATCCCCACATATAAGACCTTGGTCAATGTAGGGGGCACCCTTCATACCAATTGTTATTATCCAGCTCCCCTACTCTCCGGGGAGTTGGTCCCCATTTCCCCTTCACTTCTCACATTAAAAATCGGCCTTATGCCTAATTTGTTCGGTGGGGGAGCAACTAAATACCATCTGTTCCGGCAGATACTGCAAGTAAATACCATACGTGTGGCATCCCCACATATAAGACCTTGGTCAATGTAGGGGCCACCCTTCATACCAATTGTTATTATCCAGCTCCCCTACTCTCCGGGGATTTGACCCCAATTTCTCCTTCACTCCTCACATTAAAAATCGGCCTTGTGCCTAATTTGCTCGGTGGAGGAGCAAATGACTACCCTTGTCTTTGCTTTTGGGGCAAAGTGTAGTATCTCTTCCGGCTGATACTGCAAGCAAAGACCATATGTGGGGGCATCCCCATATATAAGACCTTGGTCAATGTAAGGACAACCCTTCATACCAATTGTCATTATCCAGCTCCCCTACTCTCCGGGGAGTTGTCCCCCATTCCCCTTCACACTTCCCATTAAAAATCGGCCTTGTGCCAAATTTTCTCGGTGGGGCGCAAATAAATACTCTTTTCTTGGTCTTTTGGCCAAGATCAAAGTGTAGTATCTGGTCTTACTACATGCTGTATATATTGCAATATAAAGTGGGGGGATAACTTTTCTGTATTAATTTAAAGTAAAATGATCACCCACTTTACAACCAGTCAGTGTCAAAGCCATCCAATAATTCTCCAGATCATTCAAGTTGATTTTGAAGGATTCCAGTTATTTTTTAAGCATTCAAGTATTTCTTAAGGTCATTCAATTAATCCGTAAGTTCATTAAAGTCATTCTAATTCATTTACTTTTTATTTATTTAAGTCATTTCAGCCAATTTTTCGGTCATTTTAGTTTACCTTTTAGAATGTCATGCCAATCCAACATTCACGCATTCATTCATTACACGAGAGCACGCGACTAATAGCTATCGACCTTGCTCATTTAAAACTTAATTTTAAAGTGTTATAAATTCCTGTCCCAGATTGAACATGAATCTCAGAGTCTAATTTATTTTTTTTTTATTAGTACATTACAACTATTTTGTACACCTGTAAAGCTTTTACTCGCTAAATGTTTCACGGAGGTTAAACGATTCTAGACAAGGTTTTTGATTTCATTGGCGCGATTTCGATCACGCTCGATGTGGACCACCTGAAATAATTAATGTTTATGGTACTTCTAGGCTTTGGCCACAAGTCAAAAATAAAATGTCTGTAAAAGTTTTGTCATTAAAATGAAAAGCATTACTCGATTTAAACAGAGTTATTTCTCCAAAGAAAATAGAGCCAAGGTATTTATTAAGGTAAAGAGAACGAAAATAGATTGGAAACATATTTGCAAAAAAATAAATGATGCCAAACTCACTACTCTTCTGCAGAACAATTAAACATTTTTTCTAAATACAATTGTCTTTTTTAGCGGATTTTTAGTTGAAAAAAAAACCCTGCTGTTCACTCAGATTAGTAAGAAAAAAATTGGTTGCCAATATGTTGTTTAGTGGAGGAGGGCTACTATTGTGGACATATATAATAGGACTCATAATACACGAAAAACAATTGTGATGACGATTCTGATTGGAAGACATTCACATATGTCCTTGTTAAAACAGAGGAGGGGGTTCATTAAACTTGGAAGAGTTGTGCAAAGTTAGTTACAAGATGATGATAAAACACAGTTATCTTTCACCTTGGTGGAAACACGCCACAAAGACCACAGTTGCAAAATATTACATGATATATTTATTATTTAATCGGTGAATGATGTGTCAGGAATTCTGCTTGTATGGCTACATGGTCTACTTTCCTCCCTCGCTTCTAAGGGGCTCTCCTCTCGATCTCTCCTTATTCTTTCTGACTCTCACTGACTGTGTAACTTCGAACTCTCGATCCTATATTGAGAAAGTGTGTTCCCAACGTGACTTAACTTTCACGTGGATTTATATATGTCTGTCCAAAACGCTTTTAGCAAACAAAGAAAACTCAATTCTAATTATTTAATATCTAACCTATTTTAAACAATAGTCTTGCATTCGTATTTTGAATCTTGTAACTAACATATTTAATAGCCAGATTTCTAGAAGAATGGGTAATCGACGATTTCTTCTGACATTAATAATAATTAGCTCTTCTAATAGGATTAACAATGTATTGAAATCCTAAGATTCCAATTTCCATTATTTTTACACTTGCTTACAGGGTTCGATTCCAACCTTTTCATGATATCCTTTTCACTTATCTAGTATGTATTCTTATTGTCTTAAGAAGGGGGCATCCCTTTTATGTAACAAATATACCTTCAGAAAGACGGTATAAAACCGCCTTAAATGTAAAATTAAACAAATGCTGGAAGTAACACATCAAGTAGATGTCGACAAACGACCGAAAATCTAAGTGCTACCAGCAGTAAGTGCTACTAGTATTTTCCTCTCATTTGCTACTATAAAAGTAATAATTTAAACTGTATATGCGAAAATGATTACTTTTCCCATTTCACTAACTAATTATATCAACAAGTAGAATCTTTTTGAAGGCTTCATATTGTTAAAAGTGTAAACCTATTATTATTTATTTGTTAAATTAATGACAATAAAACGTACCAACAACAGGTTACCAATTGCCTGAAAATGCATCAAAATTTACATATAGATAGAGCTAGAAAATAGATCACGGAATAGTTTTCTAAAAGGTAACATTTTTCTAGATGCTCATTCTTGACATAGGATTGGCTTTGTAAACAATTCTGTTTCTAAACTGTTAATTTTTATTTAGTATTCAAATAATTGATTCGTTTTAATTGTTTGCGAAAATATTCAATAGCGTTAATGACGACCAAATGTATATAATGTGTGTTTTAATGAGAACAACACATGTTGCCCAATATTGAAAAATAATAAGAAATAATAAAGAGAACATATTTACACAGATCTACTCTTCTAGTGCAATTACATAGTTTAGTTTTATGTTTGGCAAAATGTATGCCAAAAATAAATAAGGGGTTGTGCAATCATTGCAAAAAACTTAAATGAATGGGAACCGGGATCAATAACTGTATTGGAGTTGAACATTTTAAACACAATCTGTAATTGTTTTAGAATCTGAGAATAATTTAGAATTGTCTCACACACGCAAAAACACAAAAAGGTAAAAGTAATGGGCAAAATTAGAAACACAATGTAAACAGTATGCGATATTCACTTTTTTTATTACTTCTAAAGGACAAGTCGCACTTGGTCATTTCAAAACGTTGCCTTAATCGACACCATGGACAAACCCCCAAAACTTGATTTCTCGGTGGGACAAGCTCTTTTGAAGCTATGCAAGAAAATCACACCATAAGAGAGTTTTCAGAGGAAGTGAAACGTTCCAAGAGTGTCGTAGGCAGGTTGTAACAATGATACTGGCAAAATAGTTGTTTTAAAACTTCGGCAAGAGAAAATTGAATATTGCAGCGTATATCAATAAATGACCGTTTTAAGTCTTGCACATAAAATAAAAGGGTTATGAATAATACCTCGTGTGATACTGTGCCACGACATACTTTTTCTAGACAACTGCAAGAAATATGGATGTTTAATCAAATCCAGGGAAGGCCCCACTTGTTAGTTCGAAGAATGAGATAAGATTAGAGTTTGCAAACAGGTATGTAATTTGGACATATGAAAATTGGACAACATTATTTTTCAGTGAGGAAATTAAGTTTAATTTATTGGGAAATGAATAATTCAATGTAAAATGTCGTATTCGTGAAGGATTAAGTGCAGAGTGTACTTAGAAACCATCAAGTTTGGGATCGCAAGCGTCATGGTATTTAGAATATTTACAAGCTAAACAAAACGCCTATTATCCGGTTATACACTCGTGTAAATGGGGACATCTAGAAAAACATTGTTGAACGTGTTGTTCTAATCATAAAGAATTTAGGGTTCGATAGGCCTATATTTATGCAAAATAATGCCCTATGTCACAAGGAAAAGATGTAATGAGTTTTCTTATGAGAAAGATTTCGAAATTACGGATTATCCTCCGAAAAGTCCTGACTATACTGCAAAAGAAAATCTTTGGAAAACTTTATGAGTTAAAGTTATAAAAAGAAATCCAACTCACATGGAGGAAGCCACGGATGAAGCTTCAAAAAGTATTGTCTAAAATTAGTATCGAAGATTGTCAAGAACTGATTCGTTCTTGCAATCGCAGGTGAGCAGCTGTCATTGAGAAAAAAGGTTAATTTACTACATATATATATATATATATATATATATATATATATATATATATATATATATATATTGCATTAAGTTAGTCAATATATATATATTTCATTCATTTAATAGTATATATATCTATATTGAATTCATTTAATTTTTTATATATATAATCCATTCATGTAAATTCTTAAATCTAGCAATTAAATCGCCTTTGTGTTCCTGCCCACTTAAATATTGATATTCCCAAATCCATTTGACTTGTTTGTAAGTGCTTTGATTGTTCGAAATAAGAAACCAAAGAGAAAATTTAAAAGCAAAAAAAGTAAATATTTTGGAGGGGGGAATAAAACTTATATTAAAGTAAAGTGCATATGCACGAGAGACTTTAAGCGGTTTTAATGAAAACTAAAATTTACAATAAAATGAATTCAATAAACTGGCCAAAAAAACGACTCTATATTAGTATGGATTAAAACGGAGCCCTTCTAACCTTGTCTTACATTCATCGAACTTTGTAGTTTGGTATATAGCCAAGTATATATATATATATATATATATATATATATATATATATATATATATATATATATACATACATACATATGTATATATATTTATATATATATATATAATTATAAAACTCAAATGACCTTGTAACGGACGTTGTTACCCAACGTCCGGTTAAAGACTTCCGGTTGCGCATGCGTATTTAGACCTATAAAACCGTAAACAAATAAACACAAATCGGGTCTTTTGCAGAAATTGATCTGCGCACTGAAATATTGACGGTATTATTTAGATGTTATTATTTAACATGAGAAGAATGAGGATGTTTTGCAACTATTCTGCATTATAAGTATACTCTATCAATGTTCTTACAAATAAATAACTTTTACCCGTTGACAACGTATTGTTTTACTATGTAGGTTTTCAGCGCCCCATTTTTTTGCGTTTAAATTATCCAAATAAACAATTGTTAATTCTTATTGTTTGTTTACATCGTTCTTTTACGTATAACGTTTAAGTTATTTTCACGCAATTTTCTTACAAACGAATGTACATGCTTTCACATTCACAACTATAAGAGAATTTTACAACGTATTGTTTTACTCTGTACGTTTTCAGCATCCCAATTGTTTTTTTTCGCGTTTAAATTTTCCAAATAAACAATTGTTAATACTTTCTGCATTTTTACATGGTTCATTTCCTTATTACGTTTAAGTTATTTTAACGAAAGTTTCTCACCAATAAATATTCTTTTATCCGTTGACACCCATGAGAGCATTTTACAATGTATTGTTTTACTGTTAACGTCTTCAGCGTCACTGTTGTTTATTTTTTCGCGTTAAAATTAGAAAATATACAAAAATTTGCATTTAATCTTAAGTATTATTACATCTGTTCAGTGCACATTTACCTATAAGTAAGGCAACCCACTTATAATTCAATGGCTGTAAGTTTGTTTTTCCAAAAATAAACAATTATTAACAGAACGACTCATAGAAATATACTTATAATCTTTTCATTTTAATATACTTTCATAGAAACGCTTGTGTTATGTGACCAAAAACTATTTTCTTTACGGTACAAGTGTCACGCTCATACATTAATTCCATAGCTCATATAACATACTGACCCAACGGGTCACGTGTAGTCCCATCTATTTGTATATGTAGATATATATATATATATATATATATATATATATGTATATGTATATATACATACATATATGTATACATATATGTATGTCCCTACACTGCTGATCCAATATTTAAGACCGCTTAAAAATCTTTTAAATAGCTTTTTTTGCGGATAGAGTTTAAACACTTACCTAAGATTACCTATAATACAATCTAAAGTTTATAGAAACTGAAAGCTTCATTCGAAAGATTTTTTTCAATTTATATTTTTATTGAATTAGGCTTTTTACACATGATCAAAAATTATAAGACCAGAGACAAACATTCTATTAAATTGTACAAAAAATATATTAAATATGAATGAAAACAGTCAACAACAAAACTTAATAATGAATTCTTCCTCCATTGCTTTTGATGATCTCAAACATTCTTTGGGGCATGCTAGAAAAAAAAAGGTTTTCATAAGGGTACAGGGGAGCCTGCTTCAGTTTCCGAAGATGGCTTCACGAATATCATTTTTTATTGAATATTGTTCGCCAATTCAATAAACCTCTCTTGTCATCCAGCCTTTTCAATTGTGTTACAGTCCGATTAGAATGCAGAATGCCCCAAGGGATGGGCTTCATTTTGTTGTAAAAAGCACAAGGTCCACCTTGCAGCGTTATTCTGTTGGAATAACCATCTATCCCACACAAACCATGCCCCCCCCCATTATGAAAATGCTTTTTGTTGCATGCTAATATAACCAGCTGCTGTCTGCCGAGCCTGCACCACCTAGAGCTCCATCGCCCATTTTTTAACGAAAAGGCACCCCATAACTTTGCTACATACATTCGACCACTATTAATTGTGGAAAAAAATCTAGGGGCATGCTTTTGCAATGCCAATATCGCTGGAAGTCATCAGTCTAATCTAAATTGATGTTTTCCTCATCAGAAACAGGGCATTCTTCTCCTTCCCAGGTTTGGTATTAACGACCACATTTTAAGCGTTCGAATTTTTGACGTGGAAGCAATCGAGGAATTTGTTTATGCTTTTTATTTAAAATGTCTTTTTATGTAAGTGTTCTTGATTGTTATTGGGCTGCATCCACACACTGTAAACACCTTAATTTGGTTAGAAGAAAGGCTTCTGCCATTCATAACAACCTGTCTGGTTCTTTTATCCAATGCAGGAGGAACTGATTTTGCGTTTCATAATTTAAATGTTTTTACAAAGTTGCAAATAACAGTTTTACTATGATTTACGTTAGCAGCTATCACTCGCAGTAACAAACCTTGCTTATTGAACCCTAGAATTCGAGAGCGCTCAACCCCGGTTGATTTTCTTGCTTTAGGCATGGTATCAGGTTTACAAAGTGATTGCTAATATCTAATTGAACTAATAACATTAGCATTACCATAAATCTTACATTTTATACCATAAGTCGTTTAATTTTGATCATGTGTAAAAATGCTTAATTAAATAAAAATGCAGATTTTTAAATAACATTTTTGAATGTAACTTTTTGTTAATTTTAGATTATACTATTAGTAAACGTAAGTTTTGAGAGTTTAAACCCTATCCTAAAATAAGTTTCCATTTTAAAAGATTGTGGCCTCTATTTAGGTTAAGAAGTGGATACACACCCATACATACATACACACACGCACACACACACACATATATATATGCATATATTTATACATATATATAAATGCACATATAAATATACATTTATATACATATGTAGATACATATATTTATACCTACACATATACACGTATGTACCAATATATACACACATATACATACATGTATATATACAGACATGTGTATATATATATATATATATATATATGTCTATGTCTACTATATATATTTACATATTTATATACGTATATACATATGCAGATATACATAGTCAGGTCATGCTATATGCTACTGGTACCATGTAACCCAGTACTACCTGCCACATGGTCGGGCCACCGGCGACTAAATCGGTTCCCCCACCAGCTTGTCTGGTGAGGAGGGTTGCTAGTCTCCCTGAAGGATTAAAAAAACAAGACCTTTCAAAGGGCGGATGAACCCTTCTTGGGGGGGGTCAACGGCCAACTAGCACCATTGCATATATGTACATATGTGTATATGTGTAAATAAAAAAAAAAAAATTGCCGTGCGGGGCCGTAGAAATCCCTGGCTTGGTGCCCAGGCGCTGGTTAAGCCCACCCGGAGAGATGGACCCGTAGGTCTTGTTAGGCCATCTGTCTAGGAGAAGGACACTCTGAAAGTAAACCTGCACTCTACTCCGCCAATCAGTCATCTTGCTTAGCCTGTCACTGGTTATTGGCTTAGTGGAGAAAGAGCGTGTTCTACGTGTCGTACAAGCGTAAAACACGGTAATCTTCTGTACAGACAAACCTCTACAAAGTTACATGGCGATTGACAAATGGCGACGTCCACAGGCCTAACAAGCTGGAAGTGGACAGTCATGACTCCACACGTGTGCGACTCTCGACCCATCTAACGTCGTTGTTTTGTTGAATGAACAGCAGCTTGCCTCGGCGAGGTCTTGAGTGTCTGAGCAGCCCTTTTGAGGAAAGCACTGCTCACCCTCTCTATAGGGAGGGGTCTAGAAAAGATGACCCAAAAATTGCCTGTTCATCTCCGAGCTGGCCAGCTTACTGCGGTTGGCGGCTGTTCCTTAAAGCAGGAAAATACCCAAAAGAACAAACAAAGACTCATGATATCGACCTGGAACGTCCGAACACTTATTGACCACGATATTTTTTCTTCTAACCCTGAGCGACGAACGGCTATCGTCGCGAAGGAACTTAAGCGGTATAGGATTGATATCGCTGCTCTGGCGGAAACCCGCCTGAGTGGTGAAGATCAGCTAACCGAAGTGGGAGGTGGATACACTTTCTTCTGGAAGGGAAAACCGGAGGGGGAAAGGAGCGTCGGTGGGGTGGGGTTTGCCATCCGAACCGAACTAGTTAAAGGATTAGAACAGCCATGCGCGCTGTCTGATAGGATTATGTACCTTAGAGCACCCATAGGGAGAAATCGTTTCGGTAGCGTATATTCCATCTACGCTACCACGCCCTGCAGGGACGAAAAAGACACCATTACATTTTACCAGGAGTTACGAACAGCCCTATGTTACACCCCGAAAGCGGATAAAATAATACTGCTGGGGGGTTTCAATGCTAGAGTGGGAAATGACCATGAGATTTGGTCACCGTTGGGAAAATATGGTCGGGTAAGACGAATAGGAAAGGACTTCACCTCTTACAGCTTTGCTCTGAATTTGAGCTGGTGATATGCACTACGTTCCCTTAGCAAAAGACCGCCCATAAAGCGACATGGTTTCATCCTCGCCCTGGACACGGTCATATCCTGGACTATGTTATCGCCAGAAGAAGAGACATTCAGGATGTCTGCAAGGTTCGCGTGATGAGGGGTGCGGACTGTGGAACGGATCACATGCTTGTTAGAGCCAAGCTGAAGCTCCACGTTAGAAGGAGATTCCGGTCACAAGGTGCGCAGCCACCCAAAAGACTAGCCACAAGTAAGCTAAAGTTCAAGGCCGTGCAGAAAGAACTACAAGCCGCTCTCGGAAGTGCGGACTACGATGGTTCATGGGAGAAATTTAAGTCGACCGTACACAGTGTCAGCTGTGAAGTACTAGGTGTCGTGAAACAAAAGAGTCAAGACTGGTTCGACGAAAATGATGCCATAATCAATGAACTTATAGAGCAAAAAATAACGCACTCCAGAAAATGCTCGGAGCGCCCAAAAGGGACCGGCCGAGACTAAAGCAGGAGTTCAAGGAAGCGAAAGCATCGCTACAACGCAACATACGAAGCATGAAGAATAAATGATGGAAGAATATATCCAACCAGGTGGAACTGGCGTTTGATAGCAAAGATGCAAAAACTATGTACCACCTTATCAGACAGGTATTTGGGCCTCAATCCTCAGTGATGGTGCCCCTCAGATCAAAGGATGGGGCGTCGCTAAATAGGAGCCCTGACAAAATCATGCAGCGCTGGACAGAACACTTCAGAGATCTGTTCGACAACCCCTCAACTATTGATGAGGAAGTCATCAGGAATCTGCCACAGCAGGAAAACAGACAAAAGATGCTGGCTCACCGGACTCAACATGATATCAGCAAAGCTATTAGCGAGATAAATACGGGAAAGTCGCCGGGGCTGGACGGCATTCCTGTCGAGATTCTCCGATATGGGGGCAATCAAATTACAGCTGAAGTACACCGATTGATATCCAAGGTCTGGTCTGGGTCTCCTGTATCCCAAGATTGGATCGACGCGATACTAATCCCACTGTATAAGGGAAAAGGACAAAAAGTCCTATGTGGGAACTACAGGGGTATAAGTCTGTTGGAGGTAGTCGGTAAGGTATTTGCCAGACTCCTACTAAATAGACTAAATGAATATATTTGCCCCTCAGTACTGCCCGAAGCCCAAAGTGGGTTCAGACCCGGGCGTGGCACAATGTACATGATCTTCTCAGTCCGTCAGATACAGGAAAAATGCAAAGAACAAAGGCTAGCTCTATACCAGGTATTTGTAGATCTGAAAAAAGCCTTCGACACTGTAAACCGAACTGCCCTGTTGATAATATTGGGGAAACATGGATGTCCACCTGGTTTCGTAAATATGATCAGACAACTGCATTAAAACATGAAAGCGCGTCTCCAGCTAAACGGCACAGTTTCAGAGGGCATTGCCATCGACAACGGGGTTAAACAGGGAGATATTCTAGCTCCAACCTTGTTCTCAATTTATTTCACAACAACACTCGCGTTCGCATTTAGAAACTGTGAAACGGGAGTGTTCTTTCGATTTCGGACAACGGGCAAGTTATTCAACCTTACTCGTTTCAGGGCCAGATCGAAAACATTTCACTCACTTGTCAGGGAGCTGCTGTATGCTGACGATGTGGACTTCGTCGCACACACGGCAGAAGATATGCAGGGCATCATGGACCGTTTCTCCAGGGCGTGCACTGCCTTTGACCTCACAGTTAGCCTGGAGAACACCAAGGTAATGTTAACCCCAGCTCCAAACAGCCGCTACGAGGAACCGGTCATCTGTGTAAATGGAACGAAACTGGGCACCGTTGATGACTTTGTATATCTTGGCAGTACTATATCGAGCGACGGAACCCTCGATAAGGAAATCTTAGGAAGGATCAATAAGGCAAGTAAGGCCTTTGGTAATCTCGAAAAACGAGTGTGGGCAGACAGAGCCCTGACCTTCAAAACAAAGATAAAGGTATACGAGACTTGTGTACTACTTGTCCTCCTATATGCCTCGGAAACATGGACGACATATCGCTGTCATATCAAGGCTCTGGAAAGATTCCACCAGACATGGCTACGCAGGATATTTAATGTCACCAAACAAGCTCTCTTGTCCGATGAAGAGGTGCTCAAGAGGGCGACCACATTCAGCATAGAGGCTCGAGTCTTTCAAAACCAGACTCGATGGGCGGGTCACGTAGTGAGAATGGAGGATTATAAGATACCTAAGCAATTGTTCTATGGGGAGCTTGAATGTGGCAAACGACCCAATCACAAACCTCGGATAAGGTACAAAGGTGTAGTTAAGGGAAACCTGCGGACACTTGGCATAGAAATAACAAGGTGGGAAGAGATAGCTGAAGACCGGGAAAGTTGGAGGCGCTACGTCTACGCGGGATGTGAGAATTTTGAGGTTTTGAGAGTTGAGCACGCCACTATAAAGCGAGTCTTACGAAAGCGAGAGGATACAGAGGACTTTGATCTCGACCCCGCGTACTCATGCGGGATATGCGGCAGGGTGTGCCTGTCAAAGGCATGCCTCAAGAGTCATGGAACTACGCACGCGGGACATGAACTGGGAGCACGGGCGGTCACCAACAAGGTTATCCTGCAGAATATGCGGCAAACTGTGCAGGCCGGGTGGGGCTATGTGGAATCATATGCGGACACACTCACACGCCATCGTATCGTGAGGGTTGGCCGTCTTCTGTAAAGAAGTGGCAGTCACCATACATACACACACACATATATATATATATATATATACATGTATGCATGTTCACACATATATATACACTATACATGCACGTATATATATATAAATTCACATATATACATGCAAACACACACATGTATATATATACATATATATATATATATATATATACATTAAATAGTTACAACAGTTTTCATAATGCAAGGGTGTGAAAATGAAAATGAGTATTATCTCTCCTATAAATAACTCTTATTTCATGCTCAAATCTATAGCCTCTGGCAAACTTGTCTTACTTTTGACCTACCGTGTCGCTTACTACTAAACACAGCGAATAAACGCTACTGAGAGGGGGCATCAGAGGAGTAGCTAGCGCATAAAAATTATTAAATGTAGCTTGTCTCTCACGGAAGATAAATCATCTAGGAAAAGGTTGTTTTAATAGCAAACAACCGTTGTCTTTTCATACACTCCATCTGGCTTGGGATGCCAGGAGTCAAGTCCAAACTTATTGTATACATCTTCAATTTTTTTATGCATAAGCATACATATGTATATATATATATATATATATATATATATGTATATATATATATATATATATACATACACACATACATACATACATGCATATATGTGTGTCTATGTGGTTCCCCTTGTTGGGACGCATTTAAACAACTAGAAATGAAATCTCTATATATGATACAAACGTTTTGAACTGAAACCTTCGATCCGTTTTGCTTTTTCAGGCAAATCAATAATTGGTATAAGTATTGTACAAGCGTATGCCACTTAAATGCAGCGACAGAAATATATATCAATTAGTGTGGACATTTTATCGAACAAGTTCCTAAAGAACTGTAGCAGGGAATGCATAGAGGCCTGTGCAGATTTATAGGTTGGGCACACAGTGTTATATGAATCGTTGTAATGGGTTAACATTATGTGGCAGGGACACTTTCTGGTAGTGATATTTTGTGAGTGCCCACTCCTATTTACTGACAGCACTACTTACTTATCATACGGTAATGTACTGGAAGACCTGCGCTCAAAATATTCTATCAGAAAAAAAAACTTGTTATCTTACTGCGGTTAACTGTTGTTCATTATATCAGGAACACCGGAAACCACGTTTGCAGCGTTAGGACACTTGTGTAACTGGACAGACGTTCGTTGGTCACGAATGAGTTCAACATTTTATGATTGATATTGCAGTTTTAGCTGGAAACCGAATATGATAAGAGACTAGTATACTAGATACCTTATTATAATCAATTCGAGATTGTATAGAAAATATTACATACGAGATCTGTATAAATTTAAATATATTTCGTACACACATACATATATATATATATATATACATACATAAACACACATTAACACACATATATATGTATATATATATATATATATATATATATAATTTTATAAGTTAAAAATATCAAGTTTGTTAGTATGCTATTTATTACGTTTGAAATAGTTACAATTATTGTTTTGATTGCGACTAATTATCTCCGAAATTACTTCCCAACACGTTCTAATAAGATGTTTGGAAACATAGAAAAACACAACTTACATCGCTCATACAACTACTACTATTTCCTTTTAAATAAAATATATTAAACAGACTTAAATGTATTCAACAGAATTATCTGTAACTACATAATTTAAGGTTACTAGAATGAATTTTCATTAAGCAATTACTTAAAATAACCATTAACTATTAACTACCATATATATATATATATATATATATATATATATATATATATATATATATATATATATATATATATATATATATATATATATACTACCAGAAGTACCTGCCGTTGACTGGGTTCAAAAACAGCCTACAGAATAAGATTGTGATTGATGAAAGTATGATAGATTATAAAAAGGATGGGGGTGTTGTAAAGAAAATAGATTTTGATACTCTAAATTTTACTCTAAACAAAATATGATGAAAGTAAAGATAATGTTCGCGAAAATATATTTTTTATATCAACTTTGTTTCCATTTGTAGCAAAGAGTTAACAAAAATATGATGTTTCCTTACAAAGAGAAAATGTAATATATATATATATATATATATATATATATATATATATATAATATGAATATACAAGAAATGAATGTTAACATAGTCATAAAAGTTACTTTTATGATAGAAAAGTGCATTAGTTTGTATTTTTAAGTAATTTGTAAAAACATTTTTTTTAATTCACAAACCGGTTTAAAAAATCAATTATAAATGGAGAGCCCGTTTTCAATTTGAAGCAGGGACACCTAAGCATTGTGTGTTAACAATTTAAGAGAGTTTCATCAACGTAAGGAATATTAAAAAAAAACATATTTTAATGTTTTCCGTAATTGTGTGCTTGAGGAATATTTGATTATTGCATGTGTAGTTTATATAAAAATCATTTAAGTATTTATCGCCTCAAGTTTCGATTTAATTTCGGTTCGCTGAAATTATTTCAAGTAAAGAACATTAAATACTATTTCAAAACCGAATTGAACGGTGTAGTATTGCGCCGTCGGATTCAGGTTTGTACTATTGTAATGTAAAGAACACGCAGAAAGGGTTGCAATTAACTGAATTCCTTCTAGTACGCTGACAAATAAAGCTTGAACAGATATATAAATACAAATAAAAAGAGTATGCAAATGTATTTAAAACGACACGTAATCACGTGAGTAGGATGTTTTCTTCTTTTGACACGATAATAAGTAACGTTCTTTTTTATCATGTATCTATTTATGTATTTTCGAAAGAGTGCTTCGTGCAAGTGGAGAAGGAAAAACAGAGTTATGCAAAATTTGTGTCGAGAATTGTCTAAAGTTCCGATTTTTTTTTTGGGGGGGGCTTTCCCTTTAATAAGAACGTGCATTTCTTAGATGAATTCATTCGACACAATATGATTCAACTCAAAAAAATAAATAAAAGCGTACGTGAATTAAGATATAAGTTAAGGTGTTATTGTGGACCTTTGCCCCTTTTAAGAAAACCTTGTTAAACTTTGTGACATATTTACATTCTATGGAGGTCAGGAGCGAACGATCACCCAATAATTTTATTATACCATATTTCTACAAACTGAAACATAATTATCAAAGTATACTTACGCAAATAGATATGAAATGTCTTTGTTAAAGTGTGTGTGTCATATTCTCATGGAGTAGAGGCGGGAACGCAGGCCCCACAATTTTATTATACCATCCCTATTTAAATTGAAACATACTTATCAAGGTATTATTATGCAAATCTATATCGAACACCCTTGTAAACTTTTTTTCTTTCATTTTTTTTTATTTCCATACTTTTTGTTCAGGCGCGAATGCAAACCCCACCATTTTTATGAAACACCGTTCTGCCAGATCAAACATACCCATTACTGATCCTCGATACATCTTCTATCATTATATGTAATGAGTTTTTAAAAATAGTCAACACACACACACACACACATATACATCCAGCTGTATATTATGAATGTCATTTTATAAGTTCCAAATATCAAGTTGTTTAGTATGTCAATTATCACTGTTTGAAATAGTTCCAATTATTGTTTCGATTGTGACTAATTATCTCCAAAATCCATTCTCAACACTTTCTAATCAGATGTTTTAAAACATAGAAAAACACGATTTGGAACAACTTGCATTATTCATACAACTACTACCATTTTTAGCATGACATGTAAGAAATAGAATTAAATATATTCAATAGAATTAACTGTAACTATGGAATTTAATGTTATTAGGATAAATGTTCATTAACAATTACGTAACATAACCATTAAATATAATATATAAATGAAGTACACATAAAAAGAATTAATTACGTTTAAAAAGGCGCACACATGTTAAAACATATGTGAAAATCTAATCTCCTAAAAATCAAGACGGTGATATTGTCTTTGTAAGGTGGAGTAGAGGGAATTGCAAAATGGTATAACTTAACGAATTAGATAAGGTAGGATATGTAATTGTCGCTACATATATCAAGCTTATCCAATTGATATATAATATAATAATATGAATTGGTAAATATACCCACTTAGTGAAAATGCGTTTATTAAGTATGTAAGTAAAGAAGTAATTATGATATAATACAAGGTAAATTGAACATTCCAGTCGTGTCGGAAAATAAATCTAAAAATGAATATATCATCCAAGAAGGATCTAAACCCTTACAATCAAACATCTAATTAATTGTCGACCATAGGTTATGCATAGTTAAGAGGAATTGAATATAAAAAGAAGTACAGTTGGAGAACAAATTGAAAAATTATTTTAAATATGAATATGTTGTCAAATTAAAAAAAAACGTACACCCAACCTAGATAATAAAGTAAAATGTGTCAGCAAAATAACATTAGTTCAAAATGAAAAGAATAAATAACTTTAAATTCACTCAACTATAATCTAATAGTGATTGAATATCTTAGAAAAAATACTGATATACTAAGTCGTCAAGAAATTAGTTTACTTTCACTGTTAATAAACTCAAAATTGAAGAAAAGAAAAAAAACGTACATTAAATAATTAAAAATTAAAATATTACTATACACAACTTTAAAAAACGTAATACAAAATTGAAACAGAAAATGCATAGACACATAAAAAATAATATAATTAATGATTGTGCTAACAATACATTTGCATTAATTAAAGCCTTCAAATAAAGTTAACAAAACTACAAAATAAAACAGCAAGAATAATCTAAAAATAAATTAAATTATAATTATAGCAATTAATATACTAAAATAAGGACTTTCTGAATAGAAACAAAACTCCACAACAAATAGATGAAAAACTTGAATGAAATGAAAATACAAATAATTTTAAAATTCACAAAAATACGAAATAATTAGAATTATTTTAAGTAGTGAGCATGGTTGTAATTTTCGTATCCAACAAAATGGCAGAGTAGGTCAGTTGTATTAACCATGTGAGTTTGTGGAAATGATGATCGCCTATGTTTTTAAGGTACACATCTAATAAATAGATTACTATAATTTCAGAAATACACAATGTTGCAGATTGATAGTCGAAAACGAACAATAGTAATGGTTTCCTTACGAAAAGTAATAAGTGACAAACTAATTAAACTTAATATTTAGAACACAGATAATTATTATATAATGATATATATGTTTCGATCCTGCAAAAATGGAATTCATTGATTTTGGATGTTATCAATATATATATATAATGGTAAACGTCCACGTATGCTTCTAGGACAGTGATTTAAAGGTTATGAGGGTATTTTGAAGCATGAAAACGATGTTACATTTTGTATTTGATATTTTTATTATTATGTCGAGAGACGGAGTTTACTCACCATTAAAAAAGCCGACATTGCCCCTGACTCTGTCCTCTTCAGTATTATTATTATTATTATTATTATTATTATTATTATTATTATTATTATCATTCATTAATATTATACATTAATATTAATTACATTACTTTTACGGTTTAACAATTTCATTTCAATTACATTATACATATTGAAATCAATTGCGTCTCATTTTTACCGTTTGAATTTAACGCTTTCACGTTGCAACATAAACAAAAAATTAAACAAAAAAACACAAACGCCGTAAATAATTCACGTGCACTTTTTTGAACATGATTCCTAGGAATGAACACGCTGTCCACGATACATATTTTGAGTTCTTTCAACGGTATTTTTTCATGTCGATACTTTTTTGTGACCAAGAGCGGAGGCCCGTTTGAAATATAACAAATAACAATGAAAATATAAAATACACAAAGTAACATCGCATTTCATGCTTCAAAACCCTCATGGCCTTTATATATATATATATATATATATATATATATATATATATATATATATATATATATATATATCATATATTATATATATATATATATATACAATTATTCAAAAAAAGGAATGCAAACCATTGTTATTTCTATATCAACACTCAGTAACGTATATTATTACCTATATACATGCATACATGCATATATATACACGTATGTATATGTGTGTATATATATACTACATTAAATGTAATTTTCTACATAATTTAAAATGTTTTTTTATTAGTGTTATTCATATGAATTTAAACAAACTTTCATCAGTAACATTCGTTTTTCAGATTTCATAAAAAATATTTGTAAACGATGCAAATGTGAAACTAATAACTCAACTGTTTAATCATATGCGTAAGCGGTTAATGTATACTAAGATCATCCGGAATACGAAGAGTAATATTTATTTCATACGGTATATATTTATTTACTAAAAAATTGTTAGAGCGTAAAAAAGAAATGAAATTGATTGTTAATTATCAATAAATGATGTAAGTTTTCTGTTGCAATGAAAAAAATCATTCTTTACATTTAAAACGTAATTACCATGGAAAATATCGAATGAACAGTTTAGAAAGACGTCATACACATTATATTGTAAATAATTGTAATGTAAAACTCGAAGGCAAATTACGTCTGAGCGAATTTTCCTCAGACATTTCTGACAGCAACATGCACATGAATGTGATCATGTTAGTTATATGTGTTATTTTCTACCTGATGACATATGGAGCGTGTCAGAAATGCCTAAGTTTTTTCGTCTTGGCTTTCATTCACCGGCGTAACATTTATGCTGTCAATCATAAACATATATATTTACGCACATGAGGTCATATATATATATATATATATATATATATATATATATATATATATATATATATATATATATATATATATTGGGTCACTCATGTCAAGACCAGTAAAAGCTCACTCAATGATCAGGTACACGATTTGAATCGATGAATCGAAACGCTAACTATTAAAAGAAAATCTAACAACAGTAGCTGTCAAATAACATGTATCCCTACCTTATTTATCTATACAGCAACTCTGATTTTCACTACAACTGATAAATTTACGTTCTTTGGGGGTTGTTTTGCTAAGTGAATTGTTTACAAACTTTAATCTTGATTTGCATGTGTTCTTTCAAACTAAAAAAAAAGGCCCGATGCATTTTCCAGGGTAATTTTATGGTTTTCCTCACCCTTATATAGTCGCCGAGGTGTCAGTGCGTTATCAAATAACATACTACTATTTGATTTAGACGTAGATGACTTAATGCAAAGAAATTATATCGAGGCGCTCACATCAAACACATGTCTTTTTATTCTTCCATAGCCTTTTTGCTCGGACATCATTTATTGCTTTATAAATGCTTTCGAGTTTCTCGTTACTGTAAGTGTGAATGGTCAAAGGGGTAAAATAATGTACGTCAGGAAGGCTAATATTTTTTCATCACGTTATTTATATTTTTCGAACCAGTTATACGTGGAAAGCTTAGGTGATGCATCAAACCTGAGGCTGCTCCATTGCTCCCCAAATATACAAGGGGGTATGCATTCTAGATATAAATAGCCAACTCCTATGGTCAAATGATATTATATCTATTTTAACTATATACGTGTTCGCCGAATAAATTAATGGAACTTTTACAAAAGTGAAAAAAACGGCAAATCCTACTCTTGCATTTTTGGTTGTAGTTACCTCAGATTTCTATGTCGCTACCGAATACGTTTATCTATCTATTCGGTTACCTCGTTAAATAAACACGACCAGAGCGTGTTTGGTTTAATCGCGTGAAACGTTTTGTTCTCTAAGCACATATAAATAATGCCCTCATTTAATTTTACTACTATAAGATGACACGTTACGTATAATCTAATCAGTGGGTCGCTTTCGGGTTGAGATAAGTAATTTCCTATTTTTATCCATTAATATGTTATACTTTTTTTCTATTTTATATATTCTACCATTATTTAATCGAATCGTACGGTTCCAAAATTTCCTTATAAGTTTAGTGCTCCCTCATTACGCATATTTCTGATTCCCGATGGTGGGATTCAATCGTTCATTACTGATGAGTCCTCAAGTTTGCGATACGATGTACGCCCTTTTCATTCGAAGAGGTTTGCATTCATTACCCGGACTATATGCATTTTATTATCTATATCTATCAGTGTCCTAACTCGTATCAGCAGAGTGTAGCAGGACATCCGCACAGGCATTATTCTTTTTTCTCAGGTATCGTAAAGTGATATTGTAAACAGCCATACTTATAGCACATGCTTGGATCTTTCTGTGATTTCGTTTAGTATCCTGTTGAAAAGATTTCGTATAGATGATAAAAGTCACACTATGCAAAATGTTTAAATGTATGAAGAACATTGTGTATAGCATATGATTATTTGTGTATGGCTTTCAATCTTGTCCCGTATCACTCAACATATAGAATGAAAAATATTTGTTTTTACCTATTTCCTCCTTATCAGATCATAACCGTTTTCTTAAACAGGCATTAATTGAATGAACAACGAGAGGCTATAATATAAAGTGTTGTTCTTATGTGAGTCTGGATAACACAAAATTATATTGCTCGTTTTTTTTAATAGACTATCAAAACAGTCTGAAATGCATTCGTTTTCTTGTTAAACAAATTACTGGCTCACTGATGGCTAAGCACAATTCTAACAAATCGCCGGTAATGTGAGGTTATAACAATGTAAGTTCTCTCTTTTCTCAGAGGAGTTCGAGTTGAAATCGATTGAAATCAATCCATGTCTTGCTGAATACACTATTATCCTTACATAGCACTATGATACTGCAGTTTTTACTTGAAAACCCTTCCCTTCATAGCTTTTACTCATGATTATGTTTGTAAAATCTATCAGTTTCTGGTTTCACTTGCATAAAAGAATAATTTCCTATCCTTCAAATACAGATATGCAAATGTATCTGCCACTGTAATACTATCGACATCAATCTTGGAAAACCCCGGAACCGTTTGCAAGACCGACTGTTATCCCATTAATACGAAATAAACAATGCATTTTTCCTGTTGTCATTCTTACTCAATTTACATTCCATTAACCCAAGTTGAAACAATATTTCTGGAAGCAATTTGATGTTCTTAACGAGATAACTGAACATTAATAACCGCTAATGCGCTGATTACTTCAGAATTCTACAGAATATTCTGCAATTAGCTTTCTATTCTACTAAATCTATTGGAAATGTCCACAGGTATTTTAATGTTAACCCTGCCCACACTATTTATTCAACTGCTAAATGGACAATTACTGCTGCTATTCAACAACGTTTGATGTCTTACGTGGATTCATAATTTATTTTATTTATTTCAGGTTTTAATCGGAGATTTTTTTTAGTCATTTCAGGAGGGTATTCTCAATATTGCAACAAGGCCTAATACATCTAGGTAATTGACACCTATTCTTGAAAGTTACTTTTTATAGATGTTATTCATTAAAAGCAGTTCGAACATACGAACCGCATTACTTCTTACTAAAAGATAATAATGCATCCGCTGATAATGTATTCGTTGCGTAGTTGTTCTATTGCATACCCTTTTTCTCTTCCGTTTCTTAACTACGCTCGACCCGGTACTGGGTTTTTATATACTATTTCTCTAAACCTATATTCTGATTACAGAATCTTATTTCCTCTTAATCGAAATACATTCTCACTCCATTTGTAATTATCGAAACACGGCTCAGTGTTATACATTTTTTGAGATTCGTCCGAAAATAAGTCATAAGAGGTGGAATAATTTACTAGTTGCGCCCTTAATCGGAAGAGGGCATTAACAATGAATTCTAACTCATAACACTTTCCTAAATTTACTCTTTAAATTGCTCGTGTATTTCCCTGTTAAAGCGATTAAAAAATAATGCTATTAATCACTGAGAACTCTGCCCCTGTGTCCAGTAGGACTCTATATTTTTACTTAATATTCTAATAAACGTGTGTTGCAATTTAAACCACGCAAACACGACGAATGGAACAAGAAAGAGACCTCCCACACAATTAATTTAATATTTTAGATATAGGTTCCTTGGACATGGATCTTACTATGTAATTTGATTTGAGCCCAAAACAATACATTTTAAGGGGGAATAATAGGGGTCAAATCTGTTAAAAAAATTGACCTCTGCGGTCACTTCCAAATTACTCAGACAAGTTCTGGTCTTAATATTTGAAATTTTACATAAAGGGTATTCAGAGATATGGCAAGCTTTTTCATCAGTTTGGGTCGAGACTTTTTAGTCACCAATATCTACATGTATGTATGTATGTCTGTTTGCATGTCTGCCTTCAACTTTCAATAGTGGCGGCGGATTTTACCAGGATCAGTATCTTCTTAAAGTTAGATATTCATACGACAAATATCGAAATATTGTCTAACAACATTAATATTTTCCCTTTCAACTGGACACTTTACTGCAGGGGGAGGGTCACTTTTTTCGCCGATATTTTTGAAAGTTATCCTCTCCTTTAGATTGCCTTGCATTAATTGTAAAAAAAATATGTCGCTTCCGGTTTGGCGGTGGTCCTTAGGATTTATCCCTGTTCTTTTCTTCCTTTGCGGTACGGGTACGAGCCTGCCTCCCTACTACCACTTTTTTTGCTCAACATACACATCCAACCAGCCGGGCAACGCCGGGCAACGCCGGGCAACGCCGGGCGACCATGCTAGTCATTTATAAATTGAAAGAAAATAACGGGCATGTAAAGAGTGTCCTGCGATTTCCGTGGCTAAACCATTTAGCACGATCCGGCAGTTTATTTTTCTAACCGAAGAAAAGCCGATCCCTTTTTTGCACGAATAGCAAAATACTTTCTATATACAACCATTTCTGGATGTGAGAACATAACTGTTTCTTTCTGCTGTAGTCAATTGATTTTTCTGATTTATAAAAATCTGCGACAAAAAAATAATAATTTTTAAAAGTATTACTCTATGCCTGAAGTAAAAGGCACAGAAAAATAATAATACAATATTAATATGCATGAACCTACAGAACCATAGGTCCGTAGAGCTATCAGTGTAAACTATTGTTGCTACTTATTACATAATAAAAATACAATGCTATAACAATGCAACCTGAAAAGGGAATTGAATATCCCCATCCGTACACATATATAAGATGTATTAATCGATCAAAGGATTGTCCGCTAATGGCTCCTGCCATCTTGAAAAATTACTAACTTATTTATAATGGCGGTTTGTAGGCTCGTTATTAAAACGATCTGACACCTGGCTTATTTATCATCAATTGTTCCCATAAATGGATCGATACTACTTTATTTTGTCATTAATTATTGAACGTAATTTGTCGGGTGAGGCTCACTCGAAATGAAAGTAATAATAATAAAAAGAAAAAATAATATTGGAAGGCTTTATAAATCTTTATTTATTCATGTATTTTTCTTATATTGTTTTGTTTTCTTTTATAACAATTGAATAAAGTACTTAGTGAGGCAAAATATGAAGTCAGTTTTTTTTAGGAAAACACGTTAGCTGTTCAATTTCCATAGGCACTTAGGGATTTTAGCATTGCTGATTAATGAATGAGACGTACATAATTGAGATTATCTTTATGGTTATGAGGTAGGTGATGACATAGTCAAGTTGCATAGGTTACGTATACACAAAGATTCATTATAAGATTCGGGAGGAAAATCTGATATTTTATTTTTGTTTGTCGACAGACAGTATAGAATGTTAGTATGACAAAAAAGGTAACGCACATTCAGAATCAGTTCCGGGGTAATGCCTTGAATCACCCTATATACACTGTTACCACTTATTTTTTATACTTACTCATTTCCTTCTGCATATCTAAGCCTTATATTTTGAACATTTTGGAAAATTATATGGTAAATGTACATCTATGAATAGTTGTGGGAAGGAAAATCTAAATAGGAACAAATACAATGGAACTGGTGCCACTTTTATTCTGAATAGTGTGTATGAATGCAATGTTTAATAAAAAACGTCGAAATATTCCGAGAGACATAATAATTTTTCATTAATCCAATACGTACACATACATGTTTCTGTAGGTGAAACTGCAGTAATAAAAATGAGGTAATTCCAAATATTTTAAATACAAATTATAATTTCTGTGAAAATGTTTTTTTTTATGATAGACAGTTCGCCCAATAATATAAACATGAGGCAGCGAGCTTGTACTTATATTTTGCTTAAATTGACGATGAAATCCTACGAATATTTCCTTTGTTAATATGCGTTAACGTACGAGGTTTACGAATATTCATATTATTGAAGTGTGTATACACTCTTCTCTAGAGTAAATGTATATTTGTAAAATTGGCATTCATAAATCCACAGATATTCTCTGAAATAACAAATCGGGTCATTATGTTTGAATGAATGGAGCTCAAGATAATAATGTATTAAACATAACTAAATCTACGCCGCCATCAGATGGACAATATAGGCATTGGCTGAATCCTCAATATGCAGTGAAAATTGATGTTCATACAATTATATTGCTAAATGAAACGAGTAGTATGATGCATTTATTAAGACAATATAGACACACTTTTGATATATAAAGCAGGCATTCTAGAGTCAAAGTGTTGTCTCAAGCATGTATGTCCGAACACTAATATGCAGTGTTTTCATATTTCAAAATTATGCAACCTTGAATAGATACTGCACCTTTTATGGATATAAATCACAATTGTTTAAAAACTCAGATACATGATACAAATGTTTATCTGCACAACACATGTGGAGTAATAAATATGTAACATTACGGCATTTATATTATTATTAGGACAGGAGTCGGAAAACACTAAATATAGACCTGTTGGTAATTGTCTGTCTGTAATTGAATTAAAATTTTCAAAAAGTCGATCTTTTTAGTTGGTTTACCTATAAAAATACTTATCCAATGACCTTTACATTTGTTGTAAATATTTAAACGATGAGAAAAAATGCTTCTCTTACAAGTATTTAGTTTATATTATCTTAGTAAGTTTTTCTTTATTAAAAATATTTTTTTTGGAAAATAACACTAATATATATATCAGAAAGCATATGAACCTGATCTCATCATCAAACAGAGACATCACCAGATGATCTGAAAATATCCCGTCGCGAGGGCATGATAATAAAAATCCTGAACACCATGAAATCATGTGGACCTGACATAGTAAATGCGCCACTGAGGTTGTTCAACCTCTCGCCAAACTTTTCTATATATGCTTTAACGAACTTTGCTTGCCGAACTGATGGAAAACTGCTAAATCAATCCCAGTTTACAAGTATTATTTCAGAAAAAATGACACATAAAATTAAACTCCCCTTTATTCGCCTTAATATTTGAGTCGATAATAAAAGAAGATCTAGTGAATCAAATCACAGCTGATAAACCCCAGTATATGTTTAGGCAAGTTAGTTCTGCTGCGGATATCCTAACTCTAATCTCCGAGCGTATACAGCATACACTAGAGAGAGCAGGCGATGCAAGGACAGTCACCAAAGATATATCTAAGGTTTTTGACAGGGTATGCATGATAATCTTCTCATGAAATCACGTTCTATCAGTTTACAATACGAATATTAAACATAATAATTTATTTTGTATATACGAGAAGAATCCAGGTAGTTCGTAATGATCGTATGTCAAAACAATATAATATTAGATCGGGAATATTTTAGGGATCGATCGTTGGACTTGTATGATTCCTGGTTTTCATAAATGGCATCCTTTTTAAAATTTTCTCTGAGATGGGTATATTTGCTGACGATATAACTTTCTATAACTAATATTATAGGAAAAATAATTTATAAGTATCACTGGTAATGGCGGAAATCTAGAGGAAGACCTTTAGTCTCTAGTTAAATGAAGACAAAAATAGATTATAACATTTCATGCATCGTACACTAATCGTGTGCTGAAGTGTGCCCATTGGCGCACTATGCGATTATCCTTCTTAAGCCAATGACAATAGGTGGTGCCAAGAATGAGTAATTTTTAGGTTGGAATACACCTTGTTGTAGACGATATATTTCTTTTTCTTCTGTGACTAAAGGTCTGTAGGGTAACTATAAAATACCATCCAAGCCTTGTAAAACTATGCTTTAATTTGATTTAAGTATATTTTCACATGTGTTTCAACATCTGTTGCATCATTAACATTGAAAGAAGTGAAAATGACTTTTGAGGAACATTGAAAAGATCAAGTTTTCAATAAAAGTCAAACCAAGAAGATTCCGGGATGATGCATCAGAAACATAGCACAGGCCTGACTTTTTCCTGTAAAAGAGACATTGCATGAAAAGTCAGCAGTTTGTTGTACCTTGTTACACTACATGCAACATTAGTTGTCTACTTAAAGGTTACTTTTCTTTACAACTTCCATGTCAGAGGTGTAATTATAGTGATACCTGAAGAAGTTTTAAAATGTTTATCTCAAGTATATATAAGTATATTCTGCACACTACACAATTTTCTTTGAAAGTGGCAAATATTAAATTCGATTAAATTTGGAAACGCTTTGACACTTTTCTGTGTGTTTTATCTCGTCGCTCTGCACTATTCATCCTTAGTTTTACAACAAAATCCGTGTTTGTTCCCAGGGCATAACCAGTGTTCACATTTGTGTTATTTGAATTAGCAAAAATAAAAACGATCTTAGTTTAGGCTACTTCTTTAAATTTACAATCGGTGGTTTCTCTATCAATGTAATGGTGTTAGAAGAATTGGGTGCCTCATATATAGAGTGATTTGTTGTTGACATTCTGTTATCAGAACGTCTACATTTATTTCTTTGTTATTTTACAATCATACACAATAGACCTGTGGAAATGTCTACATTTTCGTGGAATTGTAAACCTGCGATACAAAAATGAGGCATTGGAACTGATCATCTGTCAGCGATCTCACCCAGAAAGTTTCGTAATGTAGATAAACCATCCAATTATATTTTACAAAAATTGTCACATTTATTTTAACTTCAAACAATTTAACGGATATTAAAATAAAGATCAGCAAAAAATAACTGTGGTATAGATTTATCAAGTGTGACATTTTTGAATTTTTTTGGATGTAATTTGAATATTTCTCACGTTTTACTCTGCCCAGCTTACGAGAAATTGATTGGACTTTTCATGCTTCGTCAATAGATATTGGTAGTATCTTCTATTGTCATACCAAGCAGTAAAATTTTGTTTTACATCTTGATTAAATGAAAACTCCGTTATTGTGCTTGTGATAGTGTCCAGAAAAATTTATTTCAGTGTGTCCATCAAAGTTTTGTTAAATTAAGACGGTGAATTTTCAATTTACTTGCTTTGAGAATTTAAAAATTTTATTGCTGGTTTCGCAATAATTTTTCCAAAACTTATTGACGCACATAAATCCATTTTTTTCTTTTTGTTTGTACGTATTTTTTCCCCATTGTTTACCAAAAAAAAAAAAAAAAAGAAAAAAGAAACGGTTTTTATCCGTGTGATGTTTTCTTAGAAAAAAATCATTTGTTCCGTGTGCTAAAAAACATAAATTTGTGGATATTTGTTCTTCGTGAGTTTACAATAAGTTTTGGGTAAAATATTTTTTTCTTTCGCTTGTGCAGAAAAGAATTTCTCCGACGCAGTTTTTCCTTAACTTATCAGCATATCCGTTTGTTGTTTTTGAGGTTTAGTATTTAATCAAGTCTCATCCATGTCGATATTATTTGTTGTGTCCAGCTTAATTATTTGACGGAAAAATCGAATTGTTTGAGTAATAATTAGACAAGCTCATTGCAAGTTAAGTATACTAAGTCCACAGCAGAAGCATCAATTATTTACAGAATGATATGCATGTGTTAGCGTACTGTTCAGCGTATTTTGTTTTGTTTTTTTTAGAAATCTCCGGTCTGTTTCTTTCAAATCTATAAAATAGAAGACAACTTCATTTATAAAAGGGTTTTCTATTTCTGGTCATGAAAAGAATAATAAAACTATGTTTGAAAAAATATAAAATGAATCAAAAACTTGTAAAAATAGAAAGAACTAAACTGAATTATAATAACATTAATCATGAAACGTAACATTGCATACCCAACTAGTGAAAAGTTTTTTCACAATCGAAATTAGCGTGTAGTTGACAATAAAACAATTGACAATTATTCACCATGAATGCCCAGGAATTACTGCATTATCAGGGAAGTGCGTTCAATCCGAAAATTTTATTAATCCTCGATTAAATAACAAAACCACGCTCGCACACACACACACGAACGCACCCACACACACACGCACACATACGCACACACACATACACATATATATATATATCTATGTATATATATATATATATATATATATATATAAATGTATGTATTGCTTTAAACAAAATGATAGAGGCGCCCCTTTGATCAACTGCTCATCGGGAGTTAATAGTTGAATATAACATTAAATGAATTAAATATGTCGCAAGTAGAGACTTAGGGGTGTACGTGAAAATTTTACCAGGAGTATAAGCGAAAACGCGAGGGAATACGAATAAAATAAAATAAAACATTTACAATAATAATAAAATATATGTAGAAGTTGGGGAAAGGCGAGAGTTAAAATATATCCCCAAATAAGTTTAATGATCTTACGATCTCTTTCTGTCAATAGAGAGACGGACTGTGTTGTAGAATAGGGACTGACTCCAAAATCCGCAAGTTATTTTGAGAGTCAGCCCGATGAAAAATCCTAAAAAACCCTAATTTATACACATTGGCACACGCTGGATTTGCATGGATGTGTTGGCCAATGGCAAATTCCAAGGTAGATGAAAGAGGGTAAGTGCAACAAGGCTTGCCAAATCCTATTTTTGCTGGAACATGTTGGTTGATCCGAGTTTAAAAATTTAATGAGTTTTAATCTACATAGTCAGTAGCACACAATCCACGGTATCTTTAAGTAGACAAGACACCTGGATGGGTCAAGGAATGAAGGAGAATTATATTTTTTTAAATTAATCAATTAAATTCTCCGGATAACCGTTTGGAATGAAGACATCATTGACGGTCTTCAGTTCACGTTCTAATTTACTAGAACAAATTCTAAGGGCTCTATACGCTAAGGTCTGTAAGTAGGCACCAATGAACGTCAGTTCATAGATAGCCCGGTAAATATCGGCTTACGGTAGACTGTTGTAAGAAAATACCTCTCATTGCGCGTAATAAAAACGTCCAAGACAGGCAAGCAACCATCATTCTCGTTCTCCATAGTAAGCAATTACTTTTTATGACGACAATTTAGTTTGTTGAATAATGTTTTTGCTTCATTTTCAGAGGCAAAAGCTGCGAAGGTGTCGTCAACGTTTCTGAAATATATTGATGGCTTAAATACATCATTTAACAATGCCGACGGGTCACCCCCCCCCCAAATGCCAGCATGTGCAGGACCAAGGCGACTTCCTATACGAACTCCATGAATCTGTCGGATCTAAATTTTACTTCTTTAGTACAGATCAACATCAGTTACAAAAATATGTCCTTGGGAAAAGGAGGAGGTGTTAAATTACTATTGTAAAGAGCACCGGCAAAAATATTAATACGTTCATTAAGTGGAGCAGCTTTTAAATAAACTGGGCACGTCGAATGAGCACGAACAGTTATTTTCAACACTAGGTTGCGGTTCATATAAATGTTCAACGAACCTAAACAAGCCAGGAATGCAATTTTTAGTTGGGCCCTTTAATAGCCATGGGGCTAGAGAGTGTTGAGCAGACCCCGTCATAGACAAGATAGGTCTAAGCGGGATATATTCCTCATGTGTATTAGGAAGGTCGTAGAGTCTAGGTCTAAGGAAACAAGGAGCCTTATTTAATCGTATAGCTCTTTAGTAAAATAATCTTTCTTTAATGGTGCTTCTGGACCTTAACTTCATCTTTATAAGTATTATTGCAGGTTTTAACAGAACCAATACGACTAGACTTATGAGGAGTATTATTTAATAAATTTACACGTACACCCGATTTAGTCTGTCATTGTGTGATATTTTATTTATTTAATTTTATTATCAACGATTAACTCATAATCAGTCGGTTGATAAAGACGGGCGCTCGAGTTTTGCCGGCCATGTAGTTTAAAGCAGTGTATAAGGTTTGTACCGTCAAACAGCTAAACACAGACACACACACACACATACACACACACACACATATATATATGTATGCATATATATATATATATATATATATATATATATATATATATATACGTGTTTATGTTTGTGGAAGGATTTGTGTGTTTGTTGTTAATGAAAAAGACAGAAAGTTTTGGTTGGGAAAAAAGTATATATATATATATAAAATAAAAAAAATAAAAATAATTGTTAGCGGTGGATGTGTGCGAGTACGTGTGTGAGTGTGTAGGTGGGTATGTATATATGTATGCTCCTACATATATTTCTATGTATGTGCGTGTGTGTATGTGTGCCTGCGTACGTGTGCGTGTGCATGTGTACATGTACATGAATGTATATGTATGCGTGTGTGATTGTGTGTGAGTGTATGCTATACATGGGGAAAGAAAGTCTTTAAAAAGAACCCTAAAAACCCATAAAAAGCTTCACCATATGGACTAAAAAACACTCTTTGAAAATAACTTTGACCGGACACTTTGAACACTTACAGTTGGAGTCAGAATGTCTGAGCACACGCATCACTCTGAAAAACATTTAATATCAGCGGAGGTAACTCTACAAACTCCCATTTTAAAGAAAAACTTTTTTACGAAAACATCTGAAGAGAGCACACCCTAAGCTCGAAACGCGTTATAAAAATATTTTAAAATAAAAATATGATGAAAACATTTTAAAAAAAAATCACAATTGTTGATGGCTACACTCTTTTAAATATACATTTTTTTCTCTCGTTGGAACTACACAACCATCACTTTAAATATATATATATATATATATATATATATATATATATATATACACGCACACATACATACACACTCACACACACAGATATGTATATATATATATATATATATATATATATAAAGGTATCTAAATTTATATTACAAGAAAAATACAATGTTATCGATGCAAATCGTAAATTCTGTAGTGAAAAACCCGCACCTAATCCACACATTGACATACATATAAACACAGATGGGCATCGCTTTCTCTCTCTTTCTCTCTCTCTCCCTCTTACCCTATCTTTTTAGCTATCGATCTCTCTCTTTCTCTATCTCTCTCTTACTCTATCTTTTTAGCTATCTCTCTCTCTCTATATATATATATATAGATATATATATATATAGTTATATATATATATATATCTGTATATAATATTTTCTGTGGTGCTAACCTAGGAGAATTTGATTCATTTGTGTACTTTGGTAGTTCTCTGTCAAGGAATGGCTGTCTTGCCACTGAAATCTACAGGAGAATCAAAAAGGCATATGTAGCTTTTGGAAGGTTGGAGAAGAGAATATGGTCTGATCCTGGAATGACAGACAAGACTAAGATCTGCTTTTACAAGACCTGTTTGCTAACCACACTGTTGTATTAATCGGAGACATGGACATTGCATCAAGTGAACATTAAATGGCTTGAACGAATTGACCAAAAATGCTTGAGACGTAACTTAAACATCAAGTGGCACGCACAAGTACTCGATAGTGAAGTCCTTGTGAGAGCATGTAGCTCTAGTGTTCAGACCCTTTTAATCAAATCTCACATGCGTTGGGTGGGCCACTTTGGTCGAATGAAATTTTGTAGGCTGCCAAAACAATTTTTTTACGAGGAGCTGGGAAATGGCAAGCGTCGTCAACACAGGCCTAGGAAGAAGTTCGGGGACTCTACATTAATTAAAAGTCTTACACATCGACAGCGACACGTGGGAAGAACTTTGTAAAGGCTGAAGTGGTGAAAGCTTATACGTGAAAGTTGTGATTCTCTAGAAAATAGAAAGCAGGCCCACAACACTCTGAAACGAGAGCTTCGCAAGGGTTTAATTGACGGTCTAAACCGTGACACACAGAGCTGAAATTGTGACACTTGTAAACGAGTGCCTTTGTCAAGATGGCTACGTCAACCACCATGTCGAAGAAAATTCCTGTTCATGTCCACTTTGTACCTATTAGTCCGAACCAAGCGATCTGTTTACCATGCAGCAAAGTTTGCAAGTTTACTGCTGGTCTGAGAAGACATGGGATTGTTTATACGAATACACTTCAACCTCCAGAGGAAGCCAACTCGATGGAAATTGCTATATCTGTATGCCATATCTGCCTCAAGAGGTGCAAATCTGCGGCTGGAGTGAAGAGTCATCTGAGATGGCATAGACGACAAGATTGGGAGAACTGGATGTGACTGCGATCATCTGGAAAGATGCAGCCAATATATATATATATATATATATATATATATATATATATATATATATATATATATATAGCGATGTTTTATACGTATGTATTAGTGTATATGCGGTTGACAGGAAGGTTCTTGTGGAAAGTGTTGATTTGGATTTAAAAATGATGTATTTTCAAATACGTTCTCATGATGAAATATTTACATTTTACATCTCTAGTGAAGTCTTTATTTGCTCTACCTAATCCTGTAAATTACAACTGCTTTAAAACAATTGTCTCTTATTTTTAGGGAGAAAAAAAGCAGATCCGCCCAATTTTCTAATCTTGATTCAACCTCGGTCGAAAAGCAGCTGAAATAACGAAATATTTGGCTTACGAACCGCTATTGTATCGAACACCATTGAAATGTTTGAGAAATTGTGTGGCGCTGACAATAGTCTTGTAACGTTCACGAGTGTAGTGGTCCATAATTGAATGTTCACAGCGATAAAACATAACTTAGTAGATGTTAATCAACCTATAACTTTTCATGAACTTTCTACTGGATTGGACGTATACAATACGATGATTATTAACCACTTGAGAGGGATCGTATAGACAAAAATCTGAGAAATGGGTGTCTAGCAAATTGAACAACAAACAAAAGAAACCCCGTTATGATGTGTCATCTCTCCTTTCTTTAGACAAAATCACCGAACCGTTTCTCGACCGACTCGTGTCTTGCGATTAAAAATGCGTACTTAACCAATAGCTACGACTTCAGCTCAGTGGTTATACGCCGACGAAGCTCCAGGTCACTTTATAGAGAGGTATTGTACCAAAAGAAGGTATTGCATCATACTGTATCATGGTTTGCAACTAATCTCATACATTACATTTTTTTAATGCAGGCCAAAGCATCACCACGAAGAAGTAGCTTCAACCAATATATTAAATGCATCAGAAACAACGATAAAAAACAGAAAATATTAATCAAGAGAAAATGCAAAAGTCTCATTCACGACAATGTACGATCGCACGTGTCTATACCGATCGAGCAGAAGTTGAACAAATTTCACTATGAAACTTTGCCTTATCCACCATATTTTCTGGACCTAGTTCTAACTTTTTCTAAAGCATTCTGACTTTTTGCATGAAAAATACTTCAAATTCCTTGCGATATCAAAAACGTCTTCGGCGACTTCATCACAAGCAAAACGAAATGTATTAAACTTACTGGACTCAATACATTTGTTTTGCATTGGAAAATGTGTGTGAATTCTATAGTGATATTTTCGATCATGAAAAAAATTCTCTGGGGCAGAATATATTCATTTAGATTTAAAAGTAAAAACAGCAACAATTTTCTCCTTGGAGAAAATCGTTCCCGTGGAAAACGGGGATTAAAACTCACTGCTCTGGTTCCAAATGACCTGAAATAGCGGCAACGGGAGACTTGTTTCAAATATTTTGCAAGTAGGGTACATTAATGAATATTTCCAGAATACAATAATCTTGCATTATATATATATATATATATATATATATATATATATATATATATATATATATATATATTTGTGTGTATGTGTGTGTGCGCGCGCGTGTGTGGGTGTGTATATTGAAACAAAAATAGGATTAAATATATTTTTTATTAATGCAGATTAAGTATTTATTATTACCGACCAACACCTCATTTGATAATTATATTGCACGTCATATATTATGTTAATTTTAAATTTATAAGATACCTTCAGTGCCATAGCTCCAAACAATGATTTTTCTTGTTATAAACCATCACGCGTTTGTATCTGTGTGAGTGTGTGTGTTGATGCATATAATATGATACACGGCAAACAACCATTGTAGAGAAACAAGAGGATGCGCATTAATGTGAAAATGCAAACGCCTATGATCTGCTCCATTTGTAACACGTAATTATGAATGATTGGTGTGTTATTTTTGTATTACGGAATATCAACCCTTTTCAGATTATTTAATGCTAAATCCAGTGATTTTGAATTTATTTTTTCATTGAATATTTTTTCAAGCCGGTTTCTATTTAAGCTATAGTTTGGGCCCTAACAGATACTACCATCCCGGATCAGAGTTCACCGGAGAGCAATGGTAATTAAAGCTGTGGACTCACCATCGAATATAGTTAAAGGGCATATCCAGGACCCATAATGAAGAAACATCAAAAAGCAAAATGTGAAGTAGATATCGCGCTCAATGGTCTATCTATTAAGACATATTAAGAACCGCTGTGCGATTCGACGCTGTATCTACACTATGCCTTTCATTATCCCACACACAACATGACGAAATGAATAGGTCAGCAGGAGATGTCATCCGTCATTTTCTGTTCTGGACCATTAGAAGTCCACCAGGCAATGAGACTAAATCAACTCCTTGACGTATGCTTTAGTAAGAAATGCATGAAGATTTAAACATTTTATCTGTTTAGGGCAATACTACCCTACTAATGTTACATATAATTAAAATAATGAAAATTATCAAAATAGTATATTTAGTAACATATAAATTAGTTTTCAAAAATAATTGCACACTGCTATATTTCAGCTCATAAATTTTATAAGACTAGAGGGTAAAATTTAAGTGACGGAACAATTAAGTATATGCTCAGAGAAAGTAAGTAACTAAAATAAATAGAAAGGAAATATTAAACTAATAATCGAAGTTGAGCCTGGAACGGTTCTTCAAAATCCTAGAACCATCATAGAAATTATAATTACAAATACAACAGCGAATATACAAGTACTGATAAGAGTGGCTGAAATATACGGAAAATACGTAAATGTATAACATAACAAACATAACTGAAAATCCTAATATCAATCGAAGTTGCAGTAGAAATTAAACCAAAAGAGAAGAAACACCACCCAAATCTAAGAGACCTGAAAAGTAAAGACATTTTCTATGCACTACCGAATCATAAAATGCAAAACCTCGCCTGCTATCATGGGAACTAGTCATAAAATCAAGGACAATCAACCGACACCGGATTTGCAGCACATGCTTGCATTATTGTAGGGAGCAGAGTTTAATGAACCCCTGGGGAATCCTATTGTAAATACACCCTTAGATGTCGGTAAAAAATCAATTATAAACCACTGTTTTTGTAATGTAAAATAATAATGGGTTGTTGGTTTCAATGTAAAATAAGTTCTAATGAGTTATTTATGAGATGACTATCAATATTTATAACACCAATAAAAATAACAAAAATCACATTAATAATTCACTCTATCTGAAAATCTGATTGAGCCAGGGATACCACATTTTTTGAAAAGGAAATATTTAACATTATTCAATGTTAGATACTATATATTTATATCCGCAGTTTTATTAATTATTTTAATCCAAATGTATTGTTACCTTCGAACAAGTATATATAGACTAAACCTGATTTACATACATAAATTAAGTTCTTTTATATTTTTAATACGCATTCCAAACATACTAAATCGAATTTATTAATCGCATCTAGAGATATTTACATGCAAATATTCAACGCTGGTCATTCTATTTTTATATTTTAGTCATTTATTTAAGATTCTACGTAAAGGGTTGAACTATTCTTACAATGCCAATATGAGTTTAAAGTTATTAGTTTCAGTTTCTAATCAGCGGGTATAAATTAATTAATCAGAATCATAAATATCTCAAACAAGTATAAGTGTACTAATTAAATTTACTCAACACCAATGTATATTTTTTGCATTGGAAAATACACGATTCATTAACTATGAATTCCTAATTCTAATTTATTTAGTAGATATACACCTTTCAAACTAAAAATTTAATGTAACTCGTGCTATTATTATATTTCTAGTCAATCACATTTTATATTTAAACTCGTCATTTATTTTTTCTGTAAATATAATTAATTTACACTGCTGAGCATAATCATTTTTATTCGAGATAGCATACATTTGAATCATTGTAAACAATTTAATACGATGCCCCCCTTTCGTTTGAAGTCCTTGTACAAATACCATTATATATTATTCTAGATTTAAAATATTGCAACGCCAAGATTATTAGCTGAGTATTTACAAACACTTTCATTGTGTATACCATTTTAAATTTGTACTCAATGTTATTATTACTTAGTTCGTGATTACATATTGCTGATGTTGTTGTTGTTCCTTATTACTTAAACTCGATTTTTAACTGATGTTATATGGTTAATAAATCTGTCATTGAATGGGCAACAGTAAATCCTGTATATGTTCGTGTTTTATCGCTAGTAAAATTGATTTCACATTTATATATTATATATAAAATGAAAGGTTAAGTTATGTTAAGTTATGCTCTAATATTTAGAAAATACATACCCATGCGAGAAAAATATATTATTATAGTAAAGTCGGCATGTTTATTAATTTACGAAGGACAGTAATGCGGTTAATTAAAGATATTCCAATTTATATATGTACTGTAATTTCAAACTCTTCGTGCTAAAATCCATAAACTGACATATTTGTTTACTCCATACTTGTTATTTATTATGCCCTTTTAACCTTATAAAACTGTTATAAATATTGTTCCAATACAACATAATATTTACACTCTCCGAATGTAACATGCATCGTAATTTTTTTTGTATAGAGGTAAGCCCCGCATACTAAACAGGCAGGTGAGTATACATATGCGAAAATTCCTATATAAAACGAAAGCTTCCAGTTACATATATATGCTTATATATGCAAGTGTAAGAGTTTTAATTCTAAGGAAATCATTATTAATAAAGAGTTTTATGACAAACTGAATAACAGGTCGCCCTAGCGTATGTATTGTACTGTGCAAATATATTTTCTCTATAATCCTATCACGGGCGATATTCGATTCATTTTATATGAGAAATGTATAAACACGCACGCCCCACATTACGAAAAGCGTGCCAAACAAAAGGCTTTTATTTTCAGTTTATAATGGTGTGTGCCCGGACAGAAGCACAAAGACATCATTAAATTGACACATTATGCAAACAGTTCGATTATGGAGCCGTCAGTCCGTCGTGCACTCACAGTCTACTATCCGCGAATGCAATTTTCTCGAGCATGTGGCGTCGATGGTGTAGGCAATAATAGGCTAGTGTGATGTCGACATAATCGACCGCTACCAATGTTTCACAAGAATTTATTACTGATATGTATCCATTATTTGATGAATTTTGTCAACAAGGTAATGGATGATCCAGGATATAAATGCCACCCTCGCATATCGAATCCAACTTTGCTTTTTTAAGCAGTTTAATATTATTTTATATTTTGCAGGATCATACTAAGTTTCAAATGTGAAAATATAACAAAAAAGTTCCCTAAAGATCACGTGAATCTAATCGGTAACACAGATAGAAGAACTGCTTAAGAATTTGCAATATCTCCATTATAGTTTGTGAAAAGTTATATGTTTAAATTAAATTTAAAAAAAAACTCTCTCAATTTAATAAATATAGAATAATGTTTAGAAGCAATTTCTGTAAGGTAAACGTCATGTAAATCGAACAACTAAGTTGAAATCCGTAGACAGTAACTGAACTGGTCGTATCGTACTATGAAATATTATATACAAACCATTTTAAGAATGCAAAATCAATGCAAAATGTTACTATATTAAATAGGGATACTTGAATATTGAATTAACTAGAAATCCATGTAAGCTTTATTTTTAATAGATTAGAATAAATATATAAACGTTAAAATGAAAATATTTAAGATAAAGGATGAATCAGGATTTAATCGAAGGAATTTATGAATAAATAAACGAAGTATTATTTGTATGGTACTAATCTGAGTGTGCGGGGTTTTCAGGGTGTTTGGAGGTGTGTGTTGTGCAATGAAAATGTGGTAAAATTAAGTCTTGTCAATCGAAAAGATGATATGACTCGAAATAATCGGCGAGGAAAGCGCCCCTCTCTGTAGAAAATGCCGAGTTAATGGTGAATAAATTTATGTGTGTAATCAATTTTTCGATATATGTCGCTCGTAGGATGAAGCATCAATACGATACGATAACGTGATAATCCGTTGCATTTGTCGGAAGTTTTAGGCAGAGATACATACATACATACATACATACATTCATACATACATATATACACACATCTAAACAGACAGGTGACATTTATATTAAAAATTAAAATATCGGATACCATGTTCGGGATAAAAACGCAAGGGCTTTGATTATCTAGATTGAATATTCGTTATTTCTCACCTTTCTAAATTTAGTTAATTATATAATTCGAACTCCTTCTGTCTATTGTCCTCTCCAAATCCTTTTTGAACTACTAAGCAGAGCGTGCTTAATTTTGTATGATCCTGTTTGTATTATAAAGTACACCTCCTTTAGTATAATCGTATTTGTTAAATGCTCAGTAAATATTTCATTGATATTAATGTATTAATAATTAAAGTAGCACATGTTTTCAATATGTTCTCGTAAACAAGTGTCCAGGTCGGTCTAAAATATTTTAAGCATTTATCATTATTAAAGGCAAGAAATGCTTACTATGTTATCTCTAAGATGAACAATTAGGCACGCATGGGAAATAGTCACATTATTACATATTTTTTATGGAAGAAGTGTAACAGAAATATTTTTTTTTTAATTGCTGTCGATTGTCGGCAATAGTAAAAAGATAACAAACGCAAATAATCTATTTAAGTCGATAAATATACTGTTTTTTTTACCAAGAGTAGATGTGAGTATCATGGATCGTTGTCAGCGATAACTGTGTGTCGACAGGTTATATATTAGTACATCCTGTAGGTTAGATGATGCATTTCTAGCTTATCCGAGTCGTATAGATGAGATCTTATGCTGGAACCTGGTAGCCGCACGTCGGGAGAATATTGGGCGTAGAAGCTAGACGTCAATAGCCACTGCAGATAATGCTGGGATAGTAGCTCGACGTCAGTATGCACTGGGATAAGAAGAGGATGGCGTTTGTTGGCAAACGTCTGGTGGTCGAGGCTGCTTCATGAGTGATCGGGATGAGCTAAGTGGGAAAGAAAACTATATCATGAAGTTGGACCACTGCGGTCGTTGAACCCGCTAAACCCGCTGGAACTGCAGGAGTGTTGGCATTGAGCTAAAGACGTTGGAATGAAATGGAACCTCCGGAGTAACTGGATGTATGAGAAAGTATCAGATATGGACGGTAGCGTATTATGAAGTATGTATTGCTTTAAAATAAATTGCACACGCTTATTATGTGGAAGCTGATGACGTAGCGGTAACAAAACATTCATTCAACAGGGACGACGATAAGAGCATTCTTTTAATGAGACAACTCATTGTTTCAAAACGGCAATTGAAGCACATGTTTCTACGCGGACATTTTATAGCATGCTCCACTCTCTGCAATGGTTTAATTCTACTTGTGCAACTGCTATTGCGCAAAGGCCGCATGTGTACCGCAGATTTAAGCGACATATGTCCACTTCAAACAGAAAGAAGAATATAGAAGCCAGAAGTAAATGTAAGAAAATAAATAATTTAGACATAATTTAGTGAAACCGCCAATAAAACGCATCAAAGCAGAAAAAATAGGAACCCGAGATTTTAAGAAAAACCTTTAAACAGTGTAGTAAATAATGGACAATCAACAATTCTCCCACTATCCAATAATCATGAGATGGTTTGCTCAGCCACCGAGAAGGCTAATATGCTTGCCAGTCGGTGTATCCACAGCCACACACGTGAAGCTGCTAACCACCCTCTCCCTGACAGTCCTTCGCAGACAGACGACACAATAGATGATCTCAAGTCAATCTTCTAAGTTGCATACTATCATAAAAAAACCTTGACACTTCAAAAGCATGTGGACCTGATCTCATCCCAGCTACGCTATTAAACAAATGCTCCGTCGAAATATTCTCAGTTTTCTCCAAACTTTACAAAAATACATTAATGAATTTTGCTTTCCAGACTGCTGGAAAACTGCTTCTGTGGTACCAGTTTTCAAGAATTCTGGTGAAAGAACTGACCCATTAAACTATCGCCCCATTAGTCTCCTCCTACTTTTCGCCTAAATATTTGAGTCCGTAATTAACCAAGCTCTCGTCCATCATGTTACAGATGCTTAACTTCTGACCGACAACCATATGGATTCAGGCAAGCCCGTTCTACATCATATATCCTAACTGTAATCTCTAAACTTATCTTCAATTCACTGGACAAAGCAAGAGAGAGTAGAGCGGTAGCGTTAGATATATCTAAATCTTTTGACGCTATGGCATGAAGGTTTTCTCAGGAAAATCAGACCATACGGTGTCTCTCTACGAATACTTAACATAATTAAATCCTTCTTAGACAAGAGAAAATCCAGCTTGTTCTCGACGGTCGTACATATAAACAATATGATGTGAATACGGGAGATCCTCAGCGGTCTATCCCTGAACCATTTATTATTCCTAATGTTTATAAAATACTACCCTGACTAAATTGTCTGTGAGACGGGAATATATGCTGATGACACTGAGCTTCATTACAGGCATGAGGGAAAAACAAATGAACACGTATCTAAGAAAATGGAAGAACCATTTAGCGATTACCTTTAATCTGTAGTGGGACGGGGGGCAAAAATGGACGGTCACATCCAATGCTCCCAAGACTAAACCTGTTTCCTTCAATACTTACAAGAACCCTTCTCTACGACCAATAGCAATGGCCAAGGACTCATTATCTTAAAGGACTTCTTTTAAAGTCCCCAGCCTGAAGTTCACAGGAAACATGATGTGCAACAATTACATTGAGAGACTGCTGCAAAAAGTTACGAACCTTCAGTGATAGAAAGCTAATAACGCCCGAAAGTATACTGTAGTCTATAAGACCACTTTTCACCCATGTATTGAGTAGTGTTGTCACATTTGGGTTGGTTCATCTGCTACTCGTCTCTGACTCCTAGACAAGGTTCAAAAGAGCGTCAACAACCTGATAGGTCCTGAACTGTCATCTAAGCTTCAGCCTCTGCTCCATTGACGAAATGTGGCATCCATCTGGCTATTCTACAAGTGTGTTAATGGTGAATGCTCCAACGAATTTCAAGCACTTATACCACCTCGACGTAAACAAACTGAACAAGCAGAAACACAGCTAAATCACCTCTACACAGACGTAAGAGAGCTTTCTACTCTAGTATTTTCTCCCCCAAAACCGCTACACTTTGCAATTCCCTCAGCGTCCCTGCTTCACCAACTGTACAAGAAGTTCAAGTCCAACGTAAACCGACATCTTACTGCCCAACTCCCTACATAGTACCCACGTAGCTTATGCCTCTGATAATAGCTTCCTATATTTAAGGAATGTGCCTTGTTTGGGGTGAAAATGTAATTAAAAATATACATATAGAGATTCATTATTCATGAAGGATGGTTCAGTTACACTTTTGAAAGGGAGGGGCTCATATTAAGTTATTTTAACAGTAAGGGGAAATACATTACTTCTGATTGTGGGCACAGCAAACACTTAGGAAAGTGTTAGACAAAGTTTCTCTCCAAACACGATATACAAAATCACATTACGTTTCATGGTTTAAAGATGACAAACGAAGACACAGGTTTACAAAATATATGATTACATTTATTCCACCAATTGGCCAGATGCTGATAAAGAATTCAATTGCCTTTAGATTTCTACATTTTCGTGTTTCCTTTTCTGGTCGCTTCCAGAGTGGCTTCAGCTAACAACTTATCTCTCTGAATTTGACCCTGATTAATCTCTATCTACTGCTCTCTCTCTCTCTCTCTCAAACACACTCTATCTATCTATCTCTGATCTCCGACTGAGTCGAACGCTCTTAACTGAATATGTTGAAATCTATTTTATTTGTGACGTCAGGAATATGTTCAAACATGTGCTCCCTCACATGGATTTGCAAATCATATGTCCAAAACGTTTTTTGGCAAAAGTACAGCATTCCTTAATTTACATGTTTCAATATCTAACCTACTAGTTATATCGCTATTTACTTATTTCTATAAACAATGGTTAATTCATTAAATTCCTGAGATTGCATTATGCATTAGCTTTTAACTCTTGAATACAATTTTCAATTCTAGATGTTTCGTTATAATAAATATCATTTATAATCCTACTCACGTTTCTCGTAAATTACTGGGATATGCCCTCTTAAATATATATACATACTTATCTACCGACACTAGTGCAATTGAGTCTTTCAGCTACTGGGCTTGTCCACTATACATACACGAATTAAACTCGATGCGCCCCAGCCGTGTTTCCATTTGCATAAAAACGTATTTATGAAAAAAGTATTGATGTTCCTTATGTAGGTACGATACGCACACAAATGCCTATAAATAATTTCAGGCTACCACGTAACAGAGAGCAGATACGCACATGATATATATATGCAAATGGCCTGGTTGTGTGCAAGGTAAAATCCCGCAAAGAAAAGTGAAACATATTTCTTACAAGAACGTGGGCGCGACCGGGGATCACATAAGAGAGGACAGAAATAGATATGTTACGCACTTGGCGCGAAAAGGGAAAGTTTAATTTAAAATGCATTTCATTCTGGAAAGTATATAAAAAATATATATCTTGTTACACTGAAATAAATAAGTCGATTTTTTACAATTTTTTGATTTCTGGCGACTGCCTGATACACTGTGTGGGAATCAAGGGTGGGTATGTAAGTAATGCTAACACGCGTGTAACGATATAGAATATGCTTTGAGTTCAAATTTTTCAAAGAAAGGAAAACAAGTTTACCACAGAAGAACGTAGTCGAAAAAAAAAACAGTTCAGAACGAATCAAGCCGGTACAAAACTGTAGAAAGCGAGAAAAAATACTCACTTTTAGTGGGGAAACTTCAATAAACGGTAAAACGTTTTGGACTCCTGATATGCGTATGATACGAATTGATTCGTCAATCATTTTTATAACAAACGGCTGTGCTAAACAACCAATGAAAACGTTTAAAAATTATTATAAAAATTGTCGAATTTTGGATTCAATCTGTTCGCCGTTAACTATACCACGGACCGCATTTGATACTTTGCCGCCATCTTGGTTACTGATCTGAACTACGCCGCCATCTTTTATCAACCCAATATCTCAGAACTTAACAGGTTAACTACGCCACGGACCACATTTTATTCTTGGCCGCCATCTTGGTTACTGATCTGAACTACGCCGCCATCTTTGTTCAACACAATGTCTCAAAACTTTACCGACTGAAATAAATAAGTCAATTTTTTACAACTTTTCTTAGATTTCTAGCGACTGTCTGAATACTCTGTGTGGGAATCAAGGGTGGACATATAGGAATGCTAAACCGCGTTTAACGATATAGAATGTGATTTGAGTTCGAAATGTTCAAATAAACGAAAAAAAAGTATACCACAGAAGAACGTAGTCGAAAACAAACCCAGACCAGAATGAATCAAGCCGGTACAAAACTGTAGAAAGCGAGAAAAAAACCCTACTCACTTTTAGTGGGGAAACTTTCAACGAAATGTTGCGGGTAATATACCCGTATTTTTATTTTTTATTGCTTAAATTTAAATTTTCTCCCGTTTTTTAGCTGTAGTTTTATTTGTTAAAAAGTGTATTTTCGGGGCATTAATATCCGCAAATATATTGTTTAATGTTAAAGAGAGAATTTTAGTATTATGACCCACACACACGCAGGCACACACCATACACATAAACACACGCACACACACATATATATGTATATATACATATATATATATATATATATATATATATATATATATATATATATATATATATAAATAAAATGAACTCATTTTTCCCGTGTGAGTTCGACATTTATAGGATTACAAAATCACGACATTACATTCAAATGTAATGTCCCAACACTTCAGCAAAGATCTGAGGTGTGCTATAGGCCTACTACCCTTACAGTTCCTTGATATTCGTACATTTCTATATTTTTCAGGTGAGAGTTCACTGCCATAATAGGTTAGATTCAATGGAAGTTGTAAAATCTTTTCTCTCTATTCGATTCATCCACAGTCATCGACCACTTAACACCGCTGCGGATACGTCCTCACGGGATATACGAGGAACACCGTTTTAAGTTCTTAGTTACTTAAAAAAATATGGGTTGGCATTTTTCTCTGGGGCTAAACGCGATTTTACATTCCAGTTATTCTATGGGTTACTTGTGCCATTTTATAACTTTCTTCTTTTTCCCCCTTTTCTTCCTCTATTTATATTTTTTCTCTTTTGGAGGAGTGGGGTTGGCGATTCGATGGATTACTTAAACGAAACGAACTAACATTGGATTCCAGTTTTTTACAAGAAACTTTATCAGTCAGCGTTCATTAAATCTTGCACCGATTACTCACTTTAATATTTTATTTCCTGTCTTTATACTTCTATTATGTTTGCACTGATTTAATACGTGATAATGGAGGGGTGGAGCAGACTTCCTATTTTCGGATTAGTTACTTATTCGTTATTTATTTCTATACATTGCATTTCTGAGAGTTTCATTAGCACAATTGCTACTACGCTATCGATATTGGAATCAGACCACATTTAAATCGGTTAACAGCGACAACAACGAAAACAATACAAAATAAGAAAACAAAAAAAACATTAAAAACGGTCAGTTTTCTGGATTCATATATTTATTTTTTTTCTTTTTCATTTGAACAAAGAAAAATGAATAAATATCACCTAATAAACATATTTTCATTATACACGGTATTTTTTTTTTTGTTTTTCCATTTAAACAAAATAGATTTAAATAAACATAAACAAAATAGATTTAAATAAACATATTTGCATTTTATGCGGTAACGTTTTAGTTTTTTCTGTTTTTCTCTTTTTTCCTTGGGCAATCTTTCACGTTCGTTGTGTTTTTTTTATTCTTTTCGATTTTACGCGTCATATCTTAGCTAAACCATGGCGGGGACATCTATAAATATGACAGCCATAATGCGTGTGTTTGGGTGTGTGTGGGTGTGCGTGTTTTTTCACCCTAAAATCGGCCCCCGTTCTGCTACTACAACAATGACGTCATGTTTGACCTAAAAAAACGTTGACGTTAGTTTCAACCACCTGCAAGTGTTTTTAAAGGGTCCATTTTATCCGTTCTCATTTACGTGTCTCTTTGGCGTAGAGGTAACGTGTCAGGGATCTTTCGCCATAACTTCGCTGTTTCGGGTTCGAGCCTGTCTTCCTACCTAAACCTTTTATTTTTCATTTTTTCGCGGTTTTGCTTTGTTTTAGTTTTTCCGATTTTTTATAACAATGGGTTTATGGGTTAAAAGTAAAATATAATACCGTGGAACAGGACAAGAATGTAACAATAATTGTTGCATAATATATCGAAATCAGATTAAATCTGAAACACAGATAATGCAGATCGCCATCGGGTCAAGTATCAACAGTAGAAAGAGAAAAAATGGGGTCGTATTCTAATCAAAAGATTAGCTTTACAAGTGGTGTTTCGAATAGTCTCACTATATGGAACTGAGCAGTAAAGAGACATATAAATCCTTGGACTACACAATAGGATTATTCTAACTAATTTTGTTAAAAATTTTCAAAGAAAGAAATCTTAACAAATAGATAACGACGTGAGTAGTCAAGGTGTAAATCTTTCGAACACAAGGACATTGATAACAATGAAACGACTGATATTAAAGATAATCGAGAATTGTCGAAGAAAATGAGAAAAATGCGAAAATAAGTAAAATCTGGAGAATTAAAATGTGTACCAAATGCATCTGGCTTTACAAAGAACAGTATAACATATATTTAATGAAGACTGACTATAGCAATAACTTTATTACTAAATAAAAATAATCCGTTTCAGTTTGGTTAATTTACAGCGTAGTACTAGCGAACATTATGAATTCACATTGGAAATGAACTGACTTATAACAAGTATTAAACATTCAAAAGTTAATTTCTGGTAACAGTGCTGATATTATTCGGTATTGATGAAGGCAACATTTTGAAAAAAAATCTCCATTCTCGGTATTGAAACAGTAAACTTAGTGTGAATCACTTTTCAACCTATAAATCGATGTCTATATATTAAGAGAAATACGTTTTAATTCCTTGTCTTACAAAAGAAAACTGAATGAAAAATGACGAGGAAAGAATAAAATGAAAATATTGGCCAAATTAAACACACAAAGAGTTACAACTTACAAAGATCCAAAATCCATAATTAATAGTTGAAAGTTAGTAAATTAGATTACGTACGGGGATGGTTAATCAAGAATTTGTTCACGTTGTACTTGAAAGAAACATATTTTAGTGAGTTGGAAAACAGTAAAAAGAGGCAGAGTTCCACAGGCTTGCAGTTCTTTGTTCATGGAATCTACGTTTAGGTTTAGAAGAGTGGAGAGATTATTGATAGTGGTTTTCGCTAGACGAATGTTTTCGTGAATGTAAGGTCAGAGCGGGCCATAGATCTGAACTCAGTCGAGCACTTGCCATGAAAATAACGAAAAAAGAGACAGACCCACGACGTCTTATCTGACGGAAAGAGATCCCAGTGAAGAGAAACGGGCATTCCTTAAGTCTATTTTGAACTCTGGCAAGGCAGAATAAGCTGCTTTTTGCAGCTGCTGCCCGCATGTGGCAACAGTACTCCATCCTTGAACGCACTTTGCTCTTATAATTGTTACAGAACTGCATTAGCTCTGAGATATCTACGGGAATAGTAGAAGGATCCTTCCATTTTCCCACCAGCCCTTGAAACGAGGTTTATGTACGTGTTTCATCTCAGATCAGGTTTAAAGGTTAAGCCCAGAAGTTTGTGAAAACATGAAGTTGTCTAGAGATGAGAGCCATACATTTACGTTGATTCCAGGCAGGGATAAGAGTGTTAATGATGGAAATATAGAAGATGGTATTAGATGCATTAAAATTAACTAGCCACCTCTTTCCCATTGAACCATGTGCTCAATATCAGAGGAGGGAAAATCAGAGTGAATTTGGTCGTATACGGCCTTTGAAGTGTCGCCATAGATGGTATTGTGGTCATCATACATGTCTACGAATAAGTTAAGAATCTTATTTGTGAGATCATTGATGGTGATCAGAAAGAGATTTTGGTCCCCGATAGATCCCTTAGGGACTCCAATATTAATCCTCTGAGCTTCCAATTTTGGGGCATGAACTACTGTTTGTTTCCTTACGACTGCTGACATGCAACGTGTAAGTCACAAACGGGAAAATATAACGAATGTTTACACATGCGTTACATAACAAAGTTTTCCTGTTCAAAACTACTGTCGATATGTATTGACTGCGTTTTTGTTGATCTTATGTCGAAATTTAATATTTTTTTTCGGAAAGAAAGTAACTTTTTATGTAGTTTTCTTTGTTAACAAACAACTCTCCTACGTGACCATTGCGTGTTTTACGTATCTTAGACAGCCCGTCAGCGGTATTCTGACAAATTCATCTAGCAATTAACTTTACCTATATTTCCAGAAAAAAAAGCTTACATACACATACGCAGAGACTATCTCTCTTACTCACACGCACACACATACACACACCCATCCACACACACACACATATATATATATATACATATATATATATATAATGAGAGAGAGAGAGAAAGATAGAGGGAGAAAGAGAAAGTAAAAGAAAGAGTGAACGAGAGAGAGAGAATTAATAGAACATTCATTACAGTGTTTTATATTGTCATATTTTATATATATATATATATAAAAAGATCGTATTTCCTGTGAGTTAATTTTCTGTTTCTTTTTATGATTGTAAACTTGTGGATGAGTCCCAATGAATTTAGTAACTAGAATAAAGCAAAAAGAAATACATATTAAAAAGCCATTTAGAGCTAATGACCGGTCCTTCGTGTGCCTCAGATTCTTCCTACAACAAAGCCTTACTTACTTTCATTTTTTTCTAAAATACCTATTTAAACTAAAACTGCTAGATCATTAACTATGCATCTGAAAGTAAACACGCAGCGCTCTTCATAGCTACTCATGCAGTACTACCTGTTAGTGGATTTGAATCTCCATCACATTACTAAACTTGTTCTCAAGAGTTACACAAACGGAGCACACATATGAAATCCGTGCATACAACAATCTTCAATATTAAATCTATTGTCATAGTCTCCGGGGATTGTTTGACAAATATCTTTAGTCAACTCGGTTACGTCGATATTCTTGTGATATTCGTTGACATCACTACAATTCTCGATCAAAAGCTGAGGAGACGTAGCTAAATATGGCAGGATTCTTTAAAAAGGTTGATTAGATAACCCTGAGACAACACATAAAATCTATGAATCTATAAAAGTGAAAATAGGTGTCTGTCTGTTTACGTTTCCCGACAAGATTACTCTGTCAATTTTCAGTCTACAAACTTGAAATTTGATATACAGGTTACTGCTATTCGGGTAAATATTTTAATCAGTTTTTGGACATTAATTGGGCTGTTAATTTGGTCAAAGTTAAACGATTTGATCGCCAGTTTTGCGTATAAACAATTGCAATTTTAGATATAGGTTCCTTGGAGATGGATCTAACTTAATCACTTGATTTGAGCCCCAATCAACAAATGTTAAGCGGTCATAATAGGGGCCAATTTTATTTTAAAGTTGACGTCTGCGGTCTCTACCAAATTACTCAATTTCTGGTCTAAGCATTTGAAATTTTATATAAAAGGTATTCAGAGATAAGGCAAGATTTTAAATCGGTTTGGGTAGAACATTTGAGCTATGAATACATAAATATATACATATGTATGTTCGCATGTCTGCCTAAAACTTTCGACAGCGGCGACGGATTTTTCAAGACTTATAGCGATTTTCAGACGACAAATATCGAAACATTGGTTAAAAACATTAATTTCTTCACCCTTGACTGGGTATTTTTCTACAGGAAGGAGTCGCATTTTTCACCGATATTTTCGAAAGTCGTCCCTCTTTTCGATTGTCCAGCCTTAATTTAAACTTATGTATCTTCCGGTTTGGCGGTGGTCGTAAGGACGCAACGTTGTTTTCTCGTTCTTTTCCTCCTTCGCGTTACTGGTTCGAGCCTGCCTTCCTATTACCACATTTTTTTGCTCAACATACACCTACAAAAACCCGATCTGCGCCGGCCACCCATGCTAGTATATTTTATTAAGCAATAGTCGTAGGTTCCATTTGTAACAATGTGCCGATAAGAAAACTTACGGGTGTAAATCAGGCGCTGCTTCATATATTTTATTAAAATTAGTCTATATGCTTAGTTTACTTCAAATAAACATGTATTTTACTGATTTGTTTTGAAAATGATGTTATAAATAATTGTAAGAGTAGAATAACTACAGCAGAATAGAGTCACATGATATGCAAAAAAAATTATCCTGAGATTTTTGGAAAATATAAATAACGTTAAGATTATTAAATAGTACATAATTCTTCGACTATGCAACAGTAATGATGTTATTGCCCTGTTAGCTTGGTCGTGGGACGTTAACTCCACCTAAAACATCTCCAACCATATTTTCTAATATCCGTTTACCAGACTTTCACATCCAACTTCAGCTATTAAATGGCCGTGATATAATAAATAACCTCGATAGATCCAAGGGGGTTGACATTAGTTGCATCGTTGCCATACTAAGTAAGCCATGATCTGCCAACTCTTATCCCCTCTAAACACTCCAACACCGGTTTCGTTCGGTTTGCCACCAGTGATAATTCTGATTTTTCCTTCGTTATACCAGTATTAAAGCAATCTAATTAGAAATCGAACCCGATCAAGGAGCGCAGAAGCAGTCCCCTCACTTTTCCTCTCATAAGTTTCAGTTTTAATCACTCAAGCACTAGGCCTACATCGTGTAACTCCTAAGTGTGTTTTGACAAATAGATATGGGCAAGTCAGTTTTACTGCACATATTTCCACAGCTATCTTTTTACGAATATAACATGCTATGGGTCACACATGGAAAATTAAGGCGGTATCTCTTGATGAATACAACCTCTTTGGCAAGGTCTTGCATGAATATGTTCTCATGAAAATTAATTGTATTTCTGGTTACTACAAAAACATTATCAGCTCCTTCTCTGGGAAAAGTTTAATCCACCTTATTCTTTATATTCGTACGTCGAAAAACATCATATTAATCCAAGTTTTGTGACTCCAGTCGGGTATTGAACATTCAATATTCTTGATATTTATAGATGACACCCCTGATTAAGTGTGCCTGAGATGCTCATAGCTGCAGAGGAGATCACGCTTTACAATGAACATAAAGACACATGAACACATATCTAAGGCTATGAAAACATCATAAAATATGGTCTTCACTCTCTAGGGGACATTCACCGTACAGTAGTCGTAAGATTTAAAGCTCCAAATAAGAAGTGCATTTCATTATCAACTTTAAAAGCCTTCTAAACAATTTTTTTCTTGACAAATAATATGCTGCTTATCTATAATTTTGTGTGGCAATCTGAACGAATATGGCAAAGAATATCGGCGTTGTCGAATGGACTGAAGATGTTGTCAAAAAATCCTCGGCTGCTATCGGAATATATTTAGAACTAAGACTTACTGTTATACACGTGCGAGCCCATGACTGTGTGTTTAAGAGAATTAGCGATATAATCAGTTGTGTCATTCGTTTCTATAACTCGATGTAACATGCTAACACTCACCCTAGATTAGAATAAGTATATTAGCGGCATTCCATAGTCTATTTCCGTATTTTTTTTACTAATTCCTCTCGTGCGATAAACTTACTCACACAACACTCGTTGACATGTTTATTTCAGCTTTAAATATAAATAGATGTAGAAATCAGCCGAAACCGAAATCCAACAAGTAAACGTTTAAAACAGCTAGATTTTTTAAATGAAATATTTTGTTATAAGAACCCTATTTTTGCTGTAGATAAGTAAATGGACATAGAAATCAGGCGAAAACAAAAGCCAACGGATCAGATTTCTACATACACACATACACCCATAAATACATATATGCATACATACATACACACATACACACATATATGCATACATACACACATACACCCATCATAGATTCCTGGGGATTTCTGAACATTTTCAGAACATCACCGTCACGTTGGGTCTTCCCCATCTTGTCCATGCCATATCAGGTGATTTGCACATCCTAAAGCAGATGTGACTTACAAATTGAGCACCTATAAATAAGTTGATTTTTTTCTAAATGTTAAAGGGTATCACTATGAATAATCATATGTCTTCTTAAACTAGCAGTTAGCTTGCAAACTTGACCCAATATTAAACAAATCGTTTGGCTCTGACTTATACACAGGGCTTTTGTGTATTGGCGTAGCAAGCTTCTGACAAAAATATGCATTCCCAAGTGTCACATTTCGCGCTCTGTGTGCCATTATTAAGACCATCAATTGAAGCATACATAAACGCATGCATACTCACATACTTATGTACATGTATACAGATATATTTGTATACCAAGATGCATAAATCAGAAACTACACACCCACACTATCGCGTACACGCAGACATGCACACAAAGCCACACTATTTTCCAAAAAATCTAATGTAAAAATCGAACAATATCTGAAAATGTTTAGTATTAGATGAAGGACTTCTAAATATGTTATTTATTCTAAATAAACTCAGATCATTACTCATAAATAACGCTTTTTTTTCAAGAAACGCAGAAAATATGAATAAAAATATATATGAGCTCAAACCAAGACTAATCTAGGAATACTTACTGAAACCTCGAGAAGAAAACAGCAATATCCAGTATATTTTATACAATATAATAAAAGATACTATTACTGTATAATTGTATACCCAATGCTATGGTGAAACACACACACTCATGCTCTTTTCAGCATGCAAGCAAATGCACTCACATACTTATAAAATAGCACAACAAAATCTTACAGAATAAATAAGAGGAAAAATCCAAAAAAAAATAATCTAATAAAAAAGGATATGCACAGACAGGACTTTAATTTTAAACTCAATAACACATTCCGTTTAAACCTTTGGAGAACAGCAAGTTTTCCTTATACGCTTTTTCATATCATCCCATTCCGCGAAAGTATTAGAAAGCGCCTTAAAAAAGTGGTAACTAATCGTCAAAACGCGTGAACAACGTTTCACTAATTTAAAAAATGAAAATATCAAATAATAAAACAAGTATACAAAATACATAGTAAATTTTGGAGGCATCACGCATTAATATATATATATATATATATATATATATATATATATATATATTTATATATATACGAACCTATCAGTTTACCCTTGGCCTGTAAGTTAAATATATTCCAAAGTAAAATTGAGCTTGTAATGATATTGTGGTTTAATGCCTTTTTAGAGCGAATGTAACATATATCTCATAACTATTCCAGAGCACTACTGCAAGCATTAATTAATGTTAAAGAAGTCACTAAGAATATATTATAAAGCAAAGTTCGTAACAATACCCACCGGAGACCACCGGAGAGACTATATTTATTCGACGTTCTTCTCTCTTATTAATGTACAGAATTGTATAAGTAGTGAGATATCTACGGGGACGGTAGATTTATTGCAGCAGTTTTCCTGCAGCCTTGACAACGGATTTGACGCATATGTTACATTTCAGATCAGGAGTAACAGTCAGAACCAGAAGCTTGTAAAAAAACACGGAGCCATCCCAAGATAAGAACCATTTTCTTCAATTTATGTCCGATCGAGATCAGAGCGATGGTGATGTAATGATTAAATTTGCTTTTTGATACATCAAAATTAACCACCATCTCTTTTTCCATTGCAACACGTGCTAACGATCAAACGAAATTGAATAAGATGTATTGGTCGTTTACAGCATTTGAAGTGTTGCTAATGTTGATAGTGGCCTCATCAAATGTAGCAATGATCTGAGTATGTGAATTAGGTGACCAATCATGTAAATCAAAAAGAGAGTCGCGCAAGAGAAATACCCCTGACGGACTCAGGCATTAATAGTTTTCGATTTCGGCATCTCAACCACTATCTTATGCATTATAACACAAATATGATTTAATAATTGAAAAATATATTTTAAGCTTTACTGTAGCGCGAGATTTCCTTGCATAGGATTCTATGCCATATATATCAAAGTTTTGTGTATGACAAGAGCAATTGCCCTAGAAAGTAAGACTCCATTAAGAAAGTCGCAAATTCTATGATGATAAAATGGTGAAAATAATTTAAAAACTTACTTGTAGCAACTTGAAAACAGAAATTGAAAATTATCTCGCCAATGAAAGGAATGGTTGTATCATAAGTTCAGGAGAAAGAATTCTGAAATATATATAAAATTAAAAAAGCATTTAATGTGGGATCGTAAAAAATATTACAAGCACGGAACAAATAAAAAAAATCACATATGAATCAATTCATAAAATTAAGATACCAATCAGAGTATATTAATTGCTCAGATTATATATATATATATATATATATATATATATATATTTATGTGTATATATATATATATATATATATATATATATATATATATATATATATATATATATATACATGTATATTGTCCCCCGACAAATTTTAAAATACACCTTTGAAATTGCCAGTTTTTGTATTTCTAGCTTCCAAATGGCAATGAAACGTTTTATAAACCAAGAAAATGCATTGAATACGAACAGTAAGAAAATTAAATAAAATCACAATGTAACACAACGGAAAGGTAAAAGTCAATAATTAGTTGCGCAAAAGTTTAAAACACGTATCAAATTCATTAGATTACTAAAAAAATCCTATGACGGTTTATCATGGTAAAATGCTTAGAAGCTTAGAGAATGTTCACGAATCTAGAAGTGTAAGCCATGTTTATTTTACGAACAGTTCCCGATGTTTTGATGTTCTACACAGGTCCTGGGAGGTGACTGGTTTGCAGTGAACAGTTCTTGAGTTCGAGTCCACAGAGCAAAATATTCTTCCCGTGTTGAGACGGAGAAACCAGATTCCTAATTGTTACTGAACGGTTTAATATTTAGAGAACAATTCTGGTGCCTGTTTGGTTGGTAGCAGAACGTGAATTCATTCGATTCGTCAGTCCCTAGCAACATCGTTTATAAATAGAATCTCCCGATTATGTGTGATCATACCTCTATTATAGTCCATAAATATTGTAACAAGGAATATGCAATAGAATAGTGTGACGGAATCTCGCCCCATAAGGGACTCGTCCAGATCCTTTATAATAACTCCAAAGGCTGGTACGGTGGGGCGAGATCTCAATGAATATTGTGCATTGTGGAGCGAGATCTTACTGATACCTGCAACAACCACTATTCTCTTTATATTTCTCTGTATCCTTGTACCTTTCCTTTGTAAATTTGTAAACCACTTACTACGCGTTTTCCCGTTTCGTTCTTGTTGGCCCAACTGAGATCCACAGAAAATAAATGTCGAAGTAAGGAATTAGTAAAAGTATTGAGCCATTCATTATCTAATAACCATATTGTAAGCAAACACATCATAAGAAAAAATAAACAAATTTGTCAAGAGCTGAGAAAACGAACTGTATGTCTTAATCAAAGTGGATTGGGATATAGAACAAATCTAAATATTTGATGGTTCCATTGAATTCTGTTGGAACGATAATTCGACACTGGAAGTCTCACAAATCAATCCTTCATTAGCTAGACCAGATCGTGCTCTAAATATAAACACACGCGCTGAAATGACATTAACAAGAAAAATTATGAATTCGCTTGGAGTTACTCTTGGAGAGATGCAGAAGGACGTAGAGAACAGTGAAATTAAAGTTAGCAAGGACACGACCAGTAAAATCCTTCAAAATAAAGACATCTTCTATAGATTAGTAAGTAAAACATCATCCTTAATACAAAGCATGTTCATGCTAGGTTGGATTTCTCAAATGAGTATTGAAGGCTTTTGGGATAACGTGTTTTAGTTTGATGAGACCAAAATTGACTTGTGTGGCACTCCACAAACACCAAAAACATTGAGAAATTAGGTACTGAATACCAGTAAAAAACACAATTCCAACAGTAAAATTTGGAGGGAGATCCATTATAATCTGGAGTTGTTTTCGTGTACCAGGTGTAGGAAAAGTGGAAATAATAAAATGAAAAAATGAATGGAGCACTTTATAAGAGTTTCAAGGGGGGAATTTTAAAGAAAGTATGAACCTGCTAACATTGATATCAGGCTGGATCACTCGATATGGTAACTGTCCAAAACACGTTGAGAAACTCACACAAACTTGGTTTAATTCAAATCAATTAAATGTTTTTAGTGGCCTAGTCGATATTCCGATCCACACCCTATACACAATTTATAAAGAGAAATACAATTACGGGTCCATAGGAGAGAGCCTTCAAATTTGTGAGAATTGGAGAAAATTTATGTGAAATAATGGAATAAAATATCAGAAGATACATGTAACATTCGTAACAGATTACTCAAAACGCCTGCATGATGTAATCATTAATAATGCAACAAAATACTAAGAGTGTTTTTTGTAAATGTGTTCAAAAAGCTTGCGTTAATAATTGTTGAGTTTTATTTAAAATTTTTCTCACTGTACGTTTGTTAGTTTCAATACATGCTCTGTTAATAAAACTTTCATTACCATTTGGGATCTAGAAAATACAATAACTGGCAGTTTGAAATATGTATTATAACGTATGGTGGGAAACTGTATATATATATATATATATATATATATATATATATATATATATATATATATATATATAAAATTAACAGTGTCACCTGAACTATATATCTAATAAAATTGTCAGAACCACATATAATGTTTTCCTTTATTCAATGTCATTTTAAATTTCGTTCTAAGTCAAACAATGTCTCTTTCTGTTTCTCTCAATCGGTCTGTCACTTTTTCTCCATATTTATATATATATATATATATATATATATATATATATATATATATATATATATATATATATAAAATACAAATTACAATAACATTTACCAAAATTATCCAAGATGGTAAAATCAAAGTATATTATAAATATTACAAAATTAATATTTATAAGGTTATCTCAGCCAGATGACAAAGCTCGATAAAACCAAATAAAATAAAGCTCTATCTCCTATTTGGTATATATATATATATATATATATATATATATATATATATATATATATATATATATATATATATATATATATATATACATACACACATATATATAGAGAGAGATAAAGAGAGAGAGAAAGAGATAGAGAGAGATGATCACTACTTCGCCAACGAATATTCTTAGAAGAGGGTTGCCCACGTCAACTGCAGGCACAGTTGTCACTGAAGAACCCAATGCAGGACAAGCAGTGCTGGCCACAGCAGCTTCGCTCAAAATGCACATAACGTGTCTCCCGAACAGAGAATCTCCGAGAGAAGCGTTGCAGGAGAACGACTCGAGAAGCATCAACAACTCATCTGATTTAATACGAAATGACAGAAAAACTAGAGAATTACCTCCAATTTGTAGTGGAATGGTGACAAAAATGAATGGGCACATCCAATGCTGTCAGAATTAAGCTTGTTTCCTTCAATAACTACATAAAAAAAACCTTTTCTTCCACCAATAGCAATGGCCAAGAACACATTGCGTGAAAGTACTTCCTTTTAACTCCTCGAACTAACCTTTACAGGGAACATGAACTAGAATATATATATTGAGACCATATCTATCTATCTATCTATCTATCTATCTATCTATCTATCTATCTATATATATATATATATATATATATATATATATATATTAGCAAAGACTACTGCTTTTTTATGAAATTATGTGTTCACAAATATCTCTTTCTAAAATTGCACGCCAGAGTATCCTATTTTTATATCGCATCTTGGTAAAATGAATAAATTTACCGTTAAATATTAAAAAAGTCCATGTTTCTCGTCAATAGTTATGCCTAGCAATTTCCTCGAGGTACATGTTCTGCGCGCTCTTGAATATATATATATATATATATATATATATATATATATATAAATATATATATATATATATATATATATATATATATATATATATATAGGGAGAGAGATAAAGAGGGAGAGAAAGAGAGATAGAGGTGAAGAGAGGTAGAGAGAGAGAGAGGGGGAGAGATATAAAGAGAGATATAAAAAGAAACAAACCGTATCATGTGTTCATCATCGTTTCGTCTTTATTTCGAGACTTCCTCTGGATGAATTCATCGAGAGGAAGTCTCAATATAAAGACGAAACGTTGATGATCACATACTACGGCTTGTTCTTTTTTATTTCTCTATTTTGTCGGAATACCATTTCCATTATTTTCATGATATATATATATATATATATATATATATATATATATATATGTATGTATGTGTGTGTGCGAGTGTGTGTGTGCGGGGGTGTGGCTGTGTGTCTGTGTGTTTGTGTGTGCTTTGCTGGTGTGGGTGTTGTTGTATTGACAGTTAATCAAATCGCTTATACCTTTCTTAGATGGTCTAACGATTTATAAAATTCAGATCCATTTCAGTGAAACCATGATTTGAAAGTATGGAACAAATAATATATTTATCATATAATAATGGAGAAGTTTGTGCTTACATAAGTTGTAATAGTTTTACAAAATATATGCATTTGTGGTCTGGATAATAACGCTAACATAAATAACAACACAATCTGTGTGATTTCGAATGGTGGATATTAAGGTCGTGTAGCGTTCGTTTAGTAAAGGTAATGCAATCATTCCAATAATCCATGAATATTGGAAAATGGTAGTGCCAGCCAATACAAGATGTGAGCATCAAGTATGAGGAGACTTTAGTATTTTAAGTGTAGAAGAAGTGAAGGTAAATGATATGTGTAATAAGGAATAGATCAATTACTAAGAGGTCTATATTAGATTCATCTGTGAGTATAAATACGCAGTGAAAGTGGGGGACAGTTGGGTCTTTGGTGAATAGGTTTTAAAATAGGGTCTACTTTCTATGTATATTATGACGATAATGTTTACAGTGGTCTATGATTAAAGCACATGTTTGAATATTACGTATAAATATGTCTAAAATATCGTTCTAGATTTAAAGTAGGTCATGGCTAACAGCGAAAATATAATAAATTAATATGTGCCAACTATTGTTGAAAACATACGGCAGATTTGTCCAGAGCGTAAAAAATGTGGCTCTTTTATTATATACTAACCGATGATTGGGCCATATGTGCTGTTCAAACACTTATGTACATATATATATATATATATATATATATATATATATATATATATATATATATATATATATATGTACATAAGTGTTTGAACAGCACATATGGCCCAATCATCGGTTAGTATAAAATGATTAATAGATTGCTAAAGGTTGCGAATATCATTTTTTTTATTTATCTTTACCAACTTAGAAGCCAAATATTCGGTTAAAACTGACGAAAAATCTTGCTGTATGTCTCTATGTAAAATTGCACATTTGTAGACCAAATTTGGCTAAGCAATTAAAAACAAACCGCAGAGATAATTCTTTTACAATTTTGGCCCCAATTTTTATCCTTTAACTTTCATTGTAGTAGGCTCAAATCAAAGTAAAAGTTGTATATATGCCCAAGTAACCCATATCTAAAGGTTCAAGTGTTTAAACGAAAAACTGGCGGTGGAGGTTAGTAGAGTCTTCAAAGGTTAACTGTTTTATCTTTGACCTTTCAGCAACTTAATTCTCTCTCAAAACCCCATTTAACAGTGCGCTGCATGTCTGAAAATCATTTTTCTTTTGTTTTCATATTTCAAATTTTCGACACAAATATTGCTGAATGGTTTGCTATAAACCGTAAAGATAAAATATTTTGATCTTTGACGCCTTAGACGCCATATTATAAGCCAAACAACTATCAAAAAGCTTGCACTATGCCTTAATATAATTCATGTTAAATATTATTTTTTATACAGTTATTTTTCTTTAACATAGCTTATTTAAGTTAGTTCTTAAAATGCAAATGTATGTAGACTATTAAAAAAATATTGAATTTTACGTTTCTTGTTTTATTTTTCTCTATTATACTAAAGCGGAAATCTTGAACGGTAAGTCCCCCCTAACATTCTCTATATATCTCACTAGCACTCAACCCGAGAACACGCCTTGTAGGAAGAATGTTTACTGTGTCGAAGCCCTTCCTTTTGAATATCTGAGAAAAAATAATACCTTTGTACTAGTAAGGTAAACAACGTAATTTTTAACCCTTTATTTTATTCAATTTTGTTTATATTCTCTTGTCGACCATGGTCGCTAAAATTCAATGGCGCATGTGGATCATTCTTTCTTCAGACTACAACCCGAGACAATCCCCTATTAGTGGTTGTGCTAAATTCTTTTATACTTAATTATTTATTAATTTAGTTTAATATAAGCTTATTTCAGTTGGTTTTAGAATGCAAATATATGCGGACTATTCATAAACAAAATGTGTAATCTATAACTAGCAGTGCCTTGTAGATTCCACTATATAAACTCACGCGTAAATATGGGGGAAACGTATCTACAACTAATATCTTCAATTTCGACTTAAAGCTATAGACTTATACTAAGTAAATATAAATACGCCTGTTCAACCCCTTTTAAAATGGAGACTAGAATGTTCATTGTGGATGCGTTATCGGCAGTTCTCGTTTCTCTCGCTTCTCCTTATTTGTTCCTTAGTCCTCATTTTTTCCATGAATATTTTTTCTGAACAAGGGGGAAAAGTAGCCTGTTTACTAGATTGGCAGTATTTTGTGTGAGCAGGTGCTAGAGATGGTGAAAATTCTGTTTCTTTGTCTATCATTGTGGCGATGCTACTAGTATGCGTGCTGGAGGTAAACGTTTAAACTCAATTGATGTTATCCGCCTTAAAGTCAGGGACCCGAGCTTTGGATTAACTACTAAGGGCACTGTCCGTCAGCAGGAGCAAAATACTGTGGCTGTTGTTTTGCCATTTGGTGGATGGATGCTGGACTATGCAGTAGCTTCTGACGGGGAGTGTCTACGACATATTCGTGGATAACTGTTACGGTTTACCTTATTATATGCTACAAAACATACTTACTTTCCTTTTCTCTAACTTTACCTCTCTACCCTGCTCAAAGAAGGTCTTTCAACCTATTTTACAAATCTCAAACCCCAATCGTGAAATGTTTCGAGAAAAAATACTCGATCAAACCCAGATATCCAACCTCCAACGTAGACCCGCACTACTAGGTACGGGCAATTCTAATGCCTGTTTCGGTATGGTATCTGGTTCTGAACGCCTGTTAATCATAATATTTTTTTTCAATTTTCGGTTACTTTTTGATTATGTTTAAAATATTACAACTTACATTTAATTGTTCAAATAAAAAATAGAGTGTGAAATAAAAAATACATGGAATATTTTTATCTCAAATATGAAAAACCGTATATTTCACCTAAAAATTCATCATGACAAATATCGTGTTTACATTTTTCTGGCAAGAGAAATATGATACGTTTTCTGAAATTATTTCTAAGTTAAGTATAAAGGTAAAGTCTTAAAATAATGATTTAATACAATAAATGTACTTAACTTTTGCTAAAGATGATAATAATTATCCAACAATACGTTCCTGGTAGCAATTAAATTAGTTTCGTGTCATAAAAAAGTCATGGCGCAAAATTCAAAGAAATACGGAAGCACATTTATGACATAATTTCATTATTATGTAACAATGTTCCGGCTTATCGAGAATTCGAAATTCAATATGACTCAATTAAATTCGGTGACTTTAATTCCCTAAGTTACAATGACAATTAATTCATGATAAATCTTCCAGCAATTATTAATATCATTTAAGCTTTCATAAACTTTAAACGGCATAAATGATATTTAAATTAAGTAAATATACTGACAATTGATTCATTGAAAAGTTTTAACACTATTATTTATTAATATCTATACACAATTCCAAATAAAAAGGAAACAATCTATAATTATTGTAAAAATTAACACTTAAAAAAATACAAACTTACGTTTTAATAAATCGGAATGTTTACGTGAAATTTAAAGTCGACTTTACACAATTTGGAACGTATCTGAAACTGACATTGGGTAGGTGGAGGGAAAATATAGTAGGCAGAGGTGGAGGGGAAAACGGACAGGTTTCCTGGTCTTTTCGATAATGGGCATCCGTAGTTACCGACATGGAACATTTCTATAGATTTCTCCAATTTTTTAATTTAATTATTTTTGTATGTTCCTGTTTTTAAATTATTTTTTTGTTAAATTATTGTTCAATATTATATAAAAATATGTTATGCCGATATTTTGACATTCTTGCGAGCAGGAAAATTATGCGAAGCCTTCATTTTGTCTGTACCTACACACTAACATGACTCGTTCTCCAAAAGCAGGAGTCTACGTTTCAACATTTCAGAGGTTCAACTCTATTACACGAGACTAAACCTGACCTATTATTCCTAAGCGATATTGGCATTGGACAGACTAGTTTGCTAGAGTTGTTTGTAAATAAAGTATACTCTAAATTTACCTCTAAACCCGACCCCTAAGGTCGCAATAGGAATGAGGTATGTGCCTACATTAAAGACGACTTTACATGTAGCAGGGACATCTCCAGAAAAGATCCTAATTTTCCTGATATGTGCCCCCACTTTCCAATTGCTTACACTACGGCGTTCTAACTTGCATTCTATTGCACCAACAACAGCGGAGTTACTATATTTAAAAGCATATCTGAGAAAATTTACCACATTCTGTCCTCGTAGCACTCAGCAAACATTCACGTCTGTGTAGACTTCAATGTTACCAATGTAGAATGGTTAACACTATAAAACAAGACAGTTAACGAGGGAAGGATCTGTCATGATTTTCCATTGCTTATGACCTTACTAAGATTGTTCAAGAACATACCCGTGGCCCGACACTGACGGTCACTATGCTCGTCTCCTAGGCTTTGTCCTAAGCTATGGTCATCTTCCGTTCTGTCTTCACTCGGATTTTCCGACTACTCAGTTATATCAGTTAAGACAAAATCAAAATGTAATTGGTCGTCAGAAGTACCTTTTATTTTACAGTATATCGATGCTCCATGGCTGATTTGGATAGCTTCCGCACGTTTATATCAGGTCTACCTCTACGTTCCATGTTGAAAAGGGATGTCTTCACTAGTATCAGACCTGATGGAATGGTTAATTGTAGATATAGACGGAGTCATACCCTCGAAAAAGGTTCAGAAAAAACCTAACAGCCAGCCGTGGGTCTGTCTAGAATGTGCTGCTGCCTTTGCAAAACGAAATCACCTTTTTTCCATTGCTGCCAACGTGATAGATGTACTGAAACTAGAAATACCTACGGGTCCGCCAGTAATCTCTGTAAAGCAGTAAAAAAACATGCAATAGCCTTGTATGCTCAGTTCGTGAATTCCAAGCGAAACTAAGCACACTAGCCTCTCATCACTTTTGCAAAATAGCAAACAGGATCCTTAACAGAAGTGTGTAAACTATCCGAATTATGATCAATGGACCGGAGATAATCTCGTCAGCATCAGACGAAGCCACATACTTTGCGAATATTTTTGCAGATTATTTTACAATATATGACCACGGCCGCCAACCACCAGTATTTACCTATCTGAAAACACGCTATACGACATACAAATATCTGTACTTGATGTTGCCAATCTAATTGAAAACCTTGACACCAGTAAAGAAACTGGCCCTGACAGCATTCCAATTATAGTGTTCAGAAATTTTCAACCAGAACTAGCGCCCATACTTACAAATTAATTTAGCGTTTTCTTAAGGAGAAATGCTTCCCAACACGTTGGAAAATCTCATCAGCATGACTTGTATTTAAGAAGTATGATGATCGCTTATCTCCCTCTCATTATAGACCAGTAAGTCTTCTGTGCATCATGAGTAAGCTGCTGGTATCTGTGTAAAATAGAGAAGTATTCAACTATTTCAGCAACAAAAACCTTATAAGTGATATGCAATAAGTTTTCCGTTCTGCTAGATCTTAAACAGATTTCCCTACAATTGTTTTCCGTTCTGCTAGATCTTAAACAGATTTCCCTACAATTATATTTCACAGAATTAGCGAATAGACGGTGGTTTCTCTGTAAGTCAATTAGGCTTTACATATCAAAGACCTTTGTTAAGGTATGGCACAAAGGGCTACTTCACAAGATATCCAGTTATGGCATAGCTGGAAATGTATGATCAATTATTAAACCATGTCTCTCTGTTTGGTGTGTAAGAGTAATGGTTGGTGTGAAGACACCAGAAGCTCCCAGTATAAATGCTGGAGTCCCTCAGGGGCCCATCATTGGCCCACCTATCTTCCTTAATTAATTTAATGACCTTCCAAATCACACCCTTACATCATTCGTAGACAATTATGAAGAGGGCACTACAATCTATAGTGGAACATCAAAGACCGTAAACGACTGATTCTTTTTTCCTCTGCTCTTGAACATGTGGTAAATTCGAGAAGGGGTGGCTAGTTACTGTCATTGCATCTAAAACAAAGCTTCAATCTCTACACCATCTTAGCTCATGCCAATCTGGTATCGATTACAATGAATTGGTCTAGTCTTTGGGAAGCTCAATGTTTTGACAAGCTTCTCTGCTTGCCCTTAAATGGAATACCTATATCAAATCCATTGCCATGGTCGCGGGAAAAATAGTGAGATTCTTCTACCGCTCCCGTAGATATCTAAGGCCTGATGCAATTTTCCACCTATATAAAAGCCAGCTACGGCCAACAATGGAGTACTGTTGTCACATGTGGGCAGGCGTTCATAGAAGAAACTAATCCTGCCTTGACAGAATTCCAAATGGATTCGTAGCTTAGTGGGGAATGCCCTTTTCTCTTCCCTACAACTTCTTTCCCACAGAAAAGATGCTGCGAGGCCCTCTCTTCTCCATCTTTATTTTCATTGCAGCTGCACTATCAATAATGTGCCTAAATGCAGATTCTATGAACAAAGTGTATTTCTTAGAACGACACACCTGTGGAACTATCTTCAGATTGCCTGCTTTCCAGCTGACTTAATCTAATTGTCTTCGAATCCAACGTATAAATTTCTTGATGAATTGCCCCCTTACGTAATCCAATTTACAAAATTCACACTACTCATGTTAAAAACGCTATAATCACAATGTAATACAACCCTTATCCCATAGTGGTCTCCGGGTTAAGTGATTACTCCTGTGAAAAACAGATGCAAAAGTGTCTTAGTAATTTAGAAAGGACCGCAGAGGTCAATTAGTTTCAAATTTAACTCCAATTTCCACGTATTAACATTTATTGTTTGGGTCTCAAATCGAATTAAAGATGTGGATCCATGTCCAAGAGTTACATCCAAAATTTAAAGTGTTTAGCATAAAAATTGGTGGAGGAGATGTGAAATATTTTAAAATATATTTTGTTTTTGTTTGTCATGCAAATAAGATTAACTTGTAGCTGACCAATAAAAATGTCCGCTATAGATTCATCTTTCAAGTCATCACTGAAGCCTGACAGTGACTTACATATCTGCCAATCTTTATAGCAGTGATAATCAAAGAAGAATAGCTTAGCTCGCGTGAAAATAATTTAATCGTTGAAATTTTACCCATTTTGAGAACGAAATTCTGGGCATAAAACGAATTTTAAAAAGTTCCCAAATCTCAATACTCCTTTTGTCAAATTTCAGGATTATTGACTGAACATTGACAGCATAGTTCATTAGGAAAATGTACACCCAAGGACATACACAAACGGAGAGAAAATGTCCCTTTTATAGACATAAAGGTAGGGTTTAGATTGGACCATAGTAGCGTCATGATCATGATCGGCCCAACCTACAGAGAAATAGTTCTCATTTTATCCCCCTTATTTTCTAAATACTACCACCTTCATCCAGTCACATCCAATATTTATACTTAATAGTATACTTACATTTTGACACCTTCCTAAGTAATTGCTCGATTCCTATTACACACAGCATTTAACTTCCCTTCTACACTTAAAATACGAACGTCTCCCTATACCTGATTGTTTGTCACTACCCATTTAAGTACTCATGGATTATAAAAGGGATTGCATGTTTTTACTAAACGAATACTAGGGCACAGTCATGCTCACTTTTGCAATCCAATAGTTTTCTTTTTCCTTCCGCTTTTCTAGGATTAAATCATGGTACCCACAGAGAGAGGGAGAGATGTAATAATCGTATCGGGAGAAAGATTATATATATATATATATATATATATATATATATATATATATATATATATATATATATATATATATATATATATATACGTAGAGAGAGAGAGACATACAGACAGACAGACAGACAGAAATATTAAAACAACGGAGTGACATAATAAAATTAACCCCCTATTGTTTGGTTTATATAGAGTAAACAAGAGATTATTTTAATGCCGTTATTACATACACTTATGTTGTTTTTTTTCTTTTTATGATATAAATATGAACGGATCTCTTCCCTTCGTCAGCGCGTGTTGGAGAAGATTGAGAGAGAGAGATAAGGCAAGTACAACACAATAACGGATCGACCTAATTTCATTTACGCGTTTTAGCTCAGTTTATAGAGAGTAAAAACAAGTGGCACTCTCAATCCAGTTTTCGTGGTGCATCTGATAGCGGCCCCGCCTTATTAACTATTATTATTATTATTATTATTATTATTATTAATAATAATAATAATAATAATAATAATATTATCATCGATTAAAACTTAGACATTTTTTCATTTTATATTGTGTTATTAGAAATCGAAATGAACGTGGGTTTTCTAGCTTCGGCAGAGACCCGGAAAAATGGACGAGCATTTTCATTTGCAGAGTACAATAAAACATAGACAGCATCAGTTGCTTATACTTGTTGAAATATTTCGATGAAAAACCTAGCATAAAACACTGCTAGGCACTGTGTAAAATTTCATAAAATCGGTCCAGCCGTTTTTGAGTATATAAAGATCGAGCTCATATACACAGAGACAAAGTTGCATTTATATAATAGTAGATAATATATATATATATATATATATATATATATATATATAAAGTAAGTTATGAAATATATATGTCGATAGAACCCCATCAACCAACGTAGACCCCTACTACCATGTCTCCATCTCCAACCGGACACATTCTTCTAAGCGAAACTGGAATAAGGCCGACCACCTGCCTAGATGAGTTCATAATTAAAGGATACTCTAACTTAACATCTAAATCTGACCCCCAAGATCGCCACAGGCATGGACTATGTGCCTACATTAAAGATGGCTTCCCATGTGGCAGGGATATCTCCAGAGAAGACGCTAATGTATCCCATATGTGCTTCCGAGTTGTACTTGCTTACACCACCGCACAGCGGAGCTACTGTCTTTAAGAGTATATCACATCCTGTCTGCTCATCCCTCGTTTGAGGTGACTTCAATGTCCTTAATGTGGAATGGCTGATCCACTAAAATAAGACTGATGATGAGGGGAGGTTATGTCATGATTTTGCCATTGCCTATGACCTCACGCAGATTGTTCGCGAGCCCACCCGTGTGACCGATACTACCGGTCAGTACGCAAGCCTTCTAGACCTTTTTCTATCCACTTCCCCCGAACTATGTCCATGTTCCGTTCTATCTCCCCTGGGATCCTCCGACTACTGCGTTGTATCAGTTCAGATGAAAATGAAATACAATAAATCTACAGACGTACACTCCACCGTACTGTATACCGATACTCTATGCGGACTGGGAAAGCTTACGTATATTCATATCTGATCTAACTCTCCATTCCATGCTTAAAAAGGAGGTGTCCTATATAGTATCTGACCTGACCGAATGGTTCATTGTAGGCATAGACAAATTTGTACCATCCAAAATTTCCAACAAAAACCTAACAGCCTACCATGGTTCTTCCCTGAATGTGCTGCTGCCAACGCACACAGAGTCCGCTTTTTCCATTGCTACTAACGTAATAGATGCACTGAGACTAAAGCTGCTTTCAGGACCGTCAGAAACCACTATAAAAGAATCGTAAAATTGCAAGAGAACTATATGCTCAGTCTGTTAAATCTAAAGTAGCTGAGCAGCGGCTTGGTTCCCACCAGTTCTGGCAAATAGCAAATAGGATCCTGAACAGAAACGTGCGTTCTATCCCAACCGTTATAAATGGACCAGAGGTTATCTCGACAGCATCCGACAAGGCCAAACTATTTGCTAAGAAATTGCGGCAAATTCTACCCTGTGCGACGAAGGCCATTCCCTCCTATAACAGACACCACGCTATGCAACATACAAATATCTGTACGTGAGGTCGCCAAACTAATCAAGAACCATGACTCCAGTAAAGCAACTAGTCCTGACGGTATTCCAATTATAGTGTTTCAAAAATTACAACCAGAACTTGCCCCCACACTTACCAAACTGTTTAAGCGTTGCCTTTAGGAGAAGTGCTTCCCAACACCCAGAAAAATCTAATCAGTATGCCCTGTATTTAAGAATTCAGGTGATAAGTCATCTCCCTCTCAGTACAGACCAATAAGTCAACTGTGTGTCATGAGTAAGTTGCTGGACTCCACAATAAATAGAGAAGTAGTCAACCACCTCAGTAGAAATAACTTTCTTAGCGACACGCAATATAGTTTCCGTTCTGCTAGATCTATAGCAGATGTGCTAACAGTTATGTCTCATAGGATTAGCGAATCTCTCGACAAAGGCTTAATTTCTAAGGCAATTGCTTCGTTTCTAGGGCCATTGCTCTTGACATATCAAAAGCATTCGATAAGGTTTGGAATAAAGGCCTACTACACAAGATTTCCAGCTACGGTATAACTGGAAAAGTTTTCTCGATAATTAAATCTTTTCTCTCCATAAGAGTAGTGGTTGATGTGCAGAAATCGGAGGACCACAGTATTAATGCTGGAGTCCCTCAGGGGCCCATACTTGTCCCAACTCTCTTCCTGATCTACATCAATGATCTCCCAAAATACATACTAAAATCTTTCGTTGACATCTATGCTGATGACACGACTATCTATGGCAACACATCAAAGGCCGTAAATGATGATGTTCTCTCTGATTCTTTCTCCTCTGATCTCGAGCGCGTGGTACAGTAGGGGAAGAGGTGTCTGGTTAACTTTAATGCATCTAAGACGAAGTTCCTATCTCTACATCATAAACGCTCTCATCCCCATCTGGCATCAATTGAAATGGATAGATCTCGTGGAGGGGAGGTCCCATGTTTTGATAAGCATCTGGGTTTGGACTTTACTTCTGATCTGAAATGGAACACATAAATAAAGTCTGTGGCCAAGGTCGCTGGGAAAATGGTGGGATCCTTCTACCGCTCCAGAAGATATCTCACTAATGATACAATTATCTATCTATATAAAAGCCAAGTACAATCAAGGATGGAGTACTACTGCCACATCTGGGCAGGAGCTGCTAATAACAGTCTAAACTGCATTGACAGAGTACAGAATCGAGTTCGTGGCTCGGTGGGGATGCCCTATTCTGAAATCTCTTTCCAACAGAAGAGATGTTGCGAGCCTTTCTTTGGTCTATCATAATCTCCATGGCAAGTGCTCATCTGAGCTCCCTTCTGTGGCCCACCCCGGCCAATCTTTTTCAAAAAACACATGACTAGCTGAAACCGCTGTAAATAAGTTCCCCTACTTCTTATCTGTGTCTAAATCAAAACGCAGATTCCATGGACAAAGATTCTTTCTTAGAACTGCAGGCCTGTCCGCTTGCCCGTTTCCCTCCCGACTTTAACCTAGATGTCTTCAAGTCCAACACAAACACATTATTCGTCAATTCTCCAATACTATTACTACATTATCCCATTGATTACTGTACACACAATAACCCTTATCCCCCAGTGGCCCTTGGGTATTAATAAGAGGTGAACTCCATGTAAATATATATATATATATATATATATATATATATTCATTTTATAACTTACTAACTAGCTCTATTTACGTGTTGAGCACTTTGAAGAGTATACTTAAAGTTTACGCATACATTTTTATTTTCGTATATCAATTTTATGTGAGTAAATGAAGTAATTATATATATATATATATATGTATATATATATATGTATATATATATATATTTATATATATATATATATATATATATATATTCCCTTTAAGATAATCTGCCGCATTTTACTATATATTCGTTCACATCTAAGGATCTACAAGTAATAATTAAGTGTATTTACTCTAAATGAGGTATATTTTTGGAGTTCAACACATTAAATCCATATTTTCGTATATTTAGGGTTTATCTGACTTTGAGTGTAGTCAGATGTGTAATTCATAAGATATTTTGTTTGATATTTATATGCGTATCAAATAATATAAGATATTTTGTTTGATATTTATATGCGTATATCTTTGTGGAAATATACGTTTAGCATTATATTATGAACAAATCTATCTCCACATAAATTTATTTAAACTCATAGAATACTGCAATGGAATTTGATATTATAGATTAGTTGGCAACGTATATTATATCTGATTTTTTTTAAATGTAAGTTCGCAAATTCTCTCTTTAGCACTGCTGTCAGTTTTAGTGTGTTTTTTCTAACTTTATTGAAAATAAGCTTAAATCATTTTAATGTATTTTTGTTTGTATTTTTATAGCTGCCCGAAGACAATTCACATGGTTAAACACAGTTTTAATTGAGCTGATCACTGGAGATTGAAAATGGCATCCTCAGTGCAGACCAAACTTAAAATGCAATTGCGTTTTACTAAGGATCTCTTCACAGTTATTATCGAAGGAACGAGACATGGTATGGAGGAGAATTAAATAAAGCGTTCTGGTTATAATTGCAGACAGATTCCCAAGTGTGGAAGAAAGAATAACGCGCCCGAAAAGATTAACATGAATAACGCTCAAGACGAGCGAATCATACAAATAATAGGAATTCCTTAACGTGCATTATGCATTAAGAAGTGTTGAAATGATCTTAGTAAACCGATAGGTGCTTTGAAATTTAAAATACAAGTATTTTTACTTTTACAGACATCTTACGTTTCGAGTATTTATAAAACTTGTAGCAAGAGCAATTCAAAAACCATACATCATTGCACAAGTGCATAAAAGAGTTTTATTTTTTTTTAAATGTTACGAAATTTTATGTGGTTTTCTAAATTGTAAGATTTTTAAGTCAACTAACTGAGATTAAAGCAACCAAACCTCTTTTCACAATAACAACAAAAAAGCAATGCAACATAATGCAAATCTAAAATATAAAAATAATAAAAAAGTTTTATATTGATCGTCTTATTTTTAAATACGTGCCATGGCAACCAGGCATATGATTTGCGAAACTCATAAATTGTTGATAATGCGTTATTGCAGAAGCTGTAAAACTGTCGTAACCAGCATCCTACAATATGATTATCAATAACTTAGCAACCTTGCCTGGACGAGTACGCCATGCTGTCAGGGATAGTCTTCTATTGTTTACATTTTAATTTTATTTGTTTTATATTATTTTTTAATGAAATTCAGCAAAGTGTGCAGCACTGAGCGGAAAATGAGAACGTGCTTCTGATTTATTCAATGTTCGGCTCTTTTCGAAGGAAACTAGCGGAGCATATTGCTCATCAATTTGTTAGGTGTGCTTTATAAGCCGATTAAAAAGGCTTTAAATTGCCTTTTTTATGATTTCAGTTTTTTAATAGCCTTTATAGATCTTTTATAATATTAATTTGAACAGAATTTTGTTAATGCAATTCTGAATATTTTTTTCATTATTTATTTAGATTTTTTTTTCAATAATGACACACAGGTATTTGTGATATTTTTACTGTGGGAGACTATAGGGCCATATAAATTATATATTATATACTAAGGTTTTTGGTTGTTATGAATGTAGATTTGTATGAATTAATACTAATTTGATAAGTAACTATGTAATACAACTAAGCGAATAGCGATAAACGCGTTTAATATTATATTGATATAAAGGCAGACAATGATTTTGATAAGTTTCCCCTTTGTGGATCCACACAACGTGTTATTACACGTCATGTGGATCCACAAAATAAAACAAATTCTCAAATCATTGTCTGCATTTACATCAATGTCATTTCCATATGTTTTAATAATGAGTTTTCAAATAACATCTAGTGTAACTCTCGATAATTAAGTTGATGAATTATAGATGATGTATAGCTAAGACAAATTGTGTATAAGCAATACTTACTATTAATTTAAGGGTCGAATTTTATTGTTCATTTTACCGGCTGAAACATTCATTTATGTTTGTTCAAGGAGATCAACGGACAGGTACTGCCCAACATCTATCGAGTAGAGTAAGTTTATTTATTGCTTCTAAAATCCCACCGACCGTCAAATGAAGACAGATCTGTGTAAATAAATTTAAAATATCGACTGCCCTTATTTAGTGAAGCGGGGTTTACTCTCCATAAACTAAACGTTTCTGTCACATGCTTCATAGGTTAGAAGTAAATAAATAATAGCAACGTATAGAATTATATAGTAAGATATAATGATACTTTTTAATCTCAATTCTATGTAATTTCATTAAGGTTGACCAGTTTTTACTATTTGAATGCCAAATCTGTAGGCTTTATATTTAGTCTGGGTAACAGGGACTTGTTTGTAATAGTTTCGTCATTTTAGTGCACCGAGTTTAATTTGACCCGGATACTCAGCTGGGTTTTTCACATTTTAAATTATCGATCTAGGTAGGATAACTTGTTTCCACACGTCTTGCTTTCAGCAACTTATCCTAATATCTATACGCGTAAGCCTTCTTTCCACTCCTCTATTTCTCCCTTTCTCCCTTTCTCTCTCTCTCTCTTTCTCTCTCGGTATATATATATATATATATATATATATATATATATATATATATATATATATATACACGCCAAAAGTAATAAGCAGCTTATAATGTTCAATGATGGTGTTTTTTAAATAGCGGTTTTC
>NC_136482.1:48143279-48248279 GCF_053919585.1 Euprymna scolopes | reverse complement strand
TTTGATTATTGGATAGTGTAGGAATTGTTTATTGCCCATTATTTAAGGCAATATTTTATATATTTTTATAATAATCACAACTTCCTATTTTCTACGCTGGACTGCGTTTTCTTGTGGATTCGATCTATTACGTGTATTTCTTAGCTGTTGCTACTTTTTTCTTTCAATTACTTTAAAAGTTAATAATTCTGTTCGTAGTACTGCACTCATGCCGGATAAATCTGTGCTGTGCATGTTTCTACCAAGCAATGACCACTATCTATCTATCTATCTATCTATCTATCTATCTTTCTATCTATCTATCTCTCACTATATATATATATATATATATATATATATATATATATATACATATTTACACACATATATATATATATATATATATATATATATATATATATATATATATATATATTGTGTCTATCGCGTTATTCCAGATTAGTAACATATCAATATTTCACTAAACGTACGTCACACGAAAATGAAAATTGTATCATCAAATGACCCTTTTAAGGTTAGATATTTCCGAAAAGTTTGTTTAAATCTATACGATATTACCGAAGCTATGGTATTTTATTTACTATCAAGTAATTTGTACTACCCTCACTGTATTGCAGGCCTTTGGAAATTAATGTCTATGCGGGTCTTTCATAAATTTTTGATTTTTTAGTGGCCAGCATTTTTATTTACTTGACAAAGTCGTAGCATTTTGTTTTATTATAAATATGCAAATTATTTACTTAAAATTAGATAAACAGGCACACCCACAGATATATGTGTGTATGTGTGCGTGCGTTTGTGTATAGAACAGGCACACACATATATATATATATATATATATATATATATATATATATATATATATATATATATATACATATATATATACTATTATACACACATATATACTATTATAATTTTGTGTGTATATTTTTCCTATAGGTTCCGAAACCGCTGTCGTTTGGAAACTATTTTTATGTTTTCTAGTATCTGTAGATATATATAATGCAGAAACAACCCCGCTAAATATAGAAAAAGGAAGGAAATCGATTCGTAAATAAGAATTTCGTTCTCATAGATTCAACAAAATTGGTAAAGGGAGGGGTAATTAAGGTTGTACTGGCAAAGTAAATAATAACATCTGAACAAAATATTTTTTCTTATAAAATACACTTTCGTTTACATCTCAAAACATTGCATAGTGGCGTAGCCTTCGATTAAAGATCGAATGGTCTCATGTTCAAGACCCGATGTACTTCACTATTTCATATATATATTTGTTTAATGCATTCAATTAACGATTGAAGAACAAATATCGTTAAATATCGAAGAAAATCATTTTATTATTTGCAAATACTGAAACAAAATATTAATTATAAGTGAGTTTCCAAGTTGTTTATAAGCAACCCTAAATATCAGCTGACATGATATTGTAAGCAAAAACAGGAGCAATGTGATAAACTACATAATCATTATTATTTATTTTATTTTTTGTTGGTATGTGAATTTTTTTCGGAATACTCCACCGGGAAATTTTCCATTGTAATAAATAATATTAATACTACAATTTTAATCCTATAATACAAAATTAGCAATATGCAGAAATTAAAGTTCAGATATAAGCGTATTGTGCGACCGAGCAATGCCAGACAACAATATATATATATATATATATATATATATATATATATATATAAATATATGTACATATATATATATATATATGAGAAAGATAAGACACTGATAGAATTCAGATGAAAAATCCTGATAGATATTACTTGAAGTAATACTTTCAAGATGATCCTAGCCAAAAAGAAAAAAAAAAGATCAATATTAAAGACTAACGCAATATATACATTTCGTGGTTAAATTTTAAATTCTGAAAAAAACTGCTTTATATGTGTGTTTTTTTTTTCAGAATTTAAAATTTAACCACGAAACTTATATATAAATATATATATATATATATATATATATATATATATATATATATATATATATATATATGGGGGTGTATATATATGTATCATACTATATCCCTATACATAATAAAAAAACGTCGCAGTTTACCCCTCTTGATAGAAAATAGCATAGGATTACAACACCATATGCCACATACAAAAACAACTTATGTCAGCCTTAAGACAGCATACTATGTAACTTTCTGAACAATTTTATGACACATCTACGTTGTCAAATAAAGCCCGAGGTTCATCCCGGAGATACCTCATCACTATCACATTAACTTATACAGAAAGTAATCTCGATGTTTCCCTGTTGCTAAAGTTCCCTTACGGATCCCCATATACACCGCAACGATTTATACACAATGTATGGATATTGTGCTTACACACTTTTTAACTTAATAGTAAAATAATAGCAGAAAAGTTTAATTTTTGTCCGTTTATTCGAAAAAATTATATTGTCTCCTCTACAGAATTCATGTTAATCTGATTGGCTTAGATCAGACTGTTATCTTATTCGAGATTACAATGCTATAGTCTTAAACGAAGCCACCCGTTACCCAATATGGCGGCCACCGATGCATAAAGCCTGAGCTTTTCATTAAATTAAGCGATAATTGATCGCTTCTGTAGTTATTTCCTTCTCACTACCTTCCCCTTTATCTCCCTCTTTTTTCTTTAATTCTCGCTGGCCTCATGTGTAGTTGTGAGGAGAGAGAGAAAGTGAGAGTGAAAGAGAGATAGGCAGATATAGAGTCAGATCAAGAGACAGAGCGACAGGTGTATATTCCTTTATTTTTTTCACCTTCCTGCTATTTTCTTTTATTAATTTTTTTACGGCTGGAAGTTGATTTATACCCATAGTACACCACTTTTCTCCACGCGGTCTTGGCATTTCGATAGCTGTTCTTATCACGAGAAGTTGTGAGTGGGTTCGTAACATGAGGCGCTAATAGGCTGGGTAGCAGCAGCGCAACAACAACAACAACAACAACAACCGTATTATAATTGTTTTCGAGGTGGTAGCTTCTACTGTGTAAGGCAAGGTGGCGGTTACTGCTAGTGATTTTATAAAACTCAAATCGTCTGGCTTGCACGTGGAACTGAGGTTCCACTTCCGCTTTATTCAGATGCACATTCGTGAAAGATAAATCAAAAACTATTTGTAGATATTCAATTTAAAAAATAAATAATACAACCGCATTTACTCTTTAAATAATAATCATTTTTTTAATTAAAAACACGTATCTTTTTATAATTTTAAACCATAAAAACACGTTTAATTTTTATTTCATACAAATCTATAAGCTCTATAATTCATACGGTCTCCGCCTTACGCATTACTTAATTGGTTATTATTTCTTTTTTATTTTAAGGTGTCAAAGACAAAACAAAAACAAAGTTAGCCTGATGTGTGCGTATTCTTTTTTCTTTCTTTCAACAGATTACAACCACTCTAATATAAAAGACTTTGAAGCACCATCATATTTGTTTACATGCATTTTTGTGTAATAAAATAAAAAGTCATTTTTCCATATAACAGCATAAGCTTAAATAATAATGTTAATACTTTAAAAATTTTGGAGTCTTTTTTTTTTAAATTAGTCTGAATATTAACCTAAACAGTTACTAACAAGTAATATCGTTTAACATGTATTTTACTTGAGAATACTATTTCAATATAGCATGGATCGTTAACTGCAAATGTACCTATTAAAAAGTCGCTAGTAAATAAAAAGAATACTGACGGCGAAGGGAAACTCGAATTTTCATTAAAGTGCAAAATCTCTAACAACTAAAATTATTAAGTAATGGAAGGGCGGAGCCGCAGGGGCCAGCATTATATCATGACTGTAAATGAGTTATGGAAATGAGAGTCTATTTACGCTGTATGTGAAACAGAACCTTCTAAATATTTAAATATTTTTTTTTTTTACCTTTTTAGGATATGATCGCTTGATGCCAAATATATTAAAAAACATAAAAATAATTCAAAAAATGTCCGTGTGGGAATATAATTCTTTATTAATTTTTGTTAAATAAAATGAGCCAGTTAATTATTATTTGCTGGGATTTTAAGTCTGTAAACACAATGCTCCCCGCTGTATTTTTCTCCCGTTTTTTTTTTTTTTAATTTGAAACGGATTTCACCCCTTATATATAAAGATTGTTTTCATTTAATTTAAGAGCAATAATGATAAGACTTGTAGTTGGTATTGTTTTCACTTGTAAAATTTGTTTTCGTTCGGCTGTGCATATATAGGTTGCACCCGTGCATAAAACTGTTGTACGTTTCCACATTAATTAATATATATATATATATATATATATATATATATATATATATATATATATATATATATATATATATAAACATGGTGATGATGATTATTTCAACAAGTTCGCAGATGAGTGCCACTCCTTCAGTCACACACTCAAGGAGACATGGCAATGAAACGCTCATTGGTGTATATATATATATATATATATATATATATATATATATATATATATATATATATATATATATATATATATATATACGAGCAAACATGAAATTCAATTCTTTTGCATGCAAAATCCGATCCCGCATTTTGCTAATTCCTACCCTTTGATGAGAAGGAAAGTATTTCTTCGAAACTCACAGTGTTTTTAACATGCCTTATTAACTATTTGCTCGTATTATAAGCGCTCTCACCTATTAGGTTTTATCGAGCTTTTACCTCTGGCTGAGATAACTTTATAAATATTAATTCTGTATTATTTATAATATACTTTAATGTTACCATCTTGGATCAATTTGGTAGATCTAATTGTAATGTTTATTTTATTATATATTTATATATATATATATATATATATATATATATATATATATATATATATACATATATATAAGTGTATTTATGTATATATACATACACGCATGCATACATATACGCGCATTAATATATCTACCCACTACTTTCACGAATTTCCCCACTCGTATTATGTGCCTAAACCTAAATGTAGATTCCATGAGAACAGCTTCTTTCGGCTATGGAATTGTCTTCCGTTTTCCTACTTTTAATCTGATTACAATATGTTTGTCTTCAAGTCTAACGTAAACAAGTTCTTGATAAGCCGTTCCATATAACTTAACAAATTTACCGAATTTCAATTACTAACGATTTCTATATTGTTCAATCTCTACTGTACTGTATTTAACCATTATCCTCGAGTGGCATATTGACCTTCATAATTTGCGATGCATATGTACAAAAACACATCTGCACATACCTATACATACATACATTTATACATATATACATAGAGACGCAATACATACACACACATGAACACCTAGACATATACATATACACATACGCATACATACACACACCCCTGCACACATACATATACATACATACTTATATACGCACATATATATATATATATATAAATAAATAGATATAAATATATATGTATTAAATAAATAAATAAAAATATATATATATATACATGTATGTCTGCAGCACATGTAAAAATAACAGAATGGTTGGTTGAATATGATATTTAGAACTCTTCTAGGGACTTATAATTTCAGTATATATATATATATATATATATATATATATATATATATATATATATATATATATATATATATATATATTGACCAAAGTGAGCGGAATTTAGTTTTCATACACATTTTATTTCTTCCGTCCTACATGCTTAATAGATTATGATGTTTACAAAAATTTTATGCTAATCGTATATTGTGTGAAAAAATGTAATTCCATAACCAAAATAGAAGAATTTTATAACTAGATTATGTTTATGAAAAAATTACACACACACACACACACACACACACACACATATATATATATATATGTATGTATATATATATACATATGTTATATATGTGTGTATATATATGACTAAGGAAAGCAAAGATGTATTTAATGAGCGGAAGACAAACTGTTCAATTTTAACATGCTTTATATAACTTGTGATTACTTAATATGGTTATATAATTAAACATTTCTAAATATATATATATATATATATGTATGTGTGTGTGTATAATGCATATATTCATGTTAGATTTATCTGTAGAATACAGAACTTGATAAAATAATAGATCATTGCAATTTTACATAATATCTGAGATTTTATATTCCAATGAACAACGTTTGGAAATGTTTACAAATTATAAGCTTGCAAACGGCACCGAATATATTTACAGTAGATTTAATATTAAATAATTAAATTATCGTTTGACAATTTCCGATTTATTGATCTCAGGTTTATGTTTATGAAGGTCCCAACTGATTTGTTTATAGGGGACGTATATATATATATATATATTACACAGTGTATATTAAAACTTTACCTTACAATTGCTTTATTTTATTTCTTTTAAAATATGAATCATAATGTACTAGAGTGCCGCCTTGTTTCGAGTAAGGATTTAGCTAAAATAAATGATGATGGAATTAATTAATGAAATTATGATTAAACTGAAACCATAGCAAGTTTATTTCCAATACATCTATGCTGCATAATATGATAATTAAAGAGAAAATCGAGGTTGGGACTCTGGGGATTGCTATAATCAACAAAGGACAGCTGATGATTCATGGCTTCTGAGATCGAAAACTACAAGACGGGGCTTGAACACGAATTTGCACACGACCGAACAAGTAAACAGAAAAGGACACTGCATAATAAATAAAATACTCATTGTTCCACATCAGGCAGGTTTAACAAAATACATACTCTGTCTAAAACCCCGTAAAAATGATTCAGAATAACGTATCTGCACATCAAGGATGAGATACCATTAAAGTGGCACGCCTCTGATATCTAACATGAGAAAGTGTGTGTGATTTTTTTTAAATTATACATTGCGGGTACAGATAAATTACATCTGAATCTGATGAATCCTTTCAACTATTAACGTGCAGAATTTAATTATCTTTATTTGAAGAATTTACACAAAAAGACAATACTAACACGTCATGATACTGACAACCATTTCAAAATAGTTTCTGACAGTATGTTTGATGAAGACCAATTGTGTAGTTACACATTCTTATGTTGACAATAATAAATATGCAGTTCTATCATGATGAGGACAAAAATAATGTAAAATATACCAATGTTAAGTAGCCATCTCATAAATCATTAAATCATGGAGCATTATGTCATAAAAACTCATTATTTCTACATAATTTAGTATTACGATATGATGGTATAATATAGTTCACTATGGTAATTAACCACAATTTAGTATTAATTCGGAAACTTTTAAATATGATCATAAAAAAGCTTATATCAAACGTACCGTTGACTATTCACTATCTTAATCAATTCTCTATGTTGTATTTTTATGATATGATTTATTTTTCATATTGCTGAGATACATTTATTAATATAACAAGAGCCTTACACAAAAATACGCAAGTTTACATACTATTAGCAGGTAATTACGCTAAGTATTACACTTACTATATATATATATATATATATATATATATATATATATATATTGCATTTTTTGTACAGAAAGTTGTTAGATGAGATTAGTCATTGGTACTGTCGGTTTCAAGCACGATAATTAGGACCGTTTTAGATATCCATATCCATCTCTCTTCAGCTTCATATAAATACGCTCTTATTTATCGGATATTCCTTTTAATTGAGCACTCTGATGGATTTCCTTTTCCAAAAATACTAATCATATATATATATATATATATATATATATATATATATATATATATATATATATATATATATATATATATTTGTGTGTGTGTCCGGGTGGGGGGGGGCGTGTGTGTCTATGTCCATGTATATTAGATCAACAAGATGTATAAAAATACAGACAATTACAAGATGTATTTACTAATAAGTGTTTTCTATTAGAATACTATTACTTCATATATGTTTTAAAGAACGATTAAGCTTTATCTTACTGTTTTAATTATAATCGGTTTTAAACAATTATCTTTTTTCCAGATTGAAACAATAAACAAACAAATATGCACAATTTTCTTATTTCAATTCAAAGTAGGCAGAAAAAGCTGTGGAAACAACTCGCGATATAAAAGTAGCGTTTGCCCTATGACCGACTAGTTGAGGACGGTCAATTACGAGCGTTACACGAAGACAATCATTACACAATCGTTTGGCCTATGACCGACTGATGTTGAGGACGGTCAATTACGAGCGTTACACGAAGACAATCATTACACAACTGTTCTTCAACTAGCTTCTGGATTAGATGCATTTCATAGGACGATTTCAAACCATTCGAGAAAGATTAGGAATACAGAAGAACATGTTTATGGGATGCCTCACGAATTAAACAACTAAAATAAACATTGTTACGTAGTGTAATCTTCCCCTCTGTTATGCAGCAAAAATGCCCTATTTCTCGACCGGATAGTGACTTGCGATAAAATGTTGGTTCTCTACAGGAATTGCTCATTGTTATAAGGCAACGTTGCTCTACCACACTTTCTAAATAAGAGAAGCACCTAATAGATGGTCATGCTGACTGTTTGGTCGTCTTCCATCGGTTACACCAATTACAGTTGTTGAATGCTAGCGAAGCCATTACGGCGGAAGTGTACTGTCAACAAATGAATCGGACACTCCAACAATACGTAGTATTAGTAACTAGAAAAGGCACCCATTCTTCTCAACGACAATGCCCAACCGCACGTAGATTAATCAACCATGCAGGAGAAAAACGAATTAGGCTACGAAACTCTATCTTACCCATCATATTTCCAGACCTCACCTACCCACTACAACTTTTTCAACCATGTCGACACATTTCTGAGCTAGAAATGCTAATAATAACATAAGTGATATTAAAAACGCCTTCATGCGTCGTCGTCGTCGTCGTCGTCGTCGTCGTCGTCGTCGTCGTCGTCATCATCATCATCTTTATCAGGACGCATTTTTTACGTTACTTCTATAAATACACTTGCTTCGCATTGGCAAAATGGTGTTTATTATGATGATGCTAATTTATACCTATTGTTATTCTTTGAGCCGCAAATGAATTTAATGTGAGTGTGTTTGTGCCCTTTTAACGTAGGTTTCGAAACGGCTGAGATTATCTTTTGCAAATTTAACACAAAGCCAATTTCTATGGCTGGTAGTATTCTTCAATATGTTCTGTATAGATTTCATCAGAAAAGTATCGAAAATGTAACATTTCCGATCTTTAAATATATTTTTTCTCTCTAATGAACAAAAACTATTTTTTTTACTGTGAAGAGATAACACTACAGTAGCAAAAGAAAATAATAAAAGCTCAGCACAAAAATTATTCTTAGAAAGGAGTTTTACGCGATATAAAGATTAATTAGATCAGAGCTCGTTTATTGTTAATTTTCTTAGTCATTGGATCAATTTAGCATGAAATAACAGATATTGCTTTACATTGGCGCAAATAATTTCTTTGTTGGCTTATTTTAAAATTGAACATTAATTAGCCGTGCCTTTCCATAGGTACTAATCGCCCAGCCCAGATATCATCTTACGTTATATTGTACACAAACGCAAGTGGAATTCTATAGACCACATTATTATTGATGTTGCCGTTGTTATTATTATTTTTATGTATTCATTTATTTACTTATTTTGCAAATTAGTCCATCCAAGAAGTATTTCTTGTAATATATAATACACAATGGAGATATGATTTTATAACATTAGACACGCAATCTGAATATTTTTAATATCATGTTCAAGCGAATGGTACGACTGGCCTACGCCGTGCTTAACGCTAGCATATATATATATATATATATATATATATATATATATATATATATATATATATATATATATACTAACATTTCAGCTCGGCGTTGACCGGGTGTTTGGATATGTCTGATAGTAGGAAGGCAGACTCGAACCCGTACCGCAAAGGAGGAAAAAAATGGGAAACCAACCTGACGTCTACGCTGTTATGACAACCACCAAACCGGAACTGACATTTTTTTAAAGAAATTAAGGCTAGACAATCGAAAGGAGAGAATGACTTTCAAAAACATCTGCGAAAAAAGTGACCCCTCCCTGGAGGGAAGTTCCCAGTTGAAGGTGAAGATATTAATGTTTTTAGCCAAGTTTTCGATATTTGTCGTCGGAAAGGTCGGTCTTAAAAACGATACTGCGGTTGGTAAAATACGTTACCTCTGTCGAAAGTTTTAGGCAGACATGCAAACATACATACATACATACATACATTTATATATTGGTTATTAAAAATTGTCGACCCAACCGATTAAAAAGCTTGCCCTATCTCTGAATACTCTTTATGTTAAATTTCAAATGTTTAGATCAGAAATTATCTGAGTAAGGTGGTAGATACCACAGAGGTCATTTTTTAAAACTTTGACCCGTATAATGACTCCTTAGAATTTATTGTGTTGGGTTCAAATAAAGCTACTAAGCTAGATCCATGTCGAAGGAACTTATATCTAAAATTTCAAGTGTTTAGATCCAAAATTGTCGGAGGAGTTTGGTAGAGTTCTCAAAGGTCAAATCGTTGAACTTTGACCCCTTTAGAACAAAATTTATGGCCGAAAACCGGTCAAAGATTTTCCTAAATCTCAGTTACCTGTGTATCAAATGTCGAGTCCGTAGACTAAAAACTGACATAGTTATTCGTAGGGAAAGGTACGGACACACAGACACACAGACCCGTTCACTTATATATATATATATATATATATATATATATATATATATATATATATATATATATACATACATATATATACATATATATATATTTGTATTAATATATATATATATTTGTATATATATATATATATATATATATATATATATATATATATATATTTATAGGTGTATGTAGACAGCATTTTTTCATAAAAGCAAATATTATTAAATACAACGGAGACACATTCCTTTATGATTTAAAAAAAAAAATATTTTGTGTTTTTCCGTACAATCCTGTTTGTATCAACATCAACCATATATTAATAAAAGTGAAATAGCTGTTGCTGTCACAGCTCTTTTTCTTCGTCCACGAATCATCATTAGATATTGGAGTAAATGTCCGAAGGAGCGAAAATGAGGAGTAAAAGTTAAAATTAAACTACACAGTAAACGGCGATAAGGTAAATTATATAGAGTCGATAAAGGTGGATTAAAAATATGTCGATTAAAAATTCGAGTATAAAAATTAGCAAGTTTGTGAACGCCGTTAAATAGTCCGTCCAATACGAACAACGCAAGGCATTTTAGAACGTCGCGATATCATTTATAGTGGGTTTACGTGTTCTAATATGTGAAGCTTCAAGAATTTTCAATTTTTTTATATATTATTTTTATGTTTTATAATTTTTATATTGTTTACCATGGCCTTTCTAAGATTGGAGGGGGACAGTTATAGCCTTTTATCAAATGTATATATATATATATATATATATATATATATATATATATATATATATATATATATATATATATATATATATATATATATATATATATATATATATATATAGTATTAGTATTGTTTAGATGCATGGTTATTCATCAGGACAACGTTATCGTTGTATGTTCAATGTAGGCATTATTATCAGAGTTACATTCCCCATAGAGCATTTGAATTTATTCATTACGTTGTATTGTTCCAACGCTTTTATAGCCGGAGTTGAGTTGTTTCTAACAACAATGTTTTGTGTTCTAAACTTCTTGTAGTAGATAATAAATTTAATTTTAGAATTACTGGCAAAAGGCATCAAGTATCAACGTATGATATTTTTAATTGCGTGTGCTTCGATTCTGAAGTTAAAGATCATTTGATTATGATAAACTATATTAATGGGTTTTGCATTACGGTGTTTGTTAATATTGTTAATAAGATTTTCAAGGGATTGTAGCATTTTTTTTATTTTTCGTCAACGATGTAATTAGAAAATAATATATATATATATATATATATATTATTTATAAATATGCTATATCTATCAATCCCTATATATATATATATATATATATATATATATATATATACATACACATATATATATATTTATATACATATATATATATAATTCAATAAAGAAAGAAAATGATGATGTAAAACCATATAGATATATATATATACATATATATATATATATGTATATATATATATATATATAAATATATATAGACTTATTAATTTATTAAATAAGGGTATACCCCAATAAGAATTTTGGTAATGAGAACGTCTTATACCGTGGCATTTTCAAGACCAATGCTTTTCAACATAAGAGGTTAGAAGATTCTTTGTAATAAAATGTATCTTATTACCCCATATTCTTTTGTAACTATATCTTCTTATTCTTCCGTTAGTTTATCCGGTGTCTTATTTGATTGAACTGCTTCTAAACAGTATATTTTATAATGTATCTACTGCCATTTCTGACCTAAAGATGTTTCTGAATAATTTATATTCATTTAAAGCTTTGTCATATTTGTAGACACTGCTATCTTATGTATATGGGCATAACATAAACCCAATTTTTCGTTAATACATTTTGCATAGCTATAAGTGTTACATGATAAGGGTTGTCCCCTTTCCATGTAAGTATAAAAATGGAGAATTTAGTTTAAAATGAAAATGAAATAGAAATAGACAAATTCGAACCTCGTAATTTAGTTTAGAAATAGATTACGTGTGAGAATTTAAAAATATAAAACAAACATTTGTTTAGAATATAGATAAATATTTCAAGGAAAGAATGTGAACTCTCAAGTTTGTTATGAAATTTTTAATTGAAAGAATGCAGCTTATAAGATAATGTTTTTAACATATGGAATATAGGTTTAAATTCCTTTTGTAGAAATAGGAAAAGTTTTGGACACGTATGTCCAGAGCACGTGAAAGAAGGCACATGTTTTAACATGTGTATGACGTCACGGAAAATAGGAAGTTCTAGGAATAGAGAAAAAACTTTAGAGTTATTCAGTCAGTGAGAAAACTCGGAGGGAGACACTCAGGCGTCTAGGAAGCGAGACGTCACTTCAAGGAAAAATGTGAGACTTTGAATTCTTGGTGATGGAAACGGCCGGTCGTGACGAAATAAACCATTATGTGTTTTGTAAAGCTCGTCTTGTCTTATGATTCTTACAAAAATGTAAAGTGAAATTGTATTATATATGTGTGTTATATGTCTTTACATACACGTCTCAACATCATCATGTCCGAACTGTCTGAACACTATCCCTTCACTCCAAGAGTGTCTTCTTCTACACAAGAAAAGAATAAACATTTAATATATAAGAAGCTCTCCTAACATGAACAATAGCTAGCTAGTCTCTTACAACATCTCTCTCTCGGAGTCCTTCAACATCCCTCCTAACATAATAAATCACTCTCACTAAGAAAAAGCATCACTTGTAATAAGACTCTCTTCTAAGACTGCGCTTATAATAAAACTCAAACAAATGAAACCCCTATATGTAACATAAGCCTTACTACATCAGATTGAAAAACGTACCCAATATTATTTGCCCACTTATATAAAACACATTATTACAGATACCACATATACCTACCTGCATTATATGATAAAATCTACAATCATCCTACACAACAGAGAGCAAATTACCCCCGCTAAAACGCCTTATTATTTTATTTGGTTTCGCATTTACACATCGCGAGACGTCGCATCTATATGATATTACGCATTCTTATAAGCGTAAATTACCATGCTATACAGATGTCTCACTTAATCTCCACTCTAATTGAAAAAATAAAAAATACTTTCATATATATATATATATATATATATATATTTTATATATTATATATATATATATATATATATATATATATATTATAGTTGTTTTTGCTCGAAAACAATTTCTTAAGCTTGGCAATATCTTGTTAATTCTTCTCTTATGTATATATATATATATATATATATATATATATATATATATATATATATGCATATGTCATAACAAATTAAGATAATTTACATGTTTTTAAATATTTAAGTAACAAGTGAATAAAAATCCATACGCGATTCTTTTTTTATGAATGACTTGTAAACGACGTAGGTCCACAGAATTAGTCAGATTTGTGATGTCATCTACAGTTAGTCCACGCGATACTACTTGGAGAGCATCCCACAACTAAACTTTGCTCTTAAATTGGCGACAACTTGCATAGTGGCGTAACGTCATGATATTTCAAAGGACATTAATTGTGTTCAAATCTGGGGAATTCGCAGGCCGCTGTATCTTTTGTAGCCCAGAGAACAGCAATTGTTGCAAATACTCCTTTCTTTTGTTTGCTGCATGCCAAGGGAGCATTATCCTACATAAAATAATCGTTCTTTTGAACAACCGTTGTTTCATCAGTCATGGTTCAAACTGCTCCTTCAGAAAAGATATGTAAGCATTTTACGTCATTTTTACGCCTTTTGGGACTCTCCATGGGCCAACTAAATTTCCCTGATGATCCTAGCCCAAATCATTATCCCACTACTACCTCCTTGAACCTTAAACGCTGATGACGATGTCGTCCATATAGGACTCATCCTTTGCTCCAGCCATCTGTGTCATCAAAAGTGACACGCACTTCATGTTGTCCCCTGCCCATTTCAATCGGGTTTTATGTTATGTTGCTTTAATGGAGGTTTACCAGACGTTACCACTTTATTCAGCAGGCGACATCGAGTGCTTTTTGATACATTCTGCAATCCGGCTTGGTCAAAAACTTCTCTACTTCTCTGTCCATGCTTCTGAAGAACTTCACGTTTAATTTGGAGTAGAGAACAGGGTGAACCAATCTAGATTTACTTTTACCATTTCTGTTACGAACCTTTGTAGTGCCCTCAGAAATGTTCTCGACAGTTTTATAGTGTCTGCCTATTATTTTTGCTATTTCGCAGGTACATTTTTCAGAACTACTCAAAACACCTTTACGACCTATTTTATTGAAGTAACAACTGATTTTTTTTTAAATAATGTGACACATCTCACATACTGTGGGTTCAGCACTTACGATGGGAAGTTGATTGCATTGCGCGGAACAGTGGAAAAAAAATCACAGTACTGCAGTAGGTTTCCGAAGCTTTTGATACGAAACTACCGGTAAGTTTCTGAAACTGGTAAGAAACTCTTATCGCTTAAATAATTGGACACGTATATATATATATATATATATATATATATATATATATATATATATATATATATATATATATATATATATATATATATATATATATAATTTAAAGGAGATTGGAACAATAGTCTAAAGAGCTGAGTGTATTTTAATGTAACAGTGAAATTACTAGTTTAATTAAAATACAGGAAATAGAAAGTGCTAGTTGTAATTTACATATATAATAAGCTCGATAGTTAAATGTCCTAGAGCTAATTCAATATTAAGTAATGTGATTGATAATTTAAAATTTAAAAATCAAATTATAATTAAATTAAAAATCCGTTTCATGAGAAGGAACAATAACAAAATCAATTATCTGTACGATAGTTTCAGAAAACAATGCTTTTTATTGTGGTATACATCAAGTTACGTACAATAATTACATATAGTTTTTTTAATAAGCAAGGTCTCCTCGTCAGCAAATTTTGAAGGGTTTTTATTGAATTTAAAAGACACCATAAATAAACCTAGCATTAAAAGTAAGGCAGATGAATCTTTTTAATTTTTCGCTTTTTGAAATCAGGAACTATGGTTAAAATATTCATTTAGATGTTTGCTTAAGCTTTTTATCTTATTCAATAAGGTGGGGCAGAACGTTTCTCTTCATTATTAAAGAAACGAGCTTATCTTGGCAGCATTGAACGTTACCATCTATTGTTTTCCCCATTCGACTAATGCCTGGGTTTTCCCCAGGGTTTCCGCTATTGGCTTAGATATGTGGGCACATGGTTTTCCCTGTTGCTTAATATGGAACCTGATGTCGCCAGCAAATATACCGTTCTCAGACACTATTTTATCATGGATGTAATTGATGAATATAAGGAATAAATAATGATCGCAGATGGATCCAACCTGCGTTTATGTCATACTGTTTAGGCATACGAACATTGAGGACAACCTGGTTTCTTTTCTTATTTTAGAAGGATTTAATTACGTAAAGTATTATTACAGTAATGATATAGCATCTAATTTTCATGATCAGACCATCAGGTCTTTCCCTGCCAAAAGTCGTGGATATATCGATGGCTACTGCCCTCACATTACATGCATTATCCAGTGCATGTTATATGCATTCAGAGATTATAGTTAAAATATCTGCAATAGAACGGGATTGACTTGACTTGGTAGGATTGATGATTAGCAACTGTAAGGTGGTGGAATACAACTAGAGTAATTATAAACTCAGTTACTTTTGCGAAAAGAGGAAGGAAGCGATAATTAAATGGGTCAGTTCTTTCGCCAGGATCATTGTAAACTAATATCACAGAAGCAGTTTTCCGGCAACCAGGACATTATTTTTCGTAAAGATATATATATATATATATATATATATATATATATATATATATATATATATATTATTATTATTATTATTATTATTATTACATTTTCACCCCAAACAAGGAAAATTGCCACTTTGGTGTAGGGCGCTACAATCAGGGGCAATAACTACCGGGTTACTATGTAGGGATTTGGGCAGCAAGATGTCAGTTCACGTTACACTTGAACTTCTGCATGTCAGTACAGTTGGGGAAGCAGGGAACTTGAATGGAATTCCAGAGTCTAGCGGTTCTGGGGAAGAAACTATTGGAGTAAAAATATCTTTTACATCTACCGATCTCTATAGTGTGGGGGTGGCATTTAGCAGCCTGTCGGGTTTGTCGAGGGTGCTCACGTCATGAGGGCACAAGCGATTGAAGTTCGTCAGAGCATTATCCACTAAAATACTTGTAGAAAAGGCAGAAGGATGCAAGATTTCGTCGATGGGACAGAGGCTGAAGCTTAGATGCCGGTTCAGGGCCTATCAGGTTTGCGACTCTCTTTTGAACCTTGTCAAAGAGTGAGAGACTAATAGCAGATGCACCAGCCCAGATGTGACAGCAATACTCCATACATGGGCAAATGGTGGCCTTATAGAGGTACAGGATACTTTCGGGTGTTAGTAGTTGTCTAGCACGGTAGAGAGAGCCTCCCTTTCTTGCAGCGGCCCTGGCAATGCATTCAATGTAATTGTTCCAAATGTTTCCTGTGAAGGTTAGGCCAAGGAGTTTGAAAGATGTACTCTCAGATAAAGAGTCGTTGGCCATTGATATAGGTGATAGAGAGGGTTTCTTGTAATTATTGAATGGAACTAGTTTAGCCTTGGCAGCATTGAACGCGACCACCCACTTTTGCCCCCATTCCATGGCAGATTGGAGGTATTTCTCTAGTGTTTCTGCCATTTCTTTAGAAATGTGTTCATTCGTCTTCCTGTCGTGCCTGCCATAGAGTGTAGTGTCATCAGCATATTATTTGTTGAAGAGTTTGGATAGAACTAGAGCAACCCCAGCGATGCCTTTACTTTCTTGTTCAGATAGCATTTGTCATGTGAACATGCTTTTCAGGTGTCTCTGTTTATGATGTAAATAACATGCGGAAGGGAGGGGGTTCAGATCATCTAGCGTGGTTTCTGTCCGCAAAAGAATATCAAGGAGGGAGTTGTTTGCTGGGTCCACACTGGAGTGTGAGGAAAACTTACAGGCAAGAATGTTGATTGGCAAGCATTCTTGGTTGTGCAAACCACGCCATGTATTTTTGATAGTGGAGGAATTGTTGCTTGCCCATCATTTCTTTAAGTGTTGTATATTTTCTAGCAATCAGGAGTTTCTAATTTCCGCGCTTCAATGAGGTTTCTAGCCGTCTTAAAATATTCTCTATTATCCAATGCTACTTGTCTTTACAATTACTTAAAGACTGTAACCCATTTTGCTTCTTTATGTGGACGTATGTTCGGAAAAAAATGCGGTATGCATGTTGCCTCTGAACAATGGACGCTGCTCAAATAGAAGTAAAACAATTGGGAAAAGTGGGGTAAACTTCCGTGTAGGAAAATCTGCTTCTGCTGCTGCTTTAGCCCATTCAGTGGTCTCATATGCGCACTCTTTCGCTGAAAGAGAAAAGATATTTCACGACAGGGCATCCCGAGTGTGATCTCTAATCGTATGCACGTCAGCTTTGTTGTAGTCCCTTGTTTTCAGCAATGCCCCTTCATCTTGGGCCCCAGTGTTTAGAGTGATATCTATGATTGTCACAGCAAAATTTGCATTCCCGAGTTGGCAATCTACATTTATTATAAAATACTAAGGACTTGTTGTCAAAAATAGATCCAGAAATGAGGCTCACTGGTCCTGAGGATTTTGGAGAGTGGTCGGGAATGTTACTTTCTATGTCAAGAAGTGCGATATAGAAAAACAGTGCCTGTGTTGTAAGAGCAGCCAAACCAATTATTGTGGTGGGCGTCAAATCACCTAGTGTATTTGTTTGGGCGCTTGCATCAAGAGGGAGTGCGATATCTATTCTGTCAGATACATGATATATTAGAGTGCAGGCTCGTGTCGAGGGAGAAACATAAAACACATAGGTAGCTAACGCTATACTGTAAAGTTTGGTTAAAGCGCATGATGGCCTGGTTATCTAACTGCCAGTTAGATTCCCTAGTAATGTTCAGGTATGGCTATGTTTTACGTTAAAATACATAGTAAAAAGATTAGTATTTTTATGTTAGGTTTAGTAAATATCTCGTTTAAAGAAGTATATAATCGGAGAAGATACGCCGCACAACTGGACGTTTTTTCAAGGAAATGTCGCATTAAGGGAGCTGCCTCACTTGTGATAAACGGTTGCTATCTGGCACAGAGATATGACTGAACCTATCTAATTTCGGCTAAATAATGACTAGTATAAAAAGATGACATCATCCCAAAACATAGATCGATGATATGATTTCACATATTGTTGTATACTTTGACAAATTGTAAAATATACAAAATCCGATACACAAAATGGTGGCATAATCTAGTGATATTTATTGTATAAAAGACAAGTAGATGAAGAATATAACGTCGCCTAGTAAGGCCACGTATTTTCTAAATTATGCCCAGAAGAAATGTTCAGCTGGTCTTTAACATTTATCGAAATAAGATTATTGTATGTTTTTGCAGCCTTTAATTCAATCTATATTTCACTTTATGCTATATTCTGAAACTGCCTGATCTGTCCATCAAATGCACGCGATCTTATTAATTGGTTACAAGTAAGAAACGTGACATAGAATGTAGTTATAAATCGCCTAGAATGCCTCAACTATTTTCAGCAAAACTACAGATAATTTCAAGTTATGAGTAATAATGATTAGCTTTAAATACGTGTTATTCAGAAACTATCCTCATATGATATATGAGCAGGCCGTCTGGCATTGCTCGGTCGTAAGATACGCTAAATATTATATTTTTATATTTTTATGAATGCAGATTTCTTTTTTATTACTATATTATAGTGGAGCCAATATAAAGTAATTATTAACATCTTTTAAAAAATGCGGCATCACCGAAAATCGAAACGAAAACTCTTAGCTTACGATTACTTTTACTTTGACGTTAATACCTGGATAATGAATATATTTTTGCTGAAAGGCTAAACATTTAAACATGAAAATGTACCTATTAGCCTACGCATGCGTATTCGTAAGGCAGTCGTTCGTCATTCACCTGGCCGGCCCCATTGATTAAAATGTTAACACTTTTCCCCGATTTTTCCCGATTACACCGAACAAAGTTTTGCATGAGTTCAAACACCCGGTATATTAAATTTAATATCTGTAGACTAAAATATGAGATACGAGCTTTTTAAAACAAATAAATATATACACATGCATATATATATATATATATATATATATATATATATATATATATATATATATATATACCTGTGTGCGGGCGTGTGTGTGTGCGTGTGTGTGTGTGTGTGTGTGTGTGTTGACAGAGAGAGGTATATACAGTTTTGTTCACTATATGCTTTTTAGTCATATATTAAATTATGTCTAAATTAAGTGACTAAATAGAATGTTGAACCGAAGAGCGTCCTCTATCCCAACTATTATCAATGGGCTTTAGGTAATCTCGGCAGCATTAGACAACAGCAAATCCTTTGTCAACAACTGTGTAGCTTATTCTCCCCTATGCGACCAATGCAGCCACCCTCCCCGTATTTCCCCTGGATCAGAAAACACACTATGCGACATCCAAATATATATCCGTAATGTTACCAAGCTAATAAAGAACTGCGATTCCAGTAAAGCAAAGAGCCTTTCGACATTCAGATATTAATGCTGACCAATACCAACTCCCATACTTAAAACCCTGTTTAAGCGTCGTCTTAAAGAGAATTGCTTCCAACACCCTAGCAACTTCATCAATATTCCATGTATTTAAGAATTCATCTGGTTGGCCATCTCCCTCTCAATACAGACCAAGTTACGTGAATCTGTGTTAAAAAGAGAAGTAGTCAACCACCTTAGAATTATAAGCTTCTTAGTAACATGCAGTAACATATTTAGAGTTGATATGCTAACGGTTATATCTCATAGGCTAAGCAAATCTCTCGGCGGGAACTTTTTCTTTTGTTAACAGCTCTTAAAAAAAAAAAAAACACTTTTGATAGGGTATGTCATAAAGGTCTACTTTACAAGATCCCCGGCTACGGTTGAGCTTGAAATGTATTCTCAATTATTAAATCATTCTTCTATAAGAGTAGTGATTGATTAGCTGATATCCAAAGTTCATAGTATGAATACTAGAGCCCCTCAGGAGTCCACTCTGGACCCAACTCTCTTTCTTAGCTTGATCAATGATCTTCCAAATTACATCCTAAGATCATACATAGACATTTTAGCTGATGAAACTAAATTCTGTGGCTGCCCATCAAAGGCTATACACGACTAAGTTCTCTGTGATTATATATCCTCTACTTTGAGCAAGTTGAAAATTGGGGAAAGAGAAGGTTGTTTACTTTAAATGCATCTAAAACCAAGCTTCCCACTATACATCCCAACGCTCTTGTCCCCGTCTGCCATCAATTGAAATTAATCGCTCTCTTTTTGGGGGAGGCTTCAAGTTTTAACACACTTCTGGGCATCACTTTTTCTTCTGCTGTGACATGCAACACGTAACACGTACATCAAGTCCGTTGCTGGAGTTGCTGGGAAATATTTGGATCCTTCTACCTACCCAGTAGATATCTCACTGCTGATGCAGTTCTCAACCTATATGAGAGGCAAGTATGTCCAAGTGTTTTTGTCACATTTAGGGAGGGGCTGCTAAAAAGACTTATTCCGCATTGACAGAACTTTGAATAGACCGGAACCTAGTGTGGAGTGCCCGTTTCTCTTCCCTGCAAACTTAATCTTGCAGAATAGACGTTGTGAGATTGTCTCTGTTTTATTCTGGTTTTCATGCCAAGTGCTCGTCTGAGCTCCAATTTATAGTCTCACGAGAAACATTCGTCCAGTTGAAACCACTATCAACATTTCCTTCCGTCTTTAAATATGTCTTAACCTATACGTAGTTTCAATGAGCAAAGGATCTCTCTAAGAAGTGCACGTATTTGTAACTCTTTCTCTTGAGTGCTTTTCAGCTGACTATAATTTGATCTTCTTAAAGACTAACGTAAACAAATTCCTGATGAGTTGCCCCCGCTTAATAAATCTTATTTACAAAATTTCCACTATTAGCTAGCGCAACGGCATTGCCTCATTGCCTATCGTACACGCTTAAACCCTTGCTCTCGAGTGTTGATAAGTGGTTACTCCTATGGAAAAAAGGATAAACTGCATGTATATAATCACACCTAATATGTTACTTAAGACGATCATCACATAAGAAAACGGAAAATAGGTAATAGGGAATTACTTAAAATGAATGCTTAAAATATTCAAAGTAGCTATATTTTTTGCAGATGAATGCTATTAAACGAGCCATATATAACAAAGCGTGTGTTTTCTTTTAATTAATGGAAAAATCTATCCTTATAGACCTTGTTCTCACAACTCCCTCGGAGTAATGTTCATGTTCCGTTATGTTTCCTCTGGGATCTTTCGGACCACTCGGTTGTATCAGTTAAGATAAAAATGAAATATAATAAGTCTTCAGACGTACCTCTCCACCGTACTCTATATCGATACTCCACGGCTGACTGAGATAGCTTCCTTACATTTATATCTGATCTACCCCTGCATGCCGCGTTTAAAAAGGACGTGTCTCCCATTGTATCAGACCTGACCGAATGGTTAATTGTAGGCATATGCCGATTAATACCATCCAAATAATTCCAACAAAAACCTGACAGCCAGCCATGGTTCTCCCCAGAATGTGCTACTGCCATCGCGCACAGAAATCATAGCTACCAACGCAATAAATGCCCTGAGACTAAAGCTGCTTTCAGGACTGCCAGCAACCAATGTAAAAGAGTAAAACAAAATACAAGAGAGCTCTATGCTTGGTCCGTTAAATCCAAAGTTGCTGGGGAGCAGCTTGGTTCCCACCAATTATTGCAACTAGCTGGAAATCTTGTGAAGTAGACCCCTATGCCATACCTTGTCGAAGACCTTTGATATGTCAAGAGCAATTGCCCTAGAAGAGAAGCCTCTATCAAGAGATTCACTAATCCTGTGGGATATAACCGTCAGACCACCTACGGTAGATCTTGCAGAGCGGAAACCATATTGTGTGTCACTAAGAAGAGTTTTTAAAATTTATTTTAATTAAAGAAAAAATTATATGCTTTGAAAATTTTGAAAACATTTTTATTTTTACTTTTCCAAGATTTTAATATAAATTGCTTATTATTTACATCCACATCTATGTTTGTATATTTTAACTGTTATTTTTTTTGTATCACTTACCGCCCATAATACTTCCATAATTATCACTCTATTTTAAACTTTATCTCTTATGATGTCATGTTAATCATTAATTATTCTTTTCATTATTTTAGCCGTACATATTACTTTATTTTCTACTGTTAATAATACATATTTTTATTACTTCAAAATTGTTATCAATATTTTTATATTTTTGTATATTTATTACTATGGTTATGCTATGTAGTAATTTATTCTCCTATATATGATATGATATCCTCTATATGATTAGTAATGTATTTTCCTTATTTCATTTATTGTCTTATTGATTTATTTATTTACTTATTTAAACTTATACTTTGATTTCATCGTTATCATTATTATTATTATTATTATTATTATTATTATTATTATTATTATTATTATTATTATTATTTGTATTATTGGATCTTTCATTTTAATTACTGGCAATTTTTATTTTAAATTATTAACTTCATTGAGTAATACGACTTAGGTTTAAGAAGACCGATACTAATTACCGATGCATATTGTGCTCCAGGATTTATTATTTCTTTATGCACATATATGCGTATGTTTATGTATGTTTCCGACTGAGTTTGCGGATACTGATATAAATGTGCGTATATATGCCTCGCTGGGAACCCTATATGCTAGTTTGTCTCCATCCACCCCAGCTAATTACGTACACAGCTTTCTTTCTTTGCCACCTTGTCTCTTTACCCCTAATGAGTTTACACCCCCATTCCTTATAGTGATGTCATTTAATAATGCTACTTCCGTATTTCTGTTCTCTCTTTTTCTACTTTCTTTTTTCTTTCCTTTTTTCCTTACCCTTTTCACCTTTTTCTCATTATTCCAGTAATCATGTTAAGTCTTGCCGCCCCCTTTCCCCTATCACCTCCTACTTTGAGTCTAAAATATCAGTTTATATCACCTGCCCCATTGAAATATAGCATGCATTATTTTATTTTCATAAACTAACATATTTCACTTCTACCAATTTTGAACTAGATGCTTCGGTAGCAAATAAACACTTTTACGTCGCTGGAAGAGGGACTTTTGGTCCGTTGCAAAACAATTTCCGAAATATCTGCATGTTTAGTGCTACGACTATTGGTCTGTATGAAAAAAAATATTTTGCTCTTTTTTATTGAGCATTATTAACAAGATTTATTTCTTAAATAGCTTTAACTTGGAATATGTATATATATATATATATATACATATATATATATATACATATATACATATATATATATATATATATATATATATCTGTGTGTGTTTATATTATATTCTACAATCATAATTATGTATATATATGTGTGTGTGTATGTGTGTATCTATATACATATATATATATATATACATATTTATAATTATTATTAGTTTTTTTGGAAATAGAATTCCAGCAGAGTGCTCAATTAAAAGGAAAATCCAAAATTTTAAGAGCGTACTTATATTTTGTGTACAGAAAGTTGTTAGTTGAGACAGATCATTGGTACCGTCTGTTTCAAGCCCGATAATAAGGCCCGTTTAAGGTATCCTTATCAAGCTCTCTTCAGCCAATATTCGTCTCTTTATTATGAGGTTATGTGCTTCCCTAGGAAGGTGACTGTGATCCAAGGTCGTTACTAATGTGTATGTGTGAGGAGGGGGGCCAGCTCTACTGAAATAAGGGTAGGGGTGCTTTCATTCTATTTTGATATATTTTTTTCGATTCTTGGATTTTAGTATGGTGATTTTTCGTTTCAGTCTCTTCGGGTATTCCTTATATTATGTTTGTTTAGATAGAGGGGTGTATTTAAAAAATATGTATAGGGGATTTTTTAATGTTTCTATTTATTTGTCTCCCCATGTGGGTATAGCCAGACCCAGGATCGCTTCCTAGTGTGGGGAAGATTTTGTTCCCCAGAGGGGGCGGGCAATTGGAGGGGGTATAGATATGGGAGGGGGATTACAGAAGAGATGATAGTTGTCTCAGTCATGAGGGGTTCTCCTCCACTGACTTAGGAGGGAGCGAGTTGTTGGAACAAATATTATACTATTGTTCTAGGTGTTTCCAAGTGGTGTTGGTTTCGAGGTTAAGTAGGGTTGGTATTGTTCAGTGTGTTGTATTAGAAATAGGGGTGCTATATTTGTGTGTGGTTTATGCGCGCACGTGTTTGTGTTTTAATGTGTCGGTTCTGATTTATGTGTGAGTGTGTATATGTATATGCATATAGATGGGCATGCGTGTCTGCTTTGCATTTAATGTTTTTGTGTGTTGATATTAGGCTATGTTCAGTTTAGACGTGAATCTGGTGATGAAGTTTTTTTTTCCTGTGTTAGTAAATAAAAATAATTGTCAGTTTGTAAGATTGGCATTATTTTGAAGCTGTTTGCATTGCATGTGTGTACGTGTTTTGAAACATAGAGATGTATGTTATCTGCAATTTTGATGTTGCTCTTATGTAAGGCAACTCTATTGCTGATATTTTTGGTGGCGCCTATGTAGGATTTGTTGCATGTTGTGCATCTTAGTGCATATACTACATTTCTGGAGGCGCAATTTAGATCCTTTGTTTATTTTGAATGTTTGTGATCGGTTTTTGAATGTGTATGTGTTACCTTCTATTATTATATCATATACTCCACATCGCGGTTTGTTGCATTTTGTAACCCCTTTTGTAGTGTGTGGGACGAGTTTTGAGGAAGTTAGGATGTGTTTTAAATTTTTGGGTTGGCGTTTGCTTTTTATTAATTTTGTTGTTTTGAGTATGTTGTGTAGTTTGTCGTTCTGATTGAGAAGGATAAGGTTTGTTTTTTATCTGTGTGAATAGTTCTTCGTTGTTTGTGTTGTGTGTAGAGACGTATGCTTAAATTTGTTCTTTGTTGTGTTCTTTTGGGGTTCTTAGTTGGTATATTTGAATTTGTTCAGCCAGTTCAATACTTTTCTGAATTAGTGGTATTAGATATCCTCTTTTCCGCAGTGTTATTTGTAGTTCATTCAGTCTAGTTGAACGGAAGTGTCTGTCTGTTACTATGGTGCAGACTCTACGTGCTAGGGACTAGGCTATTGATTTTAGACAGTTTTTAAGATGGTGGCTTTTGAAGTGGAGGTATTGTTGAGTGTCTGTGGCTTTGTGGTAGATGTCTTTGATTATGTTGTTGTTTTTTATTGTTACTAGGATGTTTAGGAAAGGTAGTTCTGTGGGGTTTTGTTCTTGTGTGAAGTTTATTTTTGGGTGTAGATTTTGTCGCAAAGTGTGGAGTTCTTTGATATCCCCCATGTGGTTATCCAGAGGATTAAGCAGTCGTCTAAGTATCTTTTCCAAGATTTTATGAAGAGTGTTTTTATATATTGCCCGTACTTTTGCTCTATCCTTTCATAAAGGGTCTCTTCTAAGAAGGCGAGTGTAAAGGTTGCATATGTCGTGCAATTTTAGTACCCATTGCTGTGCCTAGTATTTGGATGTAGTTGCTTTTATTGAATTGGAAGGAATTGTTATTGAGGATTATGTCGATGCTATCAATCACGAATTGTTTATTGAATCTGGGGTGTAATGTATGTGTATGCTTGTCAATCCAATATGCGATAGCTTCTTTTCCTAGATTGTGTGGGATATTGCTATATAGGCTGCTAACATCGAATGTGGCTAGTATAGTCTCATCGTCTACTGTTTTTGGTAGGGAGCTAAGGAAGGGTGTGTCATCTCTTACAAAACTTTTGACTAAATTGGTTAAGGGGTGTAATAGTATATCTATTAGGTTGCTAGGTCTGCTTGTTGGGCATGATTGTCCTACTACTATGGGTCTGAATGTGAGATCATTGGGGTTTGGGGTGCTTATTTATTCCGACTTTTGTATGTTGATGGCGTGTCTTAACTGGTTAGATTTGTGTATTTTGCGTAGCCCATAGAAGATGTTTGTTTTTGTTGTGACATATATATATATACATATATGTTCATGTATGTATGTATATATCTACATATATATATATATATATATATATATATATATATATTGGTTGAGACAAACACTTGGAGAATAGTAACTGACGATGATATAAACAAATTCACACATTTTTTCACAAATAAAATCAGCGACGGATAGACAAAATGTAGACAGTCCACCGATATATATATTAAAAACGCTTACTTTAAAAAAAATATACGCGTCTTTAATATATGTATTGTGAAAAATATATTGTGAAAAATGTATGAATGCGTTTATATCATTTAAAAAAAAAGTTAGCGTCTTTAATATATGTCGGTGGACTGTCTACATTTTGACTATCCGTCGGTGAGTTTATTTGTGAAAAAATGTGTGAATTTGCTTATATCATCGTCAGTTACTATTCCAAAAGTGTTTGTATCAACCAAAAATTTATGTAAAAAAAAACAAACAAAGTAAGTGTCTTTAATATATGTCGGTGGATTGTCTACATTTTGACTATCCGTCGCTGAGTTTACTTGTGAAAAATGTATGCATTTGTTTATATTATCGTCAGTTACTATTCCAAAAGTGTTTGTCTCAACCAAACTTTTAATTTAAAAAAAAGTAAGCGTCTTTAATATATGTCGGTGGACTGTTTACATGTTGACTATCCGTCGCTGAGTTTATTTGTGAAAAAATGAATGAATTTGTTTAGATCATTGTCAGTTATTATTCCAAAAGCGTTTCTCTCAACCAAATTTTTATTTAAAATAAAAAAGTAAGCGTCTTTAATATATGTCGGTGGACTGTCTACATTTTGACCATCCGTGGCTGAGTTTATTTGTGAAAAAATGTGTGAATTTGTTTATATCATCGTCAGTTACTATTCCAAAAGTGTTTGCCTCAACCAAACTTTTTATTTAAAAAAAAAATAAGCAGGAGACCAGTACCCGCAATAAGCTGGTCTGCAGTTTGACTTGTTGTTGGCTATATAGCTCTTGCTTGTTGTTGGATGCCAACATTTTAACCGAGAGAAAGATCTAGCTGTCGTACAAAGCTAAAACTCTGTAGCACCATCTTTGTATAGATACTCCCTCAGGTATTTGCTAATTATAAAAAAAAAGAAAAACAGTCCTGTGGCGATAAAAAAGATGTGACGTGTGTACGCCTGTGATGCTGGATGCATGTAACAATTATTCTGCCATCATTATATGTATCTATGTATGTATATCTGTATGCATATTTATATATGTATGTATGTGTATATTTATATATGTACATGTGAGTTTATATGTACTTATATCTATGTGTAAATGTAAATATATGTGTCTATGTGTATATATGTTTGTGTGTGTACATATATACATTTATAAATGTGTGTATGCATGCATGTGTGTATATGCATGTATGTGTATGTATGCAGGTGTGTATGCATATGTATTTGTATGTGTGCATGTATGTGTGTATGTGTATTAATGCATATATATGGATAGGTATGCATATGAAGCTAAGTATATGTATATATATGTGTATATGCGTACGTATATGTATGTGTAAGTATAGGTATGTATGTATTTGTATATGTGGATGTATATGTATGTATATGTGTATGTATGAATTAGGGTATGTATATGTATGTTTGTGTATTATGCATTGTGTATGCATATGGGTATATATGAGCGTATGCTTATACACATGTATGTATGTATGTATACATTTATATGTATGTATACCAATGACCGTCTTGTTTATGTTTGCATGTGTGTCTATGTATATGTATGTGTGCGTATTGTGTATTGTGTATGTACGCATGTATATGTGTGTGCGTGTATATATATGTATGTATAACAATGACCGTCTTTAGTCTCATGTCTGCTTGAGCATGTGAATTCGCTACCAGGACTATATGTGATTGTTCGGGCTCATGAACTTTCAGTGCCTGAGGGAGTGGGACTCGTCTGACAAGACGTTGCAATCAAATCATCATATATATATTTATGTATATGTACATATATATATGCATATATATAATACATAAATATATATATATATATATATATATATATATATATATATATATATATATATATTGCCCCATATTGTTGGAGCCTTTTAACATCATCTTGCATGGGCCAATTTGCCACTTGCTTTTCTATTTCATATTTAATGTTACCACCATTCAATTTATCCCTCTTCTTCTTCACTTATTTTTCATCTTGTTCTTCTTTACTCATTTTTCTTTATTAATTCTTGTCTCGGCAGCCGAGTCTAACGCATATGTTATCTTTCTTTTAATAATATTTTTGAAATTCTTTCATCTTTTCCTTGTACCTATTTGTGAATTATTTTACGGATTTCAGCCTTTTGGGTTATTTTGGACCATCTTCTACTTACGCGATTCCCTTGGATTTAACTTGTGCGAATTGAAATTTAACCTTATTTCTTGGATTGGCATTTTTGGATTTTACAACCATTGGATACTTCACCTTTAACCAGACTATCCATTCAAGTGAACTCACCTCTTTCTTCACCATATTCCCTATGCTTCACTTTTTGTTATCAATTAATATTTTTACTTACTTGCAGTTTTATCAAATACTTTTGCAAGCAAAATCCGATCCCGCATTTTGCTAAATCCTTCCTACAGATTAGAAGGAAAGTATTTCTTCGAAACTCCACGGATGTAGGACTATCAACTCCCAGACACACAAACACACACACACAAACACACACACACAAACACACACACATATATATATCAAATAAATGACAAAAATTTATATTGCAAAATTCATGATGTTAACCATCTTATAATTTATCAGTTGATTTCTACAATTATTCAAGGAATAAATTATAAGATAGTCAACATCGTGACTTTTTCATATAATCTTTTGTAATGTAGTCTATATATATTGATTTGTAATAACATCGAGCTTCTTAACTAAGGATTGATATATAATAAGAAAATATATTTTTCAGAAATATATATGTATATATATATATATATATATATATATATATATATATAGAGAGAGAGAGAGAGAGAGAGAGAGAAAGAGAGAGGCGCGTGTGTCGATATTTGTCAAATAATAGCAACCACATGTAAAATACTGTCAAGTTAATTAAAAAAAAATTAATTCGAATGCGTTTGAGATGAGGTAATCAGAGAAAATTTTCATATGCGCATTTAAGATTTAAGCGTTTTTCATAATATTCTAGAATTCGACAATGTGTTTTATTGCACTGACAGTTAAAAAAAAAATAGAATGGGTGTCCATAATGCGAAATAAATATAATATTTGCTCATAATGCGAAATATATATGTTTATTCATAATGCGAAATAATTTGCTATTGCTGTTAATGTTAATAGAAATAGAAAGTTGCTGGAATCCATATTAAATAGAGAAATAGTCAACCACCTCAGCAGAAACAACCTTCTTAGTGACACACAATATGGTTTTCGTTCTGCAAGATCCACCGCAGATGTGCTTACGGTTATATCTCACAGGATTAGTGAATCTCTTGACAAAGGCTTCATTTCAAGGGCAATTGCTCTTGACATATCAAAAGCCTTCGACAAGGTATGGAATAAGGGTCTACTTCACAAGCTTTCCAGCCACGGTATAACTTGAAATGTTTTTTTAATCATTAAATCATTTCCCTCCGATAGGTTCATAAGAGTAGTGGTCGAAGGACAAAAATCGGAGGCCTGCAATATTAATGCAAGAGCCCCTCAAGGGTCAATTGTGGGCCCAACTCTCTTACTTTTAATGCATCTAAAACCAAACTCCTACCTTTACACCATAAACGCTCTGATCCCAATCTTGCATCAATTGAAATAGATGGCTCTTGTCTAGGAGAAGCTTCGTGGTTTGACAAGCTTCTGGGGTTGACCTTTACTCCTTATCTGAAATGGAACACGTGCATCAAGTATGTTGCCAAGGTCGCTAAAAAAATGGTGAGATCCTTCTACCGCTCCAGAAGATATCTCACTACTGATGCAATTCTCTATCTATATAAAAGCCAAGTACGCCCAAGGACGGAATACTGCTGCCATATCTGGGCAGGAGCTTCTAAAAAACCCTATCTTGCCTTGAAAGAGTACACAATAGACTGTGTGACTTAGTGGGGGATGACCTTATCTGTAATCTGCAACCTCTCTCCCACAGAAGAGACGTTGCGAGCCAATCCTTATTTTATCGTTTTTTCCATGTCAGGTGCTCGTCTGAACTCCAATCTCTGGTCCCCCCTCGCCAATCTTTCACGAAAAACACCCGTCTAGCTTAATCCAATGTGATAAATTTCCCCCACTCTTTATCTGTGCCTAAATCAAAACGTAAATTCCATGAACAAAGCTTCTTTCTTACAACTGCACGCCTGTGGAACTCTGTTTCGTCTACCTGCTTCCCACCTGACTCCAACTTGGTTGTCTTCAAGTCCAACGTTAATAAATTCCTAATGAACCCTCCTCTTAAGTAAACACTTCATTAAATCTCCACACTAACGTACTGTACTTGCAATAACCCTTATCCCTGATTGGATTCCGGGCCTTGATGAGTGGTGATTAACGTGTAAAAAACAAAACAAAAAAGTAAGCATGATATCTTAGGGGCAAACGAAGTAAAGAGGCGAAATATGAAATCAATCTTTCTAGGAGTATACGTAGAATTCGGAAACGAACGTTGGCACGCCTTTCCATGTGTTTGATCATAGATTAATGCAAAACCCATTGTCTTGTTCCACGTTGTTGGATCAAAACATCTATTAAAACATTTAAAACATCGTAGAATCTGGGATTATATCGTGGAAAGAACAAAGAAATAATTGCAGTTGGAAGGGGCACTACACAGAAGATATTCTAGAAAAGGTCATGCTAAGAGAGAGATTTTTCGTGTGGAAGCTTTTTGCTATTCTTTGTTTTTTTGTGCTAATATCGTTGTTATCGAAACGTTCGTTCGTATTTTGAGTTGAAAAAATAAGAAATGCCGCGCTAACTATTTAATATTTTTGTCCCACTAAATAATGAAGGTCAAATAAGTATGCTTGTGAAGACCGTTTCTCTGTTCAATAATGACGTATAAATGGAGTCCATATAGTAAAAGTGGGATGGCCCATATTTAAGAAACATTATTGCTGTAAGTGAAGGAATTAATTTTGTTGATAGAGAAATGATGACAAAATCTTATAGAAGGATCATGCGTAGATGCGGAAATAATAAAAGAATAATACAATGGAAGATTACGCTTAATTTTTAGGAATAAACTGAAAAAAAAAACATCCGCTGTAAACACATGGTCACTAGGGAGATTTTGACAAGGTGTAGATAATATTCCATTGAAAGACAAAAAAGCTAAAAATTATGGACGGAAAAAAACGTATGTTACGAAAAGTGACGTCATAAAGATATATGTAAAATACAGGAAGATCAGTACAAATGTGGGTAATTTTAACAAAGATAAAGCCGTAATTTTTAATCATAATATGAAGAATATACCGTATAATGTTTGTCAAAATTTGAAAAATTACAAAGGAATAAATCATTTAAAAATATTTAAAAGCATATATATGTATATATATATATATATATATATATATATATATATATATATATATATATATATATATATGAATATATGAATACAAAATGATACATACAAAAAGTACTTTTTCTTAAAAACATGTCTAATAAATAAGGGTGGAATGGTAAGAGAAGACTATACATAGGCAAAGAACCAGTGTAAAATGATGTAAAAAATATGGACAAGAATGAACAGCCACAAAGAGTCTTTTACAGTCGGTTATTATATGCGCTCACACACACACGCATACACAGGCATGCACACCCACCTATATATGTACGTAGATTTGCATACATATATATATATATATATATATATATATATATATATTTATATAAAACTACGCATAGAAAATATGAAAATGACTTACTGTTTGCGATAAACGTGATGTTTAAAAACTTTGATATTTCGACAACACAATCTAGAAAAGAAATGAACAGTAATATCGTTAAGAACAGAGAGAAGTTTATCATTAGTACAGGACAAAACGGGTACCAATCGGGCTGCAATTCATATTTTAATTTTTACTATTCTAATAATTGAGCTTTCAGTGAATACTGATGTGTATCTTTACTTCAGCCAATAATATGATCACTACATCGACATATTAAATCATATATTATAGTTTTCTTAATTTTCTTCTATGATTTATAATTATCATTATGTTGTATTTCGTGGTATAAGTACTCTCCGAGTTTTTTAATCTGCGCCAGGTGTGAAATAATATCGTCGCTCGTAAAATACGTCATAGGTTCACATCGGAACGTTGCTAAATATTGAGATAAAACTGAGATACTTTACGTCGGTATGTCGCTTAAAATCTCTAACGGTACACGCACCCATCTATCTATCTATCTATCTATCTATATATATATATATATATTTATATATATATATATATATATATATATATATATATATATATATATATATTGGCGGCAAGACATTGTTCAAGCTCCTCTGATAGCACATGACAGAGTTATCTTTTTTTCCAATTTTTAAGGATATCTTTTCCATTCGCCGAGCGGTTATTTTAACTTCAGCTGGCACATTGTATGAAATTGATGCATCTATATAAAGTACTTAAGACTACGGGAGAACAAATATTTTGGGTGCCAGTATATGCAAATTGACAGCTTAAATTAAACAGACAACCCGGCGATTGGAAATCATACCCAGACAAATCGGGAAAAGAATAACTCTGCCATGTTCAATTTGATGTGATGGAATATATCGTCGTGTGCAGTTTCCTCCTTCCTCAGTGTTTGGATTGCAGATGATTTTTCAGAATAACCTGAGTATGGAATTTGCGTGGCCATAGAAGGCAAACAATACTTGGCAGAGGGCGTTATGTTCAGCACGATTTTTTCTTGCCTGCGTCTTGATCTGCACCAGTCTTCTTTCTGCTTCATATCATTTGGTACCGTGTATGATGTCGCCACAGGCACCGATCCTGATATGTTGTTTCCCAGATGTTAAGATCAAATCCGGTGTTTTTTTAGGGTGGATTTGAGTCGGTCCTTATATCGAAGTAGATGACGGCCGATAGATCTTTTGCTTGTGGCTTGCTCCGAGTACAGAATTTGTCGAGGAAGCCTGTTTTAATCCATTCTGAGGATATTCCCAAACCATCAGAGTCTATGCCTCGTGGTGGTGGTCTCAATACTGCAGCTGTTTGTTCTCTCAAGAACGCTTGTGTTGGTTACATAATCATACAATTTGATGTTCAGTATAGCTCGAAGTTTTTTGTTGGTGGAATTTTTCGAGTTTAATGAGATCACTTTGGTATATAGTCAATGCCTCACACCCATAAAAAGCGTAGGTATAACAATCGCATGGTATACCATGAGTCTATTTTTATTGAAAGAGGTTTGTTATTGACGACGCGCTTCGTCGCTTTGCCGAAAGCGCTATATGCGAGGCAAATTCGGCTTTCTATTAAATTCTCATTTGCGCACTTTTCGATATTATGCTACCGAGATATGGAGGTAATCTACTTTCTCAAGAGTAGTGTAATTTATGTGAATACTTACGTCCTGTAAAATGGTATTGGGTACTGGTTGTCTTAACCCTTTTTTCTTACCAATAGGTACAGAGAGTCCGAAGCGATGATAGGATGCCGTGAAGTTGTGTATGGATCTCTGGATGTCTTCCTTTGAATGGCTTAGGACTATGTTGTTATCGGCATATTTAAGGTCTGCGATGTTGGAATTTCACAAGGCTTTGGGGTTTTAGTCTAGTAGGCTTGAAATGTCGCCCATCATAACGGTACCTAATGTCCGCCCCCTGATTATTTGGGGGAAGTTCGTGCAATATTCAGCAAGTTATAAGGAATAAAGTGTAGGTGCAAGGACACGCCATTGTTTTAGTCCACAAGTAACTGGAAACTTTTTTGTATCCTTGCTCGGGTGCGATACATATAATGCCATGCCGTCATGGAGTGCCTCGATTGCGTTCTACAAAGTGGATTGAGCAACCGAATTGCTTGTGAACTTTCCACATTACATCTCTTGGAACGCTATGCATTTGCAGGTCATAAAATTCAAGAAAGAAGCGTTTCTGTTGTTCCCTACTTTTCTCCTGCAGGTGTCTCGCACAGAAATCATATATATTGTTCCCCGAGAGGTACGGAAGCCCACTGAGATTCTGGGAGGACGGATTCCGTGATTCCAGCAAGCGATTCAGTAGTATGGGGACAAAGATTTTTCCCATTATGGACAAAAGGGCAATCCTACGGTAATTGCCACGTGATTTTCGGTCACACTTTTTGAAGATGGTTACTATTACTGCGTCTTTCAGATCTTTTGGTACTTGACGTTCTTCCCACATCTTAAAAATGAGAGTGAATAGTCTTGTTTTCAGATGTTGTCTACCATGGTAGATAAGTTCGAAGGGGATAGACCATGGGGCTTTATTTACTTTCATTTGCTCCATCGCAATTAGAAATTATGTAAATGGTGGTGGTGTATTCATCCATGATTGCGCTGGGTACTGTGGGACCATTTTGAGAAAGTCCTTATTTGCAGAAGATACTTTATTGAATTGAGTGGCAAATACTCCTTCCAACGATCCAGAATTGAGTGTGGATCGTTGGGGATGGTGCAATTGTCTGTTGCAAGGAGTTTTCCGGTTAAGGATCTGATGGAGCCAAAAATTGTTTTACACCGGCTTGGAAATTTCTAAGGTCACGGGCTTCTGCAAATCCCTCCAATTCTAAATCATTCAGCTGCCACCATTTGTTTTCTAGTTCCCGTAATTTTGATTGGCACTGTTTTTTGCGGTTTCTGTAGATGTTGGTTTTATGCCAGCTTCGAGGGTCTTGTTCATGAGCAGGGCGAGCGTTTATCTTTCCTTTTTTTCCTTGCATGAATTGATTAATTTCAGCACAGTTTTAATCAAACCAATCTTGATTTTTTTTCTTTTTCTTTAATCCAGCTCTGACTTTGGTTGATTCATTAATGATCTTACGGATTGACAACCATTCTTCTTCCAGGTTGCAAGAATTGGTTGGGTTTATACAAAGTTGTTGGTCGATGGTGAGTTGCCATGTTGTTTTTATCTCTGTTCGTTGTAGTTATGAGAGGATATATATTTTCCAAAATTGCTGTTTTAATTCAAATTTGGGCTTTTTTTCTGGTGGTATATTTAGTATGTGTGATCGCCAGGCGGTGGTATGTCCAACAGTCATCTACACTTAGTGCTGATTTAGTGATATGGATATCCTTTTTATCTTTCTGACGGGCAATGACATAATCTAGAAGGTGCAAATTCTGAAATCGAGGATGTTTTCAGGTGATCTTAAATCAATTTGGGAGCTGGAACTGCGTGTTGGTAATGAATAGCCCAATTTCTGAGCAAAGTCCTAACAGCATGTGGCCGTTTGAGTCGCATTTACGAAGTCAATGCTTCCCAATGACAGAGTTACAGAGTTTATGATCTTTCTCCACTCTAGCGTTAAAGTCGCCCAGCAGCATTAATTTGTCGAATGGTGGGGTTCTGGTTATAAGCTTGCCAAGCTACCGGTAAAATTCTCGTTTCACCTCAATGTCGGCGTCTGGAGTTGGTGCATATGCTGAAATGACAGTAATCAAGTTATCTGAAGGCAGTGGGACTTTAAGAGACATACGTCTCTAATTTACAGCTGTTGGTGTAAGCTTATAGTCATGCACGATGTATGACTTTATAGCAAAAAAAAAACGCCGTGCATTCTTTTTTCATCGTTATCCCTTCCATTTCAAAAGAAGATGTATCCTGAGCCCGCTTCTTCCAGCTTACGTTTCTCTGAGAGTCGGGTCTCGCTTAGTGCAGCAATGTCCACGTTAAGAGCCGCGAGTTCCTTTGAGACAATAGCAGTTCGCCATGCTGGTCTGTCCGTGTCACTTAGGCCTAGCAGGGTTCTTATGTTTCATGCACCAAAGGTTAGACTTGTGGATATGTTTTTTGAGTTTTTTTCTGGTTTCGACCGTAAAATGGGGTGTCCCACTGGATACGGCTTTCCACATTTTCTAGGGCAGTGGTTGTCCTCAATAGGCCTCAATAGGCCTGTCCAGTCGTAGACGCAGGACCGAGCCTCCGTATGGTCACAGTTCCAAGAGGGGATGACCATCACGCGTCCACCGCCAGCGTGCAGGTTTAGACTAGGAGCTCCGAGTTTCACCAAAACCTGCCCCCTTCGCCCTTGTCCCATCCCCGCTGGTCTTGTCGTAGAAAAGAAAAAAACAAGAGAAGCCAAGCAGTAAAAAAAGAGAGAAAACCAAACGTGAAGAAAGAAGGAAAAGCCATTGGAATATGAATTTGTTTGGGGTGGGCATCAACTTGCAAGGAGGAAACCCACAAACTGCGGCTCCCAAACCTTCCTTCAAGGCAGCTGTAGGGTTTACCGACGATATCAGGGAAAGAGGGTTGCAACGGACAGCCGGAAAAGAAAGCAGTTTGTATGTTTGTTAACCGCCTCATAGCCAGTCCGTCTGGCTATTGGGATATTTTTACTTCTCCTAGCCTTATGCAAGCCAAGCGACCGGCAAGAAAGCGGAGCAGATGTCGATGGTGTGTTAGGGCGTGTCCACACGGTTCGTGGCTCATGTGATAGCAGCTCTGGGGCCCACTTGCTGCTCCGACATCCCCTAACATTTAGCCTGGTGCTAAAAGACACCAGTATCCGTGTGTGGCCACGAGGAGGCATCTCAGAGTTCTTAACACAAGAGAGTCTACTTACACTGGCAGAGAAGGCTTACGCATTCTGCTTCGTATTCACCTAAAGTACGTTATTGGAATGAGTAAGTTGTTGGAATCCATATTAAATAAAGAAGTATCAACCACCTCAACAGAAACAACCTTCTTAGTGACATGCAATATGGTTTCCACTCTGCAACATCTACAGCAGATGTGCTAACGGTTCTATCACATATGATCAGTGAATCTCTTGACAAAGGTTTCCTTTCCAGGGCAATTGCTCTTGACATATCGAAGGCCTTCGATAAGGTATGGCATAGGGGCCTACTTCACAAGATTTCCAGCCATGGTATTACTGGAAATGGTTTCTCAATCATTAGATAATTTCTCTCTGATAGGTTCATAAGAGTAGTAGTTGATGGGCAGAAATCAGAGGCTTACAGTATTAATGCTGGAATCCCCCAATGGTCCATCCTTGGCCCAACTCTGTTCCTGATTTACATCAATGGTCTCCCAAAATAAATATTTAAATCAGTCGTTGGCATCTATGCTGATGACACGACCCTCTATGGCAACACATCAAAGGCCGTAAATGACAAAGTTCTCTCTAATTGTCTCTCCTCTGATCTTGAGCGCGTGGTACAATGGGGGAAGAGGTGGCTGAACACATTTAATGCATCCAAAACCAAGCTTCTATCTTTACATCATCAGCGCTCTGATCCCCATCTGGCATCAATTGAAATGGATAGCTCTCGTCTTGGTGAGGGTCCATGGTTTAACAAGCTTCTTGGTTTGACCTTTACTCCTGATCTGAAATGGAACAGCTACATCACATCTGTTGTCACGGACGCTGGGAAAATGGTGGGATGCTTCTACCGCTCCAGAAGATATCTCACTACTGATGCAATTCTCTATCTGTATAAAAGCCAAGTACGTCCAAGGATGGAGAACTGCTGTCACATCTGGGCAGGAGCTACTAAAAACAACGTATCCTACCTTGACAGAGTACAAAATATACTTCGTGGTTTAGTGGGGGGGCCCTGTTCTCTTCCCTGCAACCTCTCTCCCACAGAAGGCACATTGCGAGCATGTCTTTGTTTTATCTTTATTTCCAAGGCAGGTGCTCGTCTGAGCTCCAATCCCTCACCCCCCTTCGCAATCTTTCACGAGAAACACCCGTCTGGCTGAAACTAATTTCCCCACTCTTTATCTGTGCCTAAATCCAAACGTAGATGTCATGACCAAAGCTTCTTTCTTAGAACTGCACGCCAGTGGAACTTTCTGCCGCTTGACTGTTTCCCTCCTAACTACAACCTGGACGTCTTCAAGTTCAACATAAAAAATAACTCCTTAGAAACCGCCACCTTAAGTAAGACACTCTATCAAACCCCCCAATACTAATGATTATTACAATACTATCTCATTGATTACTGTATACGCAATAACCCTTATTAATGAGTGACCTTCGGGCCTTGATAAGTGGTGACCCCCATGTAAAGAAAAAAACCTAAAGGCTAGCCAGCGGCAGGAGCTGGAAATGAAAAGCATGCAAGCAAGTACTTCCATTGACGCATCACATTGCCCGGTGTCCTATACATGCACACCCTGATGGAATATATATATATATATATATACGCACACACACAGATAGTATGATGGATATATACATATATAGATAGATAGTATTGTGAATATGTATACATATATATATGTGTATATATATACATATACATATATATATATATATATACATATATATATATATATATATATATATATATATATATATATATATATATATATATATATATATATACGCCTACTCACACAACTACTGGACTCAAAAAAGGAAGGGTGCAATCCATCGTGGAACTTTCGAAAGATGAAGGATGGCTGCTACACAAGGAGATAATCAAAAAGTGTTCTAGTAAATTTTAAGAATATGAATAGTATCATACATTTGCATAAATTTTGTTTGCATAAATGTATTTATTTAAAACGATATGTTACGATTACTCATAGATGTGATCGGAAGAATTCGTTTTGCGTTTAATAATATTTTCAGACATATTCGTTTCAATGACCTTCCGGCATTCTATGTTAGTCATAACGTTTAGCAAGGGAAAATATAACCGTGCTTCTGCGGGATCTAGCTGAATCGAGAATAGCAGGCATAGCGGAAACAAAATTCAAATATTTGACTATTTTTTTTTTAATAAATCAAATAAAATTATAATGTGAGAAATGTATACGATAAACAATAACATAAAACTAATGCAGAACAAATGTGATACAAACACAGTCCACAACAATGGCTCTGAAACGTGGGTATTCAACTTAATAGCATAGATATTGACAGCCTATTTAGAATTGTTTTGCTTTAATATAAAAACATCTCAAAAGTTCAGTAAAACCTACATGAATCTTTCATGTCTGTAAATGCAAGCTTATCTAATAATTACTCTAATTGAAATAAAGTCAGAGTTTTGTAACTTAAAGTAAGTTCTATGGATTCCAGCAAATAGTGATCCAGTTCGTTAGATAGCAAACACATTAGATAGCTTAATTCATTCTTTTTTTGTCTTCATAGTTGTGAAAGAGTGATTAATAAAGCGAATTTATTACATTTTACACATGCTCATATCCATTATAATATTAGCTCATTTGTTTCTATTTCATACAGAGTGCTGTGTTGGTGTGTATATCTACACAGACGTATACACACGCATATATATGTACCGTATATGTGCGGTTCATGTGCCAAAATCCTAATGATAATAACTGTGTTTCTATAATCATTGTAGACGCGAGGTTACATGCAGTTCTTCTCTCAGAACATATTTAACCAGCTACCGATTATACTATCCATAAAATATATTTAAAGCCGCCTTCCTTTCGATTCGTGTTCATAGAATGTTGCTTTCTCTTATGTTACGGTGATGAGCAAGCGATCATTTCGTGGTTCAGTAAATCTGTGACAGCTGGCTTAGGCTTAGATATCGAAAAGCAGGCAAGAGAAAGAAATTTCGACTTTTCCGCAGGCAGACGTCAGCGTAAATTATCGTACGCTTCTGAAAAATCAATGTTATGTTTCAGTGAGACGGATATAAAGCAAGCAAAGAACTGCGCGCATACTGCAGGTGGACGGTCAACTCTCCTGAAAGTTGGCGTCTTTTCTGTATAATCCCTCTGCGAGTGCTGCTTCCACAATTGTGATCATAAGATTAGACAGTGTTTGACGAATTGCCTTCATGTGCTTTGTTTTGTGTGTTTACGTATCATTCCCTTGCTTTTTTTTCTATTTATATTTTTGTTATTCATCGTAGCCTCTTCCGTTTCCCAAAACACTTTTTTATTACAAACATTGCCACTATTTTAGTATGATTATTTTATTCATGCAAACTAATGACGATTTTCTCATACAGTAATTTTCTACATTCCTGCAAAAGATTGTTTTAATGTATTAAGGCATAGAAACTATTCGGTACTGTTCCTATAGCTATATAAATTCAGGAAAACAGTAAAAAAGACCCTTTTGAAAACACTTATCAGTATAACCTTATTAAATGTACTTGTGTTTGTAGTTTTATTATTAATAATATGTTATTATTAATGAGATTTCATTTTTTCAGGTTCAAGTATAAATAAATTAATCTTACATATTGAATTAATTGCACATCCTAAACTGTTAAATACATAAACTTCTGTACGTGTAAAAATTATCCGTTAAATATTGGTTATCATATTTATTTAGAAAACTGTTAGATTCATGAAAGCTTTTGAAAGTAAAACACTAATATAATATAATATAATATAATATATATATATATATATATATATATATATATATATATAATGAACAGAGAAGTAAATGAAGAAAATAAAATAAATAAATAATACGGCATTAGTAGTACACGGCCGGGAAGAATTTCCTAATCAGAATAAAATGGAAAAATCTGAAAAAATATAAGAATAAATATGTGTATTAATTTTTGTCGTTACGGACACGCTTACAATTAATATGAATACTTATTTTAATTCAGAACAAAACAAAGTATCTAACTCGTTTTACAACAATATATATATATATATATATATATATACATATACATATATATATATACATATACATATATATATATATGTGTGTGTGTGGGGGTGGGGGTAGAGAGAGAGCGAAAGAGATAGACATATACAGATACAGAGAGAGAGACAGATAATGTTAGAGAGAGAGAGAGAGAGAGAGAGAGCGCTAAGTTTATGCAAAGTGAACAGAATATCGGCATCCTCGGTTTACAACCATACCTGACTGAAACGGTTTATTGTAGAAAATATTGGATCTCCTATCTCTCTCCCTCTCTCTCTCTCTCTCTCTCTCTCTCTCTCTCTATATATATATATATATATATATATATATATATATATATATATATATATATTCTGTAGTTGAGTTTTTTTATCTTTGCCGTGCAAGGACTGATAATATTTCTCGCAGGACGTCGCCCGATAATAGTTTTTCTCTTTTGTGTACGTTATTTTCTGAGAATGACCTTAAATACATCTCTTATTTGATTTTATATTTAGTCACTTAAAGAAGCTGATCATAATATATTTTGTACTGTGTACAAGGCGAATGATATTGAACACTAAAAGATAAATTATTTCAACGCAAAGCCTGAAAATATCATGGATTACATAGAAATATGCGAACTTGAAAATCATTTTGGTAAAGGCAAAAATTAGAAAAGTAAAACGGCCAGTTGTTTAAACTAGAAAAGAAAAGGGCAAGATACTTTAGTAGAAAATATAATAAAGTTATAACTTAAAGCATTGCACCATTAAGAATTAAAAAAAATGCAATGTAGCATTATATAATTTATTTTTGTGTTGCAATATTTTAAGGCATCAATTTATTATCAAGTTACTGGAATATTTTTCTGTTCTTTTTCTAGTTTCTACAAGTAGTCCTCTTAGTGCTCTAAACTTAATCCTTACGATGTTACTATTCATGGTCGCAATATTCTATGTGATATAAATGTGTGCGTTTGTAAAGTTTAACAATGTAAGTAACATTACAAAAACGAAAAACCCCATGTAAAAGTTACGATAAAAGAAAGATGTAACACATATCTATTAATAACTTATAGAAAAATTAAAAAATAAATTGAAACCAGAAATATGAAATACATATAAATGAAGGTCGAAAATGAAACTTTTTTTAGTTACTCATCAGTCGCAATTTCTAACAACCAATTAGAAGTATCAGGCAAATACTCTGCATTTTATATGGTAATTTTAATTTACTTACGGAGTGTATAATATAATGGCATAAGAATAAAATGCTATCATTTTTTAAAAACAAGTAAACATTATAAAATTTATAGTCTTACTAGGTTGAATGTAACCGTTATGTAGGTTTTGTATTTTATAAATATTTATTCCAAACTTTGCTTCGTTGCTGCGAAATTCTCGGGGGTGAGTATTCGATGTTGAAGGTGGGGTAAAAATTCATGGGCTAAAGTGTGCAGACAATGAATAAAATAAAAAGAAATGTTGGTATTTATTAAAACAATCAAAACTAACGATTATAAACGTATAGATATGAGACAATCAACTGCTGTGAAGTTCAATGAAAATTACAGACAAATTATTAGAAATAGGAAAGATATAGAACGGTATAAACAAGAATTAATTTCAAACGCTTTTATTAATTAAACATTTTAACATTATTACGTAAAGCACTTTAGCTCATGAATGTCATTCTCTTTTGCATCTTTAGTATTTTTAGTTTCGATAGTTTTTATAAATATCCCCTGTTTCTTTTTAGTCTTTTTAGTCTTTGTGTGCATTTTTCTAGACCCATTTATTTTAAACTAACTGCTTTCACAACAAATAATCACCCCAAAATATCCCTCTTTTGTTTAAGTTTTAATACCTAAAATTCCTCCATTTTTCCTAATTATAAACCTCATGTTTATTTTGTTTTTTGTTAACTATTGGTAATTGTTATTTGTATCCCGTAATGGTCGCAAAACCAGTATAAATAATAGGGCGTATATTAAATGTATTAAACTGAACATATGTTAAGATTCTACAACAAAATTAATTTTCTATCAATACATACAGGTTTTTTGTATAAGTTATATAGGAAAATATTAAAATGCAATAAACTAGACGCATATTTACACTGCATCTATGAGTAACATCCCTGAAGACCGTTGCAGGTTTCACGATATGTAAACCCCTGCCGCCCAAAACAATGCCTGCTCTCTCTGCACATATTAACTTATTTCAAATGCGTTAAGACTCATCCGTTTTGTTTTATTCAACTAATTTTTTCCATGGCACATATCTATGCTTCTGTCTGTCCTTCTGTTTCTTTTTCATTGTCATATGTATACTATATTTATGCAATTATATTTCACTCTCATTATATATATATATATATATATATATATATATGTATATATGTATATTTATATATATATATATATATATAAATGCAAATATTGAAGTGACTTAGACCAGGTGTTTTAGGAGTCTAAATGGAAAACATTAGCCTCTTCTAAAGCATATAAGTCTGGTGTTTAGATTTGAATCCCTATAATCCTATCCAGAACCGGCCAGAGGCTTACTTGGCCAAAACCTTGTGATACGACAACAATTATGGATGGTACTGATTGCTGAGAATGCAGTTAAGAAATTCGGAGTCTCTATCCCTTTGCAGTTATTATCTGACGAAGGCAAGAGAAATTGTTGGCCGAAACCTCGTGAAACAACAACTAAGAAAGATTAGAATAATAGTCCGCAATAAATAAATTAATAAAATTATATCTGTTTCTGCATTTACTAATGTATGATTTATTTTCCAACAAAAGTAAACACTAATTTAGATAATTTTAGTTACAAGGTTAAAGCGGTGTTCCTAATTCTGTCAAACACATTTATTGCACGTTACTTTTGACGTAACTGGTATACTTCAAAATATTGCTCATCTCTTGTTACTCTTGTTTCTATTCTCAAATAAAAAAAAACATTCATATGATGTTGGCTCCTCCTGTTTTACGTACACTTTGTATAAAGTATTACCTTATCTACATTGTTTCAAATATTCGTTCAGACATTACCTCAAGCGTATAGGTTGTAATATTCTATCTTATGTTTAAGAGGAAAAGAAGTAGCCATAATAGAAATATAATGTAATGGCCCATGAATGTAGAATAGAGATGAATATTTACTTTCAGTGGCGATGTATATAATAACGATTGTGTGTTGTTTGTGTCATTGTTTAGCCTTAAATAGATGTGCTATATTTTACAATTCACATGTAATTAATATAACTTTCATTTAAGGAAACCTTACCTTGCGGATTTATTTTATTGATCGATATTAATAAGCCATACTATCGTTCTTTGCTTTCGTCTACGCAATAATACCGATGATAAAAATACGTATTTTTCTCTCAATCATTATGTGTACAAAATATTATAAATGTGGTATACTAATATAAACTCCATACAGTAAAACACTTCAATGACAACATAATACACCCCTTCACGGTGGAACTTAGTTTTAACTTGACTACGTACGAAAACAATTAATGTGTCTTAAGAGGTTTACAAAGCATTAGCAATAAACCTTGAAGTCACATCGCATGCCTTAAGTGCTTGAAGAAAAGGTACTCAAGCTTTAAATTGTAATTAAGCAAACCAATGTCTTCCACGGTAGTCGCTGCGCTAAGTACACGGGAAAGTCTAGTTTAGATCTGAGGAAGTAAAATAAAATTATCCCTTTAAATATCGGTGGCACTTATATATGAAAATATAATAGAAAGGGCGCCTTCCCTATGTGTAATATTTTTCTGGCGCGAGCAGACATCGGTGTGGTGGGGGTGTTTTTATGTCCGTTTGGCATTTGATGTAAAGTACAGGTATCTATCGCATATAAATTTTCATCGCCTTTGAAAATAATGTCTACTTTGAGTAACGTAATTAAGGAATCTCGTTAGTTTTGTTAGAATTGTATTGAATGCCGTCTGGCATTCAATATACATTAAGACACTTTGGCTATTTAAGAATTTCTTTCAGTTGGGCTAGTAAATAATGCACATTAGGAAGATATGTCTTGTAAAAATAAGCTTGCTCCCCAGAATTTTGATATTTTCTAATAGTTTGGAAAGCAGGAATATTCTTCGAAGCTGTACATTTTTCAAGTTTCGGTCTGTTGCAGTTTTTGTCGATAAAGGGTTGAAAGTTCTTCGTCTTCTATGAAGAAATAAGATTGTTCCTCTATTATTTCAAGAGAAATAGTACGTATTCTAGGGAATAATTTGTGGACATGTCCTCAGTGATATTCTCTGGTATCACGGGGTCTGATAACATCACTCATGTATGCGATGGAGGAATAAAGGTGCTTCAACATATTATCTATAATTTCTTTAAAATGTTGGGTGCTACGTTTACTCCAAAAGTTAATCATTCAAATCGAATAACCACTTAATTGGGGTAACTTTACAATATTTTCCTAGATAGAAATTTGAAATATCATCACCCTGACCGATGTAAGAGGAAAAAACCTATCCCGTTAACTTACTAATAACTTATGAAGGGTCATGGTAGTCTTCTGCAAACCAGTTAGTATATTGACGCAAAACGTAGACTTTGCATTCTTTTTTACATGGGTAGGAGGAAATGCTTGATTACTAAATTGAATTTGCCATAAGATTTATGTTTAAAGCTCCTCGTTATAGGCCTAAACTTGACAACCTGTTGAGATTGTCGGACTGACTTCCTCATCTTGGTTGTTATTGTCACAACGTTTCAGCTGTTTTGCCCTTTGCCCTTCGTCAAATGTTTTGTATCGACCTGGGGAACCGTTTGTTAGGCTGGAGGGCAAAACAGCCGAAACGTTGTGACAATAACAACCAACATGAGGAAGTCAGTCCGACAATCTCAATCAATGAAACACCTCATCTCAAAAATACAGACAATTACTAGACGACCTGTATAATGTATTTTCCTCCAGTATGCTAGTAACGTATTCGCTATAAATTCAGATGTGTGTGCCTTTTCTAAGAACATCTGAGACTACACTAGGGGCATTACTTTTAATTTGGGCTTACTATTGTCCATATCTTTCGTTATAATTACATCATTTTGACATTATATCAAATTAGATTACAACTGAGGATTTTTTTGTGTGCGGTGTAGTACAGGTTTTCTTTAAGTCAGGTATTTGTAGCAATAACAGTTACTTAGGTGGTTAGTTTATTGTTATTTCTATCTTCGAGTAAAATATTTTTCTGTATTTTATTTTGACTTGAGAATAGAACTTTGAGTTTTAATGCATTTTCTTACATACACGACCAGTGATTATTCAATATTGGTAAAATTCTAGTAAACTCTAATCAATCATTGACTGTCGACATTTAGTGTAACGTGTTGTTCATGCTCTTTTTTGTTGAATAGCCTGCGTCAAATCTATGAGTATTTTGCCGAGAAATTCCTATTATAACTATTAAGCATTTGAAATCTTCAGCACTTAGTTCAGTTAAAAGGTGGTTTCTATAGATCCCAGATTATTTTCGCATGAACACTTCTAGTGATAATACGCACATGAAACTCTAGTCGCCTTCGAAGTAATATCCGGTTGCAAACCTCTTGTTCTACTGTTCCTACAGCTTCTGGAAGACCCTAAGTTTGTCCTACAGTGTAGCCGTGTAGCTGACCCTCGTCACCGCCTCTTTCTTCTCTTCAATTGTGTGATAGCGAGATCCTTTAAGGTATTCATTTAGCTTAGGGAATAACTACAAATCAAAGAAAGTAAGTCTGCACTATAGTCATGTGTAAAGAACTGCTTTGATATCAATCTTGGTTTAGGAGACTCTGACAAGCATGTAGATGTAGGCTGGCGCATTGCCCTGATGCAAATGCTACTGACCCGATTTGAAGAGTGCTGACTTCTTCGGACGAAATCTCTTCCTGGTCTCGCTTAAAATCTTAGCATAGTATTTATTCTTCTCTCTGTCTAGTTGAAACGCAGTGCATGTAGATTATGACAAAACAGATCACGTATCTGAGTAAATTGGCTCTGCCTGGCTTTCTTCCCTCTGGCAGATCCCTCATGATTCCATAGAAATTCTACCTACTGGTCTCTGGGTCACAGATGTAAATCAAGCTTTCATAGCAGTTCACCAGGGCATCAAGAACTGCGGTGTCTGAATTAATCAGCTCGACTACTTACGTTCTGTCAGTACAACGTATTTCGTTCTGAGCTTCGCTGAGGACTCCTGAGACAAACTTCATGTAAATATATATCTTCAGTCCCTCCCGTATATTAGTGAACACATTTCACACTGCCATCCACTTGTCCACTGCACACATAACGCTATTTTTCATGAAATTATGAATTAGATACTACACTATTGTTCTAAATTTCTTAATGAATGCCTTTTTCTCACACATTATCATCATCTATCAAAGACTCCCTGCCTTTCTTATATATATATATATATATATATATATATATATATATATATTTATATATAACTATATATATATATATACATACATATAGAGACAAAGAATAAATAAAACATATTAAAAACACTTTGCAAAAGAGTTAAACACATATTTAACCTGAAAAGGAAACACTTGATAAGTGGATAGTCCTTAATCCGCGGAGTTTCGAAGAAATACTTTCCTTCTAACCAGAGGGTATGAAATAGTAAAATGCGGGATCGGATTGTGCATATAAAACTATTTGATGAAACAAAACGTAAGTCAAAGATCTTACTTGATAACAAAAAATGAAGCAGAGAGAATATGGTGAAGTAAATGTGATTATTATTGAAAGATAAATAATCAAATGACGGTAAAATCCAAAAATATAACTTCAAGAAAGTTAATTGAATTTCCATTTGCACAAATATAGTTTATATATCTGTATATATATCTTCATATATATATATGCATATATATATATATGTACATATGATGATTGCAACGTCTTGTCAGACAAGTGCCACTCCCTCAGGCATTCAAAATCCAGAGCCCAAATGTCTGAGGGAGTATCTATACAAATATGATGTTACAGAGTCTTAGCTTTATACGACAGCTAAGTCTCTCTCTCGGTTCAAAATGTTTAGATCCAGCAACAAGCAAGAGCAAGATAGCCAGCAACAAATTAAACTGCAGATCAGCTTAATGCAGATATTGGTCTTCCGCTTTATGGTTTTTTAAATCAGAGATTTGCTTCTCCTAGAAATGTTGCCTCCACCGCGGCTTACGGGAGCCCTCTCTACCCCAATACACATATACACACACACAAATATACACGGTGCTAGTTGGCCATTGACCCAGAAAAGAATCCATTCGCCCTTTGGAAGGTCTTGTTTTTAATCCTTCAGGGAGACTAGCCGCCCTCCCCACCAAACAATTCTGGTGGGGGAACCAGTTTAGTCGCCGGTGACCCGACAATGAGGCAGGTAGTACTGGGTTACATGGTACCAGTAGCATATGACATGACTTTACATAATATACATATATATATATATATATGCATATACACACATATATATGCATATATATATGCATATATATATATATATATATATATATATATATATATATATATATATATATATGCATATAGACTTATATATGCACATATATATAATTCTAGCAAGGAGGCAGACGGGCAGATATAAGGATAGTTTGATATCGACAAAAAAGACTCAATGCCGATAAAAAAAACGCGGTTGGTTATAGACACATATCAAAACGAATCCAACATGATGTTAAAGAAACATGTCAAATTTGTTTATCGTTTATCTGAAAATATTTATATTCAACGACTTCATTTACATTTTTACAAAAATAAATTTTAACTAAATTCATTGAAATACAAAACTTAGCCATATAAATAATTTTAATATCCACTTAAATTCTAAAATATTTTATTAATTTTGTTTACATTTGGAACAATTTTAACACTACTTCAGGAATTAAGAAAAGTATTAATTACTTCATTTAAACACGCGTTTCTGCTATTACTCCATTATTTTAGAAAAAACAGATAGCTCCTAAAATAGAAACAGACAATTACCACAAGCATACTCGTAAGTACACACGCACAAACAGAGAGTCCTTACCGTAACACCGTTATTCAGATAAAATTATTTAAAAAAAAAAAGATACGATCACACCCGCAAACTTTGTCTCACTAAAACTCATTAAATAACGAGTAATGTAGTTCCCGTTTATTTCTTTTGTTTTTTGCTTGGGCTATTTTTTCACATTGTAAATTGATTTTCTATTAATTATCGGGCCGAATCTCGCATTTGTTGGCTGTAATTTATTTAACACAGATCAGACAACTGAGAAGAGTTACAAAGGAAAATACAAAAAAAAAGAAGAATCATAAAATTAACTAAACCATACACAAGGCAAACAGCAGAGAACCAAAGCGTTATAAAAGATGATATGGCCTTATTTGGAAAGAAGGATAATTACAGGTTTGTAAAATGAATTTAAAAAGCACCGAACTAAAACAGTCAGGAGAGATTTATGAGAATCGATAGTTTATGAAATGTACATATGTTTAAAATAATGAGGAAGAAGGCAGCTTTTAATTAACGTTTCAAGATTGTAAAATTACAAGAGGAGGAATTAATTGTTTGCAAAAATCATATCGTGAATATTTTTTTCAATTTCGTTTTACTCGAAAAAAAATATATATACATATATATATATATATATATATATATATATATATATATAACAGTGTTTCATGGTAAACAACTGATGATCCGTTGAAAAATAAATTATTAGTACTATAGTAAATTCGGGAGCTAATGATGCAGTGATTGCAGGTGATTAAATGACTTACTGACTAGATGGTTTTCTAATGGATGATAAAACATATTTTTTGTATAGTTTTAAAGGCTAAAAACTTCCAAGACTATATATATATATATAGTTTGTGGGGGGTGTTTGTGCGTGTGTGGGGGGTCAGGAGGTGATGAAAACATCCAAAAAAGTGCTCGATCCTGGATGTGAGAGCTGAAGATACAATATTTATTACGACATTCTATATTTCAATGTCGTACCATTGTTTTCGTTACGCCGAATCGACCATAAGAGGGTGGACACAGCGTAATTTAACAAGCGACAATGGAAGAACTGAAAACAATTCAATGTGTACAAACAGAGAAAGAAAACCGTTGAACGACCGTTTAAAAAACTCAGAGTTTTGAAGTTTCAAAACATAACGTAAATTACGACGCCAAAAATTAGAAAGCGCATGTGTGTATACGTGTAAGAGTGTGTGCGTGTGTGTGTTTGAGAGAGAAAGAGAGGGAGAGAGAGAGTGTGCGTGTGCGTGTGCGTGTGGGTATATGTATGTGTATGTGTGTGCACCCACGCGTGTGTACATATGTATAGTTAGCGATGGGTATAGAAAAACCTCTCCGAAAGGTGAATGTCCTGTTTAAAAGAACACAAATACATATAAAAAGGGTACGAAAATTAACGGTAATAATTAATGAGTAAAAGAATGAATATATAAATCTAAATATAATTTACGATGAATATAAATAAAACTAAAATCAATATAAATATAAGGTAAAGATAAAATATGAATACAATATATAAATAAATAAAATAAATAATAAAATAAATAATAATAATAATAATAAAAATAATAATAATAAAAATAATAATTATAATAAATAATAAAGAAAATATAAAAGACAATTTAAAATAATTATTCAATTTTTTCAAAATATTAAATTTTGAATAATAGAATATATGTGAAGGAAGAAGTTTAAGATGATTAAAATTTATTAATTAAAATAATTAATACATTTTAAATAATTTATTTAATTTTAAATAACTCTTAACGACTAATAGCAGATATAAATATATACATATATACACATACCCACATACGCATATAAATATATATATATATATATATGCATATATATACACATACACTCACATATACATATATATACACACATACATGCATATATACATATAATAATAATAATAATAATGATAATAATAATAATAATAATAATAATTATAATTATAATAACGATAAAAAATACCAGTAAAAATAATATTTATGATATTGATCCTAATATAATAGCGTAACAAAATAAAGCAATAAAAATAAAGAAAGATTGTTAACGTAAAAGGTAATAAAGTATAAAAAGTAAAAATAAAAAGCAAGTAACAATAAGATTACTACTATTAATATTAATACAAAATCAATTTATAACAATATTATTATTATATGTATGCATGTATATATATATATATATATATATATATATATATATATATATTCACTGCCATATGTTTCCAAAATTGTATCAGGTTATCTGAAAAACAGACAAAAAATAAAATGTGAAGCATTTGTCATATTTATTTAGTTTATAGTTACCGATAAGGATGAAGAAATAAAAAGGAAGAAAGCAAGAAAAGAGAAAGAAAATATGTTTTCGTCAGCTTGGTACGAGAAACGAACATTAAAGAGAGAATAAGAAGGGAGAGATATATGTATGGAGGTGGAAAATAAGATATAATGCGACGATCGCATGCGAAAATTATATGTTAAAAAGTAATAAAAGAATAGAGAGAAACATCTAGACTAGCCATAGGAAAAGGGGTTGAAATAGGCAGACAATGCGAATGCATTATAATAAAGAACGAAAAGTCCAAACATGTCGATTGGTGGAAAGTGTAGTCAGCCAGGAAACACAAGACATGAATGGCAGCATGAGGGAAGATGGTACATTTTGTTCTATATACTAAGGGAGAGATTAATGAAGAAGACATATAGATGAATAGATTGGGAGAGAAATAAATTAAAAATAATGTTCGGTCGGAGACAGTATTTAACAAGAAAATACATAGGACGAAATTGGGAAAACGACAGCATTGAAAACACAGACTTGAACGAACGAAACATGTAAGACGATAAATGAAAAGGAATTAAAGGAAACAAGGTTAAGAAGTAAATTCAAAAGATATATTGCTGAAGTAGTGAATAGTTTAAAAAAGAAGCAAATCGTTAAGATGAAACAGAATTAAAAGTGTAACTTCCATCTTTCTCTACTTTCTTACATTTTATCACACGTCAGCGGGTTGGTGTTCTGTTTTGATATTTGTTGTTTTATTCGATATAATCTTGCTCTGCATACATAGACGATAATATGAGAGTTTTTTTATCTACACATTATTTTTAAAACGCTTTCCTCCTATTTCGTTTAGCTAGTTCTAATTTAAGACAATGCTATCAGTTTTATGTTTTGCCCTGCTTTGTTATTTCTATGCTTTCCGCCGCCCTACATTTTTCATGTGTGCCGTGTGTTGCCTCATCGTTTTGTTTTATTTTCGCAGTGCGGAGTGGATTTCGAAGCTTATAAAATGATACAATCACACGCACATACACCCACATACAAACACACACACACATACACAGACACCCATATATATATATATATATATATATATATATATATATATATATATATATATATATATATATATGTATATATATATATATCGTAAAAGAACTTAGTGTGGGTGTATGTGATTTTTTTTTCTTTTGGATTAGAAATAAGATCGAGTCGATTTTTATGTAGTTGCACCTGACGGTAAATTAATTACTTCACAACCTTCTCAGGTAGGCTTTGCATACGGGAAATTTTGGATGAAGATCGATAGTCGACATTCGAAACTATGCGATGAAAGAATGGACATGCGATTTGATAATAGATCACTCAGTACACAGGCTAAAATCAAAAGTGTTTTTTAGAAGATTTATTATCACAAAAGCCGAAATGGGCCAAATACAAAACCAACAGAAGTTTGCTTTTCTTTTTTTATTTGTTATGGCGCCTTTAAAATTAATGTTCTATTTAAAGTGCAATCGCGCCGTGTTACTTTAAACTTTTACTTTAAAATGTATTATTACCGTTTTAAGATCACTGGGAGAAGAAAGGGCAACATTATATTCTCTGGTATGACAGGGACGCGTTCTAAATGAATGTTTCTCTTTACAATGCATTCGAATAAGGATACTTGACTTTTACATTGTTATCTTTAAATCAAGCAATTATAAATAAAATAACTTTGTAAAATCAGAAGTAGATTCTCTATAGTTTTACGTAAATGCAGTGGTAAACAAGCCCCTTTTCGGAGGAATTAAAAGGTTTCGTCCAGGGCATCGCAATGGGACAGAACTGGAGCGGGCAATGAATCGATTAGATTTAAAATAAGTGATTTTACTGACAACAAATATAGGGGTGTGTGACACATTATTTGATCATTAGCCAATCTAAGGTAACGTCGAGTATCCCTGCAAGTATATATAAGTATATATATATATATATATATATATATATTTATATATATATATACATATATATATATATATATATATATATATATATATATATATATATATATATATATATTGCGGAAGTTTCCTCGTCTGTTTTCTTGGTTGTTGTTTCACAACGTTTCGCCCAACCACTCCTCTGGCTTTCGTGAAATGTTAACGGCGATTTGTGAGGAACACCGAATACGTCATTCCGTAGTTGCTGGCGTCTCACCACGTTTTGGCCAAGTAAGCAGCTGACCCTCTTTAAGTAGGACTGACACCGTTATTTTCAGACAATGCTGACCTAAAACCGCAGAGAATCCATATCAATATCCATTGCGACACGAGACCTGCAGGGCGAAAAAGGTTGTTTTTTTTTTTTTGTCTTTCAAATCCACGGTTATTTTTTGTCGCATCTTCCATCGTCGGGTCCGTACCGAATGGCATATATATATATATATATATATATATATATATATATATATATATATATATATATATATATATATATATATATATTACTGATACCATTGTCCATGTAATCGTCATTGTATATAATTTTGTTATACCTATTTCTGTGTTACGGATAAATACATACGCTTGTAAATTTCTGAGAACGTGAAATAAAAAAGACAAATGCTATCGATGCCTTAATTATAAACATAAATATTAGAAGTATCTGTATGTCTATTACTCCTGGTCGTAATATTGAGTTTCGGTATTAGCTGAGATTAATAAATAATCTGTTTTGTTTTTGAAATAAAAAATTTTTAAAAAATATTTCGGCAGAACACATTCTATACTTCGTTAAGGTATATTATAATAAATACATCTTCTATAAAGAAGTCTATGCTGATTCACCTAATTTAACATAATCAGTTACTGGCACGTTCTCTACTTTTACTTTGGATTGAATACAACCTAGTTTTCAATAATACAAATTAATATACGCTTTGGCGAAAAAAAGGTATTATAACAACTCTGGTTGCAATTATCCAATTGAACCACTTCCACGTTAATTGCAAAACAATTTGCTCAGTCCGGATGCAACTGACAGAATTGCAATTTATCAATCCAAAGAAAGCACACCATTCAATTATTCAATTATCCGGAATTGCTTTCGATATATATATATATATATATATATATATATATATATATATATATATATATATATATATATATATATATGTATATGTATATGTATATATATATATATATATATATATATATATCCGATGTCGAAACAATAATGTTTGTGTTTTTTGCCTGTAGTGCAATCAGTTATTAATTTGCATTTGGTGATGCACAAATGTACTTTTCGAAGCCGAGGTTAACTTAGGCAAACAACGTAAGATATATTTTACGAATGTATATTTGAATCAATTTTAATTTAAATGTAAGGTATGCACTGATAATCAAAAATTGAATACCACTTTAAGATCTTTAAATAGATATTTTAAGGACAGATGTTACACTATTCCGACTAAAGTTTACTAACACTACAATCCACAAGGTTATGAAAACGAAAAGGTACATTTCAAACATTTTAAAAATGTGCATTTTTTTTTAATTAGGCTTTTTACACATAGTCAAAATTATAAGACCAAGTGTATAAATTCTAATGTTAGTTCAGTTAGAGATAAGCACCCACTGTTTAAAAATGTTACCATGTCTAAAGCAAGACAACTAACCAAAGTTGAGAGATATCGAATTCTAGGATTGCATCAGCAAGATTTATCACTGCGAGCGATAGCAGTTAAGGTAAATCGCAGTAAAACTGTTATTTGCAACTTTTTGAAGAACACTGAGAATTACGGAAAAGTAAAATCCTTTAGAAGACCCCCTAAAAATTTCTCCGGCATCGAGTAGGAGAATCAGCGTAGTTACGAATGGCACAGGACTTTCATCTAGTTAAATTAGGGCGGTTACATATGCTGATAGCAGTCCAATAACAATCAGACGACACTTACAACAGAAGGCATGGTAAATAAAAAGTGTAAACAAATTCCTCGATTGCTCCCACATAACAAAGTAGACCGCTTAAATTTGCTCGTGAATACAAAACCTGGGACGTTGAGAAATGGAAGAAAGTGTATTTTCTGATCAGAACAAATTCAATTTAGATGGTCCTTTAATTTTTTTTCACACGTCATAATGATGGAGTGTCCATAATGGTATGGGGTGTCTTTTCTTACAGAGTGACGATCGAGCTCTCGTACAGGGTCGTCAGATAGCAGCTGGTTATGTTAGCATGCTACAGAAAGCATTTTTGATGATTGAGGGTCATGGTTTGTGTGGAGATGGATAGTTATTCCCACAGAATAATACTGCATCCCACACTGCAAGATGGACATTAAACGTTCTGCAAGAAAATGGAGTCCATCTCTTGGTACATCCTCTATGCTCACTTGACTTTAACCCGATTGAAAATGGTTAGGGATAGATGGCAGGCGTGGTTTATCGAAATGGCCAAAAAAATTCAACAAAAATGACATTCGATAAGCCATCTTCCGAAACATAAGGATCCCCTGTTCCCTAATAAAAACCCCTACTTTCTAGAATGTCCCAAAGACATTTTGAAATCATCAATTGATTGTTGAATACTTTCATACACTTTAGATGCACTTTTTTGTACAATTTAATAGAATTTTTGTGTCTGGTCGGATAATTCTGATCACATGTAAAAAGCCTAATAAAACCGTACATTTTAAAAACGAACCTTTCGAATGTAGCTTTTTATTTCCATAAACTTTTCGATTGTGGTATTGGTAACCTTAAGTTGGAAGAGTTTAAAATTTCCTCTTAAAAAAAGTGTTTATTTTTTTATTATTATTCTTAAGTGGGCTTACATTTTGGATCAGCAGTGCATCTATTATCTCGAAAAAATGTAAACCTGTTAATTTTTTTAAAGTGGAGGAATAATTTTAAAAGTAAATAGATAATTCCTTGATATTTAATTTTAATTAACGCGTTTCTTAGATTTAAAATTACGAATCTTAAAACTTTGAACAAGATGTTTATCCATTAAGTACACAATATGTTTAAATAATAAGCCATGGACTTACTGTGTTATTTCATGTACGTACCTTATAAGGCAAGACACTCTGCTATGCATAACTGCAACATATGTCATATTTCAGTTATTCATATGAATATATTATAATCCTATGAATGCATTTACAATCATGTGAATAGTTTCTAATTGTTTTCATTACATGAAAATTTGAGATGTTATTTTGTAAGCTGAAAAAATATTTAATGACTTAATGTAGTTTATATCTGATTTGTGTGCTATATTTTGTCTTGCACGATATTTCTTTTCGTATATACTATGTTTAATAGTAACTGACTCAAGTTTACTTTGTGAGGGGCAGTGTTCATTCAGCTTGCTTGTTTAATTGTGTAATTATATATATATATATGTATATATGTGTGTATATATGTATATATATGTGTGTACACGGTTTATATAAGATGATGTGCTCATGTTTAAACATAATTTTTAATTTGAACCACGGTACACTAGTGGTTCATGTTTACGCAATCACCAGTGTACGGTACAGTTCCTGCCGGTAATATATATATAATGTTTGTTTTAATTTGTTATATATCCACGTATATCCATAGCTAAATTATAAATTTAGATTTACAAAGATCAGTGTTTTTCGTTGGCGCAATTATAAGTGATGGTGAAGAATTCTTGAGAAAAAGAGAACTCAAAGTGTGAGTGAGTAATTGTTAGTTAAAAACTGAAATAAAGAAAATAATATAGTAAACAAGTTATAAAATTGAAAGATAATTTATGGGGGGGGGGTTCCTGAAGGAAAGCGACTGCGTACTAAATTTTTGAACATCATTTTTATGAAATTATTAGGAATCTTTAAGTTAAATATGATTTATAATACGAACTCGACTAAATTATATATATATACATATATATATATATATATATATATATATATATATGTATGTATGTATGTATATATAGTGTATACATAGATTCGAAAAAGTTGTCAAAAACAAACATAATACACATAAATGTTATCAAAGGCAAGATAAGTTACTTTTTTACCTAACTGGATATATGTTTAGTGTTTTTATTTAATGTAACGTTTATTTAGCTCAAAAAACAAACACTGTTTTCCGATGTATTGGAAAATTTTAAATCGAACCCCAATCTCTTTTTGACACGGTAAGTGTCGGAAAAGGACTTAAAAATTTAAAAAAAAACACACATTTAAAATTCTATGTAAAACCCACGGAATATATGTCAGTCTATGCCAAGGTAAAATATATTGAGCGAGTGTCTAAAAGTATTTTGTCTAGTTTTTTTTAATTTCTTTTTTCCCAAACTTAGCATGTCAAAGAGAGAGTCGGACGGAATTTAATATTTTCCAATACATCGGAAAATACTGTGTTTTCGATCTGAATAAATATATTAAATTAAATAAAACATTAAACACCCCCCAGTTAAGTAGAAGACTAACTTATCATTCCTTTGCTTACATTTATTCGTTATATATTTGTTTTATGACAAGTTTTTCGAATCTAGGTGTAGAGAATACAAACCCATATATATATATATATATATATATATATATATATACATATATATATAGATAGATAGATAGACAGATAGATAGATATATTATCAAAATATAGCCGTTAATTACTTCTCTGTATTCTCATGGGGGCGAAATCGGAGTGAAATGTATTTTTTCATTAAAAAAATAAATTAGATGAATGTATACTTAATAGTTTTCTTCTTATTAATAATGCTTATTTAATCAAATAATAAAATACTTTTTAATGGATTTTATATTTCTTTTGATGTTGGAAATATTTCTCAAGATTTTTTCAAATATACTTTACTTTCTGCTATTAGTTTATTTCTGAATCCATCATTTAAAATGTAAACTGATGTATGTGATGTAAATTATTATTTAAATAAAATTACTTGTGGACTTAAATGTTGAAATTTAACTGCTTAAATATAGAAGTACATAAGTTTTACAATGAGTATTTGTTTTTATGCTTTTTTTTATTTAAAGCGTGGGACAATACAAAGTACATACCATTGTGCACTAATTCTAGGATATTTTCATCAAGCATGGATCGGACGAGACCGGCAATCATCAGTTTCTGCCGAGAAATGTTTAAATGTGGAAGCGCTAAAAAAAAATGTTTTTTTTTTTTTTTTTTCACATCACCGACAGGAAAGTTTTTCTTTCATTTTCTGGTGACCGTCCAAAATGGCAACCCAGATAGCTTTCTTTCTATGATAAACAAATATATTCTGCTGGGGACTAAAGTAGTATATCCGACTGTTGAAAAGGCTTATAACAATAAAGGAAGAAAATGCTCCACCAACCACGTGACAGTGAATCGAATCATAAGTATGCAATCTGTAGACCCAACGACGAAGGCAATAAAGAACCGTGTCGAAAAATGTAGTCAGGAAATATCCTCATGTCGAGAAAGTTCTTCCACAAGCAAGGAACAGTTGTATATATATGTACATATATATATATATATATATATATATATATATATATATATATATATTACTTGTTTATTGTTATATGAACATGCTCACATCCCGCTGCTACAAATAGCCACTTGTTTCAATCAAACAACGGATATCATCAGGCAGCGACTTGATTATTCAAAAGTTCAATGATTATTCATTGAACTTTTGAATAGTCAAGTCGCTGCCTGATGATATCTGTTGTTTGATTGAAACAAGTGGCTATTTTTAACAGCCGGATGTGAGCATGTTTATATAACAATAAACAAGTATTATCATCTCTTTTTATTGAGTACTATCTAACAACCTCGTTGAATTCATTAGTCCATTACTTTTTAATAAAAAAACCCGAGTATATATATATATATATATATATATATATATATATATATATATATATATGTATATATATATATATATATACATATTATAATTTCTATGGAAGCCCCCAATAAAATAATTAACTGAACAAAATATGTTAAAACACACTAAGAAAAAATGTTACTTACACTTAACATTTAATGGTTAAAACATGTACGCCTTTCATCTTTTGAAGAAAAATAAAAAATAAAATTGATGAATATTTTGCCAAGAAATCCACTAAAAAAATGGCTGGTACTTCATAGGTAGTTTTTTTTTTCATTTTTCTATTATTTACATTTTTCCGGTTTGTTTGTTTTAAATTAGTGTGCGTCTGTTACAACGCTCGGCTTAAACCGATGATTGCCGGTTTCGCACGATCCATACTTTACGTAAATTTTCGGGAATCTGAGCCAAATTATGCAAGAGTACCAAAAATGCATTACTAGTGTAGATGATGCAAATGACGACAGAGCGCGAGACTGTCTGCCATCATATGCATCTAACAAGGTAGAGATTAGTTAATAAACAAGATTATTTAATAATGAAGAAATATCGAAAATTACGGAATAATTTGACTATTATTTGATTTTTTTTTCCCGATTTCTTCAACGGGTAGGTCTACGGCTTCACAAACATCACTATATCGGACGATATATGTCTCGCATTTATATTATTTAAAATTGAGGATGATAATATTAAATTGCAGTTAGTTTTACATACAAAAACGTTACGTCTATTGCGAGAGTTCGAGATACACATTATTATGACATTTATTACAAAAACAAAGCAACTAAATAGGCTATTTTGGCAGCGCAAACCTTAGTAATTTAATACTTGGCCAACAACAAAAATAACAGACTATTTGATGTTTTTACCTTAGGGGGTACGCTACCACCGAGCAACGCAAGTCAACCGGCCCTGCTAGTAAACAATAAGTGTGTGGTCTTAGCCCGAAGGTCCAAAAATGGAAAGATCCAACCACTTTCGATCTTTTTAATAACTTGAAATTTTGCTAAGAATTTTAAGCCGTATACCCGTATACGAAAGATTAAAGGCTTTACGTGTTTCGCTTATTTTTGAAAGCAATGCTCTTTAATCATTTTAAATAGTTACATTGTATCGCGCCACAACAATTAAAACTCGCATGTAGAAAACCCCGGCTTATTTTTTTTTTACCTATTTATTTTTTTTGTGTGTAAACAAAACAATTTTAATCGTTTGTTAATAGTTGACGATAAAGACGGAGAAGACTGTATGTGTGTATGAACTATTTTATTTTCGTAACTTAATTCAATAAACTACGGCTATAAATAATTAACTGTTTGTTTATGGAGCGGTAAATAGTTTTTTTTTTATTTATTCAAGCGGTCGCTAGTGTGGCCTGGTGATAGCGATTGAAGTATAGGAAATCGATGTCGGAAAATCGAAACGTATTAATGTAAGTGTTCACATTTGAATATATGTGGCGTTTTTTGAGTGAAGCAATTTATTAATGTCTATTTCTGAATGGGAATTGGTAATTTTTTGTGGTTTCCACATTAGTGTTTCCTATGGTAAGCGACGCCATGTTTTTAAATATTTCGGGTGTTCGTTAATGTGAGATATTTTTTTTGTTTAATTCTGGAGTATTTAATGTCTGGTTTCAGTCAATAGCACAAGCTGCGACACTGCCATAGTGAATTTTGTAATTTTAATGAGGAAATCGGAAAGGATATTTATGTTTATGTAAGTAATCTTGCAGTAACGATGGGTGTAATAGCACTGCGGTAGACAATTGTAGAATACTTACAGGTGACAACTGGTAGCAGTGGAAGGACTATATATATATATATATATATATATATATATATATATATATATATATATATATAGATAGATAGAGAGAGAGAGAGAGAGAGAAATAGTGAGTATTTCCACTCATAACTTTTCTATTGTGATGGTCATTTCAGCTGGGAAATTTCTGTAATCTAAACATAATATACAGGATAGTCAAGTCTAATTGCTACAATATTTGTAATAGAATATCTTGTATGTTTTCTTTTCCAGTTACACAAATTAGAATTTTTACTTTTCAAATTTTTAACTGCATTACATTTCCTGCTCCCATATTTCTATATAAAGTATAATTACCTTAGTCCATCGGCCTGTCTGATTGTTTAGTTTATCTTTTCTATAAACTACAAGGCCGATCCGACTTGAATTTTATCAAAAATCTTGCTATCTAATTGTATTTAAAAGAAACGACAAATAGCATCAACAGTAAACATCTTCACCACGTTAGTAAATAACATTCATTCTAACTAACCACTGTAATTGCTGGCCGTTTAAAAGCGAATAATATGTAAAGTCTATATTTTTTTCGCTTTACGCGTCTTTTATATCCCGCGTTTTCTTAGAATCTCCTTAGCTTATCTGGCTATTGTTTTGTGAATGATTGTAATAAAAAAATGTTACGCACTAATAAATACTAACAAATATTACGTAATAATACGAGATCGAACAAAATCATATGAATGTATATATATATATATATATATATATATATACACACACATATATATATATATATATATATATATATATATATATATATATATATATATATATATATATATATATATATACACGATAGACATAGACTCCCCCGACGGATTCGACGAATGAGTTTCCGCCACAACAACTACTTTGCTCAAAAATTCACACAGATACTTAGTTTTTGCGGATAGAGATTTGTGTAGAACAAGCCAATCGTTTAGGTGTTATTGCATACTCTGCAGATTACTGCCAGACGACAGAGTTCAGAGTATACTGCAGGTTTTTACAGAAGAGGATCTTTTATCAAAGACAGGAGATGCATCTGAAACAGTGCACTAATGAGCCCAAACATACCTATATGAGAGATGTCTATGATCTGGCGCGGTATGTACAAGACCTAGCCTTCTCATATGGTTATCAATCTTGAACGGTGTAGACTAAACGTTGCTTAACATCAGAGAGCTTGCGTGAACTGGTGTGACAACGGTGTATTTCTGTGTGTGTATATATATATATATATATATATATGTATATATATATATATATATATATATATATATATAAGACAGATACTTTTAAAAATCAGATGAGAGGAGCAGTAGAGACCTCTGATAGCTTTGTGTGTACATATATATATATATAACAATGCGAATGATTAGTGCAATAAGTCACATAGCCATTTTTATAAGAATGCAAATCCTGATTAAATTATTAAAATGTATTGTATAAATAACTAGAGAGCAATACACAATACGCTGACTATGTAAATATATTAGTCCTTTCGGACGCACAATGAATACAGACTCGTGAATCTCTATTGAAATCTGCGCCTCTGCACTGAATTTCAAATATGTTTGTTCTGAGCCGTCGGCGCCTCTGTTCGCTAAAAGGGCATGTGCGTTTGACTTTGCGCCATTCTTTTTTTGTAAAGAACAGATGGACAGCGCAAAGGATGAAAAAGATTGATAAAAGAATGGAAAAAAAGTATAGATGAAGTTAAAATAATAATAAAAATGGGGGGGGTGAGAATTAAGGTAAGCAGTGTTTCCAACAAATAAAAATCAGACCATACATATATTTTAATATGTGCCCAAACTTAACAATAGAAATATATTTCAAAAAAATAAAACAGTTATCTAACCAAAAATCAAACATAAGGGAAGTGTTTACCCGAACACTCCCACCTAAAACATGAGAAAAGGGAAAACTAACTATAAAATTCACACTCTCTCACACACACACATACACACACACACATATATATATATATGAGTATGTTTATATATATATATATATACAGATTATACAGATATACATATATATGTCTACATATATGCATATATATACACGTATATGTTTATACATACATATATATATATATATATATATATATATGTAAGTATATATATATATATATATATATATATATATATATACAGATATTTATAGGAGTATGCTATTTGCAAAAAGCGGAGATATACCACATGAGAAATATGATGTTATTATATATAATTTAAAACAGAATCAGCAAGTTTTATTGCTCCCTTCTATAAGAAAACAAGTGTTGATGATTTACCAGGTATTTTTAGTCATATTCAAATATATATATATATATATATATATGTATATATATATCTATATATATATATATATATATATATAAGAAAGTATTCTGATTGAAAGATTTTATAGCTGTAGAAAAGTGCCAGAGATATTTATAGCTTTAGAAAAGTGGCATATATATATATATATATATATATATATATATATATATATATATATATATATATATAAGAAAGTATTCTGATTGAAAGATTTTATAGCTTTAGAAAAGTGCCAGCGATATTTATAGCTTTAGAAAAGTGGCATATATATATATATGCATATATATATATATATATATATATATATATATATATATATATATATATATAGACATATATATATATATATATGCTAGAGAGGGCTCCCGGTCGTTAACTTCGCTTAAATTCATTTTCCTCGATATTTTAGACGGTATTATACTCTCGTGATTTACAAAAAATAAAAGAATAAATTATTTGAATGCAATCATCTATAATCGAAACCGAAAAGAAAACTACCGTATTTAAAGTTAGCTAGGTTTCCACTTCACAAACGTAACATTCGCTCCTACTCACTAAGAATGACCGAGCATTGATCTAAAAATCTTCATATATTTTTTGTCATAATTTTCACACCTGAAACGCTAATTTTACTATCTACAGATTCACTGAAGTAAAACCAATAGTTTGCATGGCACTAGTATCGCACTGAACTTTTAGTTGCAGAAGAGATAGAGTTGTAAAATATGGAGGAATACAGGCACACAAAGAAGAATGAGTTTGATGAGTAATATATCTATATATAAATATATATATATATATATATATATATATATATATATATATATATATATATGGGAGAAAAGACAGTATTGAAATATTCATCGGTTGAATTTTTTGAAACGAAACGGAATCTAAATTTAAGAGATTTTTGAGGAACATAATAATATTACGTCGCTAAAAGTGTATGTATATGTATTCACCAAATAGAAATATTTGAAAATTGTCTTATATCTGTGTGTATAAATATATATATATATATATATATATATATATATATATATATATATATATTTATATATATATATATATATATTTATATATACATACCCACATATATATATATATACATACATACATATATATATATACATACATACACATATATATACATATATTGCATATATACACATAGATACATATATACATATATGTATGCATATATACATATGCATACATACATGCATATATATATACATATATATATATTTATATACATTTATGTATGCATATGTATATATGCCTACATATATGTATATATGTATCTATGTGTATATATATGCATGTATATATATATATATATATATATATATATATATATATATATATATATATATATATATATATATATAGTGCCCGGCAAGCTTGCTTCAATTTTGCCTCTGCGATTTCTTTACAATTTCCCTTGATTGCGATTTTTGCCACGAATTTCATACTTTTCAAAGTCACGTTAATCGAAATTTCCATATTAATAAATTGTAGTAATGATAATATACTAGACTATACAATATTTTCTGTAATATTTTATTAACTTATTGTTTATATTAAACTTTTTTATCTTTATTTGATTATATTAATAGTTGTTATATCATTAACATATGTATATGTATTCTTTAGAATATGTATACGACACTCATTACATAAATATTTCATGTCCAGAACCAAAAAATACTTATTTTAATAAAATTTAATTACTATTTGGCATTTGGCATTACTGATATTTAATTAAAATGAGTTTACAATTATATAATCCTTGTGTTGTCGTCCAACTATTTTAAAATTATTTTACCTACTTTTATATGAAACTGTTCTTTGTGATATCAGTATCCTTATTTTGATTTTACGATAATTTAATTACTCATATAGAGATGTCGGTTTATTACTATGAAAAATATGTATTCATCTAGTTGTATTGCTTTATTTTAACTGATTATTTGTTCATATATTTCTTATGTGCATTCAGATATACATATATATATATATATATATATATATAATTTATAAATGCACTTTCGTGTGTATGTATGTGTGTGTGTGTGTTAGTTCGTTTGTTATTGACTCAAAAACAGCTGAACCTATTTTTATGAAATTCCACACAAAAGTTACTTGGTGTGACTGGAAGTGTTTAAAGCTACGTTTTATTATCGAAAAGATTTCACCAAGTATCGACAACTGATAATTAATATCTATTATTGTACACGCAAATGAACATGACCGGCCATTTTTCCAGGTCGTTGCTTTGCGACCAGTCAGACCGACTCTGACGCCATATGTACGGTGATTTTTTGTACTACAACTACACACTTCACAGCACGCGGACACACGCATGCACGCAAACCCGATCATTACAGCGTATTTTCTCGTTATCTATTTTTTCTTGTTGCTTAACGACATACCTTCTTAATATTATTCCGTTAATTGGAAAGGCGGTTATACATAAAATTGGATGAATCACTTTCTTAAATCACAAATTCACAGACGGTAATCACTCAAGTTCAGTATACATACAACTTGACATTTTTTTTAGTTTAACAAAGTTCTTCCATTTTTTCCATTAACTTTACTTTAATTAACACTTTGAATAATGTTTATTCATACAAATACAATTTCATTAACTACCACACTTGATTTTTTCTTGGACTAACTATTCAATACAAAACAGTCTTCATAACAACAATAAAACCGCATTGCTTATACAATACTCATACTTACTTAAAAATCTCTCGTGACTCATTTACTCTTCTCCTAATCTATTGTGATTTGTTACGTAAATTTACATTTGTGCATATTTATTTCATATTACACTTCCTTTTTTCCGTATATCTTACTTTGTATTATATATATATATATATATATATATATATATATATATATATATATATATATATATATATATATATAAAAAATAGAAGTTTACAAAATTGAATATTTCTATAAGACTTCTATCAATCCGCATAATTCTGCAGTGATGTATCGGGAATTTTATATATATCGATGATCTTTTCCCCGGACATTCTATTTTTTTATACATTTTATAAGATACGCACTATCTAAATAGTTACTCTGTAAACCATTGAATCGGCAGAGTCGACAGCAAACTAAAAATAAATCTACCGCAACCCTTTCTGACAACTTTCTTGGAGCAAGCCGTTTCGTTTTGACACACCCGCAGATTAATTTCCTAATAATGCCAATGCACTGTACATAATTTTATGTGTATATATATATATATATATATATATATATATATATATATATATATATACGCATATATATATATATATGTCTTTACATTTTAACTTTGTTTTTACATAAGTAGTTTGTTTCTACACAGTCATGAGCATGTTTCGGTCTACTAGTATTTACTAACTAGAGACCTCTTCAGGAAACAACGCTTATTTTCGAAAACGGAATTCTAAATGAAGAGCGAAAATTAACATTCAGCAAAAGAAGTCTTTTTTATACGGGCCATGAGGGTGAAGATTAAACTTCACGTAGAACAGGGTTGAATCTGGTGCGAATTTGTTGGTTTATTTATTTTCGGATTTGTTCATTTACTTATTTGTCGGTGCTTTTATTCATTTTCTGTTGGTGTTAGGTATTAGAGTTGGTTCTAAAGCTAGAGCTACCCAGATGTTATCTTCAACAATCATGGGGCTTGTTTATCTGTTGTTCGCCGCCTGTCTGAGCCTTTCGGGGTCAGTGTGTCATAAAATTCTGTTTTTATATTTATTTTAATTTAATATACTTATATCTGAGAAAAGGTTAGGAGTTTATCCGGGCCTGTTGGACCTTGTTATATATATATATATATATATATATATATATATATATATATATATATATATATATATATATGAAGAAATGATTAATAAAATATGTTAAAACATCTTGAAAAGAGTTAAACATATACAATTTTAAAAAGGAAACACAATATAAGATACCCACTTATCTTGTGCTTCCTTTTTAAAATTAAATATGTTTTTAACACTTTTTGAAGAAGTTTTTTTACATGCTTTATTAATCATTTGTTTATATTATAAGCTCTATTTCCTTTTCGGTTTTATTGAGCTTTTACATCTGGTTGATATTACTTTACTTGCAAATATTAACTCTTTAATATTTATAATATAATTTAAGTTTACCATTTTGATTACCTTGATGAACTTATTGTAATTTTTATTTCTTTATATATATATTTATATATATACATATATATATATAGCTATATATATCTATATCTATCTATCTATCTATATATATATATATCTGTGTATATATATATGCGTGTGTGTGTATATATATATATATATATGTATGCATATGTGTGTATATATGTGTATATATGTTTATGTGTATATATGTGTGTATATATGTATGTGTATATATATGTGTATATGTGTATATATATGTGTGTATGTATATACCTATGTATATATATATATGTATAACATATATGTGTGTGTGCGTGTGTCTTTGTGTGTTTGTGTGTGTGTGCTTTATGCATAGTTTTACTCCGGAAAAGTGTGGTATTAGATGTCGTGAATGTTGCACGAGAGGAGGTTGGGATTTGTAGGTGTTCAACTGTCCGATGCTGCATGTGGGTCGTGTAAGAGTTTAATTTTGGGGGGAGTAATTGTCAAGTGAGAGAGCAGATGCGAGTTGCAATATCTGCAATTTATGGAGGTTTCCTGTTTTCTTTAAATTTAAGAGTTTATCTCTATCCTTAAATTTTGTGATAAATAGTTTTTTTTTCATTTAAGAAAAGAAACATAATTGGCTAAATGATACTACAATGATCTAACGAGTGAAAATTTGACACCTATTTTAAGTGTTTAGACCCAATTTCGGCGAAGAAGTTGCGTAGAGGTTTAACAGGTTAAATCGTATAACATTGGCAGCAAACAATTCTAGCTGATAACAGATTATTGAGATGTTCCTTATTCTCAGTACCGCTTATGTCAAATCTCGTGTCGGTGGACTGAAAATTCGCAGAGTTATTTGGTAGGTAAATGTACACATTGAGACAGACAATATCAGTTGTATCGATATATATATATATATATATATATATATATATATATATATATATATATATACATATATGTGTCTGTGTGTCTATGTGTACAGATGCAGGAAATGATAATTAGTAGTATAATTACAATTTAATCAGAATTTAAATTAATTACAATAGTATATATTTATTTAAAAATGTAAATAAATTATGAACATTAATTAACTATAGCCCCCCCCCGCATTAATTGCTTTTTTTTATTTTCTCTGCCCTGAGGGCATTTATGTCTTTATTCGGTCATTTTTACTTCACTTATTAACATTTTTTCTTATGTTAAAATATGTTAAAATCTATGTTTTCCATGCATGAATTTCTTGGCAAATCTCAAATTTCTTATTCAGGTGGTATTTCAAATTCTACCATTACACACTTAGTTGATGATGATCGTACCTATTTATATTTTGTGATAGTATATTCGTTCATGCCATTACTTTATACGAGTTGGTTCGTTCCGTTAGGTCGGATACATTGTTTAATTGTAAGAATCCCATCTTTGTATGCATTAATATGTATTTCCATATCTAATTTCTTTCTACTGTGAACATATTTGGTCCACATATGAATTAATTGTACACAAAACCGTGTTTTAAAAATCCCTCATGTGTGTTAAATTAGTTATGATTTACGTATGAGATTTAAACCAATTTGTATAACATCTATTACATAACAAGAAGGAAATAACATTAAGCATAAAAACCTATGCTTTTTCCGTAGTCGCCTACTCGAGTACGTGAAAGATTTTAAAATATATCATAGATATAAGAACACGTAATAAATATAAACTTTATTAATTGTAAACATATGTGATAACATGTTGATATCGCTAACGGGTTCAATCGCCCTGGTCTACACGAATTTAAATGCACAATTTATTCCATCAATCATTAACGTGTAAATATGCTCGATAAACAATGAGGACAACAGCATAAAAATATTTTCGAAATTGTGTCTGAAAGAAGTAATACTTTGATATGCTACTATATAGGTAATGCCACGTTACTCTTACGACGAGAAACACGCATCACCTTATCCTTCGAAGTAAAAGAAATCTAATCTACGTAAATTTGCAAACATGCAACGATTTCTGAATGTAAGACAGCTGCTTTAGACATTATAATAATGTGCTACCGAATGTAGCAATATATATATATATATATATATATATATATATACGTTTTATCTTTTATTACCGTATCTTTCTGCTAAGTTACATAATAACATTATATAAAAACGGCCGTGTAGCCGAAACAATAATGTACTTAACAGAAAGATACGGTAATAAAAATAAAACGCATGTTTGCTCTACAACAGTATTGATCACTTTCTTCATTTTTTTATTTATTACAGTCTCCACTATATATATAAGCATATATATAAATATATATATAAATATATATATAAATATATATATATATATGAATATATATATAAATATGTATATATAAAAATATATATATAAAACTATATATATATATATATATATATATACATATACCTATATGAGCATATATATATATAGTTTGTATATATATATATATATACATATATATATATATATATATAGGTAGAGAAAGAGAGGGAAAGAGAGATAGAAATAAAAAGGAAATAAAAAATACGTTTTTCCGTTTTTCTGCAATAGAACTGCGTCACACTTTGCACGTGAAACATTTTCAAATATTTTTTACTGGTACTTTTTGTTTCTTGATCTCATTCATCCAGAGGGCGTCTCGAAATAAAGAGGAAACGTTGATGAACATATAATACGGTTTGTTCTTTTTTATGTCTCTATTTTGTCGGAATACTACTTCCATTTTCATCACACACACACAAACACACAAACATATATATATATATATATATATATTCTGCAGCTTAACAATACATAACAAAAAAAGTTTCTCACTGAAAATATAGTAAATACGAATTTAAATTTAAGATTAAAACTAGTCAACCTACATTACTACATGTAATTAATAGGCACAAAACTAAACATGTCACAGATATGCTCACAATTACAAAACTCTCCAATTAAACACACACTATATAGCAAGCATTCGGTAATTAAATTACATTAAAAAACACACACATTTCCTAGCATTCAAATTGTTCTCTAATTCCTCTCAGCTGTACGTTTAAATATTCAAAAACCTAAGCTACATGTTGAGATGGTTGTTGGGGGGGGGCATACATATTGCATGTAATTTAAATTGTCGCGTTTTTTTTTGCAACGTTTTTTAACTGATTTGATTATATGGCAAAATCAGCAAAGATAAAATAAGACATCATTGTTGCTCTTTTTTGTGTTTCGTTTTATATCATCTTTATGTCTTTTTGGCAGGCTAAATCCTGTTTTAATTGTGACATTCATTTTTGTGTCACTATGATGACATATATATATAGAATCCTTGGTGGATGAGTGTACACTTTTAAAAATGCGTGTGTATTTTTTCTTTTATAAATGTTCTGCTCTTCTTACCATATTTGAAAAATATTGTTTTTTCTTTATTTATTATTACCGTAGTGTTATTTCGGGGTGCTTTGCATAAATACATATGAAGCATACGTTTATTTATCTTAAAATATGTGGATAGTCTTCCTATTTTATAATTGTTAAGTTTTGTCATACATATCATGCTTCGTTTGTTTCAGGTTTTTAAACTTGTGTTAAACTAAGCCGTTGATATATATCTCAGTTAAATACCTTAATAGCAACGTTTGAAACAATTGCGCGTTTACCTTTCAGATGAATGTTGCCTTATACTGTAACTTGTCATTTTAAGAATAAAGCCAATTTGCATCCATTGCCTTTTTTAGAATTTTCAACTATTGATATTCGAGCATTACATCCCTTAATTGCAAACTTTTACTGGCGCGATCACCATAAAACGCGGACAAATTTAACAGGCATTTTAGGAAATATAGGAACATGAAAATAGGTATTGTTTTCTGGTTTTATGTACACCAACATGTTATGCCATATAAAAAAAGCCATATAATTTCCAGTTTTGTAATATGTGTTAATGCGAAAATGATTAAGCAAAAGATGGCATTTGTTTTACGTCATTTATGGTTAATTTTAATAGGATTACCACTCCATACTATTCATAATATATAAATTTATATCAAACAAATATCTTATTTTGTTTACTTTAAACAGTGACGACTTTTTCTTATTAAAAATGAGATATATTCTTTCAAGTTACTTAACAATTGTAATATTTGTTAATCTAGTTGATTATAATAAATTATTTACTTTGTTTTCAACAGCTACAACAGAAGAAAATAGAAAGCATAATGAACGTTGGTTATAATATACGAAATATATGAACAAATTACGGTAAGTAGATAATATTTATCGATTGAAAATACGTTATTTAATAAAAACTCTATATTATATCATGAAACAAATATATGAATAATATATTCATGACCTGGAAATGTGATATTCTTATAGACGGGATAGCGAGAGTGATAGATCTGGAAAGTAACCGAAGAGAATGATAGCGTCATTAAGTATGACAAACGGTTGGAGGTATTGAAAAAATCACAAAATAAAAGATGGAAATTCAGAAGGGATTGTAAAACAATCTAATATGTAATGTAATAGTCCTTATCAAAATATTAAAAAAAAATATAACAAACAAAAACTATAACATGAACTCGGGAAAAAAAAACAGTTACAGAAAGTGAAAGCAGAACAGATAAACGTAGGTAGGGGTGAAACACACAAAAATGTATATTAAATAAAACGTTAGGGTCACAAGTGCATAGAGCAGACGGTAGGGGCGGGAAAATTGGGGAGCGTGTTCGATGGTGATAGGAAGAAGTAAAAGATGAGATTTTAGAAAGTGGAAATGATAGACGGAGGGAACATGGGGTGTAATAGGGTAACAATGCAAGATACGCTTAAAGAAAATGCTACACAACCTCCTCCAATATAATTACTGTGATATATATAGTTTTAATCTATAATTTATATTTTATTCGAATTAAGAAACGCACCATAAGAACCAGGCCAAATGTATATTTTTTTATATATTGAAATTATTCATCCTCGATGTTTAATTATTTTATTCGCTAAATGCCTGTATTTTTAAGATCTTATTCCAATAAGTGTATATTATTTTAATATACATATTCTACTTTCACATTAGTCTGAGTTAGAGGAAAATATTTTATTTCTTACGAAGTAAACCCATTCTTTAATATTTTAGCCGGTGAACATAGATTAGTGGAAGCAAGATTATGTAAAAAAGAAACGTAACTGGTGATAGTATTAAATATCATTCAACATAGATGTCTTGTTTTACATGTTATATACTTGTAGATCATACACATTATGATAGCTATTTACCATAAAAGAAGTAGAACGCAACTTAGAATATCACGTCTATGCATTGTTTTATATTGATGTATTTGTTTCTGATATAGTTACATTATTTATATTTCACCTATCATGTTGCTTGCTAGAACACCGTTATACATCTTAATTATTTGAAATGTGCTATGTGCTACGTGAAATAATTATTTGATTTGTTTAACTATTCTTTTATTTGGTCTATTTCCCATTTGCTCTATTCGATAGTAAACATGCTCAACTGATGCAAAGAAAACATTTAAACACAAATGGAAGTGTGCACATGACATTTGTATTAAAACCTTTTCTCATCGCTTTGATACTGAATTATTGCAGTTACTTTAATTTCATAAGTACGCAAATACAATACCTCACATTTTATATGTTTTCCTGTATTGGGTGATTCTTAAACTAATGATTCAATGTTAAATATAAATGGTGATATTATAAAACGTTTTCAAATTCATGTAACCTATGCATTTGTTCACTAAATCATTCAGATTGTTGGTTGATTGCTATATTTTAATGAGACTTTTAAAAACTTATAATCTCTAAATATTATGCGACAAAATGGTATGATTATAAAATATATTATCAGAAACCCCCCAGATAGTATAGGATATAGAATGTATAAGAAAAAAGTTGGTAAGACAGACTATACCTATATGTTTCCAGTCTATTTACAACTAGTCTTGGTGCGCAACATTACCCTGGGCGTTTGAGGTGTGCCCTGAGCAAGAAAAATGTGGGAATACGCAAGCAGACTCAACCCGTACCACGAAGAAGAAAAAGAACAGGAAAAATAACGTGACGTTATGACCGCTGCGCATGTCGGCAGACGTGCCGTGATATATGTTTAAATTAAAGGGAGTCAATCGAAAAGAAGTAAATACTTTTTAAAATAGTGGCGAAAAAGCGACACCTCCCTGTAGAAAAGTGGCCGGATAAAGATGAGAGATGTGATGTTTTTAGCCAATCGTCCGCTATTTGCCGTCCGAAGCATTACGCTTCAAAACGATAGCAATATTGTGAAAATCCGTCGCGATCGTCGAATTTTTTTTTCGATACGTACAAACATACATTAAAACAGACAGGTATTATTGAAGACCACTTGGGTGTACCCGCCGTTGCCATTGTGTGATGAGCTATGTCTGGAAAATCAAATAAATGGTCATGATCACACTTCTTGCAAAAGCTCGCATGGAGAAGCCCGCATAAATCAGGCGAAACGATGAGCGTTCAGGTGTTTCTACCTGCAATCTAGTGTTTCATGTATATATATATATATATATATATATATATATATATACATACATACATATATATATATATATATATATATATATATATATATATAATTTATTGTTTTTTTTTTTTTGCATAAGCAGTATGTTTCTACACGGTCAGGATCATCGTTTGGTCAGCAATATATATATATATATATATATATATATATATATATATATATATATATATATATGTGTGTGTGTGTGTGTGGGTGGGTGTGTGTGTATGTATATATATACATATACACATATTGCTGATCATGCATATATTAATATATATATATATATCGCAACTATTTTATCATGCGATACAATTAATCAAAAGACAACACATAAAATGCAATGTAATAGCGGGAAAATCGGGCGACTGAAAGAGGTCAGCAAATTAAAAACAAATCTTTCTTCTCCTATTTCCTTTTTTAAATCATATGAACTATTTTTGGTTATCCGGAGAAAAATGTATTAAGAATTTTGTGCGCCTGAAAATTATTGATGAGCAGGGATCAGGATTAAACGGTGAATGGTTTATAATCACAATAGGCTATAATGTGGAAAAAAAGTATTATTCGAACACAGTGAACGTTTGAACAGAAATAAAATATTCAAGAATTCCGATCTCCCCGAATTGTAATAGTTCATTAAAAGTTCACGATAAAACGTCTATTCATCGGCTTAGTGGAAATTGGTTTTGGGGTGTCTACCATTTTCTGTTATGTTGGATGAGATATACGCGTGCTTTAAATTCTCCTTATATACATTCTCTTTATTCGAATTGCCAATTTCATCCCCAGAGATTTGACTTTCGACACCATTTCAAATCACAATCTATTTAAAAAAAATTTCCATCACCAGGTTCTATATTACATTCTCTTTATTTTTAATTGTAAAAACTTAACACAGATGCTTAGGGCGTATGGGCATAAATATATATGTAACGTGACTAGGGGTTTGGATGGGGTAATAAATCTCCCTCGCTTCCCATTTGTAACTTAAAGCGTGGGCGATTATGACTGGCCGTTATTGTTTACCGATCGAATAATAATCTAACCAAAAATGAGGGAGATCATTAATATCATGCAGTCATGCAGTTTAGATAAGGACTGTGTCGGAATTTACACTTATCATTCTCTCGGGTAACAATATATATATATATATATATATATATATATATATAGAGAGAGAGAGAGAGAGAGAGAGAGAGAGAGTCTAGGTTTCTGCAAATGTGCGTGCCCTGCCTGTTGTACTTAAAAAAAAAAAAAAAACTCCTCATACCTGATCGTAGTATAAGTCACTCTAAATCACTCATTTGTCCATGAAGAGTATTGTTGCAGCATTCGAGATGATGTATCTACCGCCGGACTCTAACATTAGACGTGTTCCAAACATGCCCTCAATTTAAAAAGAGAATAATAACCAATCAAACTACAACCACTCTCTAGTCACCACAATGTTGCATACTTGTGCTTCTTTTACACTATTGTCATACTAAATATAATTTTACGACTGTGTAGGTCTATCCCGCTAGATATGCCTACGCCAGACTAAAAATACAAGCCACAAAATCCTACCCTATTCCAAGTTTACATGTATTCAAAATGTTACCCGGGGGGTAACATTCTGAAATTCGTTCCCCGTGTACTTTTTTTTCTGTGACAGAACTCACAGAAATTCAGCCGTAATGTGAAGAAACCTCCGCTGTTACGGTCCTTATGTAGCGTCTTTACAGATATGTTCGCAAACGCTATTCCTATTACATGCACGTGGCAGCGTGTCCTATTTGGTCGTTATGAAACTTTTAAAAAAGTACAGTATCTATGGGCTTGAAAAATATACAAATTTTACTACTGAAGTTATACGAATCAATACACCATGACGTTAGTCTCAGCTAGGACTTATGATAATGTTTAACACACAGAACAATTTCGGCGTCGAGTTGTAATTTGTTTCACGGAATGATAATATCCGACATAATCAATAACTTGCAGTTCATTCAGATGAAAACGAAACTCGTTCCAACTTGATGTAATGCAAAATGTCTGCCAGGTCGATTAAGTTCAGACACCTTTCAACGATTTACACCAATTGAGATATATGAGCGCATCGGAAGTATACAAGATGGCCGGATATGATATCGTTTGCCGTGAGTAGGTAATAAGTATAGCGAAATAAGTAACTTTAGTCTAGTACCTTGATATAAAATGAAAATACGATCAAATTTTAAATGTATGCCGTTTGTATTTCATCGAATTGTGCGGATACGGGTTGTTTATGTGTGGCCCATCGTCTGCAGGGATGGAGCTAATTAATATAAAACATAGAGCGCAGTAAATGCAAACGAGGACACCAATAAACCAATAAAACTGTTTCTCATCACTACATCCTATATATATATATATATATATATATATATATATATATATATATATATGTATATATGTGGGTGGGTGTATGTATGTATATATAAGCATATTACATTAAATATATATTCTTGGGGATGTGGAAATAATTATATATATATATATATATACATTAATGAAGTAATATATATATATATATATATATATATATACATTAATGAAGTAATATATATATATGTATATATATATATATATATATAATAGTACTTCATTGCAAAATACTTTAAAATAAAAGGAGCATTGGCAATTGACAATAGATATGTATATATATGTATATATATATATATATATATATATATATATATATATATATATGTGTGTGTTTGTGTGTGTGTGTGTGTGTGTTTCGGTTGTTAGCGTTAACTAAAAAGATGTCGTGAGTTATTGTGCTAAACACTCGAATCATTCTAGATTATAACATATCTCATTCATGTATATTTTTTCACAAAAATGGAGAGGAAAAAAATGTTGCTTATTGCTTTGTTAAACCATATTGTTTAGACGTAGGTAAGCAATTTTTTTTTTTAATAAGTCGGCAAATGTATTTTTTTTAAAATTTGTTTAATGTAAAACGCAAACAGGTCACAAATAAGATAGGTTAACCGAAAAGATTTTATAAAAATACTTTCACAACTTAATTTTCTATATGTTTATTTGCTGATTCTACACATCGATTGCAGCCCCGTTAATCAATTTTTTTTTTTATATTTGCTTAATAATGGGAAAAGTCCTTATTTGCGAACACTTGAAATGTGTTAGTTGTTTTCAGCATATTATATCCAGTTTAAAATTATGAAACGTTCTGTGTCGAAAATTTAAAAAAAATACAAAAAGGTCTGTCCAAATTGTTTGTAATTAATGAAATATCTTAAATCTTTAAAAACATACAAACTTCTATGGGTATTGTTTCCAAGTAAAGAAACTCTTCCATTTAAAATAAATAATACGTGTGTAATCTTTTCCAAAACTGTTTCCATCTATCAATTTATATATATTTCTATCTATCTATCTATATATTTGTCTGCGTTTTTCTCTTTATCAAATATCCGTATATCTGCCTCACCCCCTCTCTCCCTCTCTGTCTTACTTACTCTTTTCGTGTATCTATCTGTATCTGTGTGTACTTGTTTAGAAAATCTGTCGTTCGGTCGCTGTTATTGCAAAGCTCGAATATCGTGTTTAAGTTTTCTTTTTGCAAAAATACAATTATTTTAACTAACAACAGTAGAAGAATTAAATAATTTAGTTGGCGATAGAAAAAGAAAAGAAAAAATACACACTTGTTTATTAGGTCTACACTATTACAGCGCGTGTTCAAAGCGGTTGTTGTTTAACGCTTCTAGCGTGTTCGTTTATTCAATAAGTTTAATATTCTCGAATATCCTAGTTGAGAAAGAAGCTTCAAATGAGAAGTGTTGAAACACTGTAAGGGAGAAATGCTTATTTTGTGCGCGGGAAATCAAAAGTTAATGATTTGTATAGGTGTTTATGATCCAGTTAAGAAGATCCCTGAAAAACATACTTTTATGTGTACCTATCTTTCGGGTGAAGACTTGGGGCGGGAAAAATACTGTATGTAGAAATATATAAATAAAAACTAATTCGTCCCTATATTATAGCGATCATCATAATAGCTCTCCCAGGATGAAAAATAGGGTGTTATTTTATCGAATAAATGTGTCTATTACGGCGTGTAAAAGTTATATAAGATTGTGGTTAATAGTTAAGACATAATAAATAATAGCATTGCATCTGCTGCTTCAAACCATGCTAATTTAGTCCAGAGGGGAATTTCGGCAATAAAAGTAATATATATATAGGATAAAGTACTATTTACAATGAGGGGATGAAAAGTGAAAAACCCACATCAAAGAACATTATTTATGTATTAATTAAACTGTAATTTAACTGTTGAAACAATATCTAACAATTTAATCCACGACAGAACAAAGTTTTCAGAAAATAAGTATTATATGAATGAATAATCCACGGGATTTATAAGTAGTTTCAAATAACTTTCTTCGTGTTCATTTTTCCCCCTTAAGTCATATGTGAAAAAAATGACGATTGTCAGAATCCTGCGAGACAATACCGGATAATTGTAGCGTATAAAAATTCAATTTTAATTCAATCTTTCCTAAAATTTCTTACGAATGTCATTTAAGTAAACATACTTACCCACACATACATGACTATAATCTGATTGCTCTCGCACTACATAACAGATGCTGGAAAATATGACGATTTGGAAACGCTAAAAATATGGTGACGAAAATATCTTGAATTCTGGCATATTCCTCTTTTGTTTTCCAGGTATATATGCTTTCTTTTTAATTTAAAACACGCGCTGTGGCGCAAAATTCACGCATTATTTTGAAACAGTAAGAACTTTAACATTTAATATGTTTTTTTCTTGTTTTTCTTTTCAAGATTTTGTTGATAAAGCATTTACAATTTATCATGTGAAAATTTAGCACTGGGTAATGAACCAAAACTATGAGCTTTTTTCGAAAATCGTCGTTCCATAATCGTGGCTCAATAATCCTATCGCCCGCATTATAATGATTGACAAGTTCCAAATCAAGCAAATTTGAGCCTTTTGTGAGTCGGTTTCGGCAGCAAGAGTCCCTGACCTTGCACGAACTGGCAAACCCGTTCAGTACATACAGCTGAAAATATATCACACAGGAGGATATCATTGATGAATACCCAGACACTTAAACTCGAATATGGCCCACACATATAGGAATGTCTAGGTGACGTTAAAGAATTCTGAAGGAATTGCACTTGTTTCCATACGGAATTAAAATGCTACAGGCGGTGCAACCCCAGAATTTGCAGTCTTGGATTGCTTACGCTGTTCAGAATCAACAATTAACAAGAGAATACAATGGGTTTTCAATCGACTGATAATGAGCAATGAAGCCTATTTCCCCTGAACGGGTTAGTGATTAAGCAAAAGTGCTTAACATGAGCATGTGAACCTCTAATAACTGTTTATCAGCGTTAATATCATCATATAAAATGTACCGTATGGAGTGGTGTTTGGACGGAAAGAGTGAGAGCCCTTTATTTCTCCGTAGTGGTGAGAGTAATTCTACGTAGTGGAGAGACTATCAAGAAATGGTTGTACACTATTTAAGTGCAAAACAATCGTGAGATGTAGTTTCAAAAAGATGGAGCGACTTCCCACATTGCACGTCGAAAAACGGAGCTCCAAATGGAATTGTTTGCCGAACGTTTAATTAGCCGATTTTATGATTTAAATTGACCTTCACGTTCACAGGTTTAGACAGACCCTGCCTTTTTTCCTTTGGAGATATATCTCATAAAGTATATATATGAAGAATTCAAGAAAAAATAAAGAACTTAAAACAACATCAGACATGAACTCCGAGATTTAGAACCAGTTACTTTAAGAAGTATAATGGAAAATGCCATGACTCAAGCCATTATTTGTAGAGTCAAAAATAGTTGCTATTTAAAGAATAATCAATGTAAAAAATAACATATACATGTATTACTTATGAGTAAACAGTGGTAACTTACTTTAAATGTTGAAACTTTTATCACCAAACAAACAAATGTGTGAGTTTAACGAAACCCTATATATATATATATATATATATATATATATATATATATATATATATATATATATTAACAGATAAAGAGATATAGCAAGAGAGAGATAGAGGGGGAGAAAAAGATACAAAAAAAACGATTGGATTTTTTCATAATTAAATGAAAACTAATTGGTGTTCCACACGTCTAATACTTTTGTTCTCATGTGCAATCTCCTATTCCCCCCCCCAAAAAAAAAAATAATTCATTACCTGTTTTAATCTGGGGAACATCCCGGTGAACCCAAGGGAAATTTCACATTCTGTCTCGCAGTTACTTAATTAACAATCCCTTGCATCTTATATTGAATAGTTGAATGCTATAATTATTTGTAAATGTAAAAGTATAGTTTCAGGATTTCATTGTTATTTAAAATAAAATATTTATTTCCAACAGTACATTCCCATATCAAATAATCTACTATTCGACCTACAAGCCTGGCTGTCACTTCCGACTGTCAGGTAATGAAACTTTTTTTTTTACTAAACTCGTATTATTTGACAGTATAATAGTGTATAAATTACTCGAAATCGAATTGTCTTTTCGGTAATAAGATTTGTTTTCTTGTCGATTTTAATATATACCGATGGTATTCCGATACCCAAACCTATCTAAAAACTCCCACGGACACATTAAGTGCAGTTATGTACCATGCTAAAAGGCACAGGTGTATACCTTCGAATCATATATGAAAAATGTTCCTGTGGAATTTTATATTTATTTCAATATTATATGTTCAAATAAGTTTCTCGTAAGCATATTTTTGAGTTGTATTTTATTTCCAAAAGAAGTTATCGTCTTATCTAAGCGTTTAAATTAGAATTATATTAAACAATTATGTCTTCCTTTTTTGAATATGAAGAAAAGCAATTTCGTACAATTTTCTTATTTCAATTTAAGCTTGGCCGAGAATAGCTGAACACGCTCTTTGAATCAATAAAGCGTTTAGCACAGGAGGCGCCACAGAGAAAATATATGGTATGAGATATTGCTTAGCGGAGGCGAGAGACTTGAAGATGATGTGCGTAGCAGTAGTCTAATGGATGTTGACAACGACCAAGAGCCCGTTGAAGACAATCCATCCACTCGCATCGGTGTTAGACTAACGTATACCACGATTTCAACAAATTGAGAGAGATTGGAAAGATAAAATATTGAATAATGGGTTCTTCTCGAAGTGAACGATAACTAAAAAAAACGCCGGCATAAAGTGTTATATTCTCATCTCTTACGCAACGAGATCGACTCATTTCTCGGCTGGAATGTGATATAAGATAAAACACCGGTTATTTACGATGACTAGCCAGGATCACCTTACTGGTTAAAGGCAACGAAGGCTTATGACATTTTTAGACGTAATTGTTGATATCAAAAGTCGGGTATGCCGACTATCTACATTCATTACATTTAATTTTTTTTAATGCGGGCGATCCTATTACGTCGAGGAGTTACTGTCAACAAATAGAAGAAATGCATAAAAACCTTCGAAAACAACACCCAGTATTAATCAACAGAAAATGCCCTTTTCTTCTCCATGAAAATGCCCAACTCCACTTTGCTAAACAGACCCGGTAGAAGTTTAACGAATTAAGCTACGAATTTTTACATCATCCGCCATATTCACACAACCACTCACTAAACAGCGTTTACCTTTTCAAGCATCTCGAGTATTCTGCATGAGAAACGTTTAAAAAATCTGAGCGATATCAAAAACGCCTGCAACGACTTCGTCACTAAAAGTAAGTTTTTCATTTTACTGGCAGAAATACACTTGTTTTGTGTGTGGCAACATTCGCTGATTGTGATGCTGTTTTTTTCGATCAATAAATTTCCTGAGCCGAAATATGTTCATCTGAACTTACAAGAAAAAAAACCAAAAGAACTTCATTGGAAACCTTGTATATGTATTCGTTCCAAATCTACTTAAAATTTTTGGATAAATACACCAATGCCATTGTCTCATAAAATACATTCATGAATGTAGACGCTCTGGCGTTTCGATGCGAATAATAAATGAAGTTAATAATGTCTAAAATATTTTGTTTCTCGATAAACGATAATGAGCTTAATAAATTATTTAATAATATTTATTGATGTTATTGCATTACAACATATTTGCTTATGAAAATATATGAATATTTCCAATATATATATATATATATATATATATATAGAGAGAGAGAGAGAGAGAGAGAGAGAGTGAGAGAGAGCGAGAACGAGTGAGAAAGATAGATAGATAGCTATCTTTATATATTATAAAAAAACATATACAGTTCAGTGGGAAATCTGATAAAATGACTAGTGATTATATTCCATATCACTAATTTTACTGCGACGTGGAATTATATTCGAATAACAAAATTATTAATAGTCGTATTAAATAATTGGTTGATATCATCCTAAATGTTGAATTTATTTTATTGTTATAATATTTAGTTTTTATTTTTAACTAATGTATTACATTCTAACTTTTGCTGGCCGCATAGAGTGCCTTTCAGGTTTGCTCATCTTCATTATGTCGTTTATTCTTCGTGCTACGATTTTTAAATTAATTTATCCGTGTAATAAATGACCAGTGTTTTTTTTTATTGTGATAATATTTCAACCATATATATATATATATATATATATATATATATATATATATATATATATATATATATATATACTTATTTATCGGAAATACCGAATAATGAAATAAAATTTAACTGTTTTCAGTCATGTGTTTCTATTTTCAAAACGGTCATTTCATTTTATTTTTTGTTCATTGCATCCACAGCTATGATTCTCACAGAATTGTAAGCTGGCGGAAACAATATATCATTATTTTAATTTTTGTTATAATACGATAGAGACTGAATGGAACTAGTAATACATTGACACATTACATTTTGATGTTACGGATTATCAAACCTCTTGTTGGTTAGCTTTAGTCTGGCTATGCTGCTGATGATTCAACAAAGTGGTTTTCGTAATGATGCAATAAAAACTGCCAGACAGATGAGAATAACTCATAGTAAAAGTTACACATGGTGTGCAAGCAATTATAGAAGGGAAGGTGCGCCTAGATTTAAATGTCACCCAAATTACCTGAGAAAATAAACATACACGCACTTTTCAAATGACAGAGCAGCTCAGATTTTTCGCTATCATGCAATATGTATTCACAGATTTTATTTGTTATTTCTACATGAAGCCACTGACATATTCCTACTGGGCAAATGTGGGCAGATCAGGGATAGTAATATCAGAAAAATCAATAAGAAAGAAATATAATATTTTCATCCTGCATCGACCACGCACACGACTATTTTACAAGAATTCGGGAAAAGTGAAAGAAGGTTCAGTAATTGTTTGTTTCGGTATGATAAAGTTAAGTGTTGCCTGAAACCTCTTTTATTTAAGCATTTAATCAAAGAGGATTATATGTTTGCATCTGGTGTTGTTACCCAGCATGTATAGGCAAGTACACTGAACAAGACTAACATTTATTTGTATGCGTAGATAACAGAAAAGAATGGAAGAGAAATTAAGCAAAAACATCTCATCAGCTGTTAACTAAGGATTTCGTTATATACAAATGTGTAGCGCAATTTACTAGCTAAACATTTTCAGTGATTTGGATTTATGTGAGAAAAGTATGATTGCCATATTGCTCGCATTGTGAAGTGATATGTTTAATAAAAGAAAAGACACCATAGTTCCAAATTCGAAGACAGCTTTATTTCAATGAATCGTGTATTCGGTGGAAACTGAAACGTATAAAAGGTGGGGGAAAATTTCGACTGATAGGTATTATAATATTTTAAATGTACAACGGAATGTTCATGTCTATTGGAGATTAATTAGTTTTATAAAATGTAAAATCCCTCTCCTATTCTATTAGTAAATCAGAAGCATAATTTAAACAACTGGGGGAAACTGCCTAGAAATAACAGCAATGTATTCAGATAATACAATTTACAATGGCGAGCACAAAAAATTCAATATAAAAGCGAGAAGAAACCTGGAATCAGTTAAAACGTAATGAACTGTATCATGCAAGTCCCATAGCAGATTAAATAAATTAGTTTTATATTATTAAATGAAATAGGTGTAAATTACGATATACATGTTTTCTAGACTAAGCCAACTAATATATAAATGACGTCGATATTGAAAGAGATGATGGCTGACATGAATCTATTAAAGAAACCATCACAAGTGTTTTAAAAAATATAAAAAGTGAATGTGATTCTATTTATTTCATAGTGCTCATTTGCATTAAAAATATTCTAAAAGTTATCACAATTTCTTTACCTGAAAAACAATATCTCACAAAATATAGAGTATGTGTCAGAAAATTTTAAATCAAATTCAGGCAGAGTCCAAATTAAAATAAAAACATTTCGAGTTGATGTAATTGGAGATATATTTACATAGAAAATAGTGTGACACCTCTAAATATCAACCTGATAAAACGCTTGCTTGTGTGTACATATTCTGTACTGATATAATTGCTCGCTCGGAATTTGCTAATGAAAACATAACATAAATATATCTGGATTCGCAATAACTTTAATTTAATACGTTTTCACTGTTTCTTATGGTTTGTATTTTTCCTTAAATGAAATTCTCTTTATAAATGTAAGATTTATTTAACACTACTTGTGGTAAGAATGTTTTTTTTCTAAATTCAAAGATATTGTTGCCAATCAACTTGTGCATAACATCTCTTATATATATATATATATATATATATATATATATATATATATATATATATATATATATATATATGCATATATATATAGAGAGAATGGACTATTAAATTTAGGAGATTCTTACAAAATACAATTCATCCAAGAGAAAATCCTTCTGAACCGCCTTAACTCTGTTGTCACACATAATGACACGGAAAAGTAAAAACCCTTGGAGATAGCAATTGTAATGACCCCACCATAACTATTGGGTCAAATAAGACAAATGACACTAACCATTCTGTTTCCAGAAATAGTTTAATTAAATATAATTGAATAAAATATCTCATTTAGCAGTAACGTCCTAACTATTATATCGAAGGATTCTTTCGAGTTGTAAAAAAAAATTAGACACACACACGCACACACACACACACACACACACACACACACACACACATATATATATATATATATATATATATATATATATATATATATATATATATAAATATTATAAAGCTGAACGTATGTGGGTGTGTGCTGGTCACGAAAAGGCTTTTATATGGTTGACTATTATAGACAACCGATCACAGAGAATGATAGATGTATTGAGACACAGGAATGGGTATGTTTGATCTACAGGGTGGTCAAAAGGTCAGGTAACATTTTAAAGAAAAACGATATCAGCAATACACGTATATTTAAGTACCATACATTGAAATATAAAATGAAACAAACATGAAATATGTTTATTTTGTTAATTGTCGCCCATTTCTCTCTATCAATCGCTGGAAGCGATTAACCACTGATTGTGTAACACGTGTAATCATGTCAGCTGATATCCGCGCAATCTCCTCTTCAATAAATAACTTTAAAGACGCTATTGTATCAGGCTTCTTGCCATAAACGCTATCCTTTACATAGCCCCAAAGCCAGAAATCAGGAGGGGTAGTTTATATATTACACTCAAATATTAAACAAATAATATTAAACTAATAGAGATTATAATCGATCATATTGTTTTTTCTACCTTTAACATGTTACCTGACTTTTTGACCTCCCTAGAATAATGATGATTCATTAAAATTGTGAGGCCTGCGTACGCGCTTGGTCCACAAAGTATGGAAATGAAAAATTAAAAAAAAACGTTTACAAGTTTTTTTGATAAAAATGTACATAATATTACTTTGATAAGTATGTTTTAACTTAAATAGGGATGGTATAATACAATTGTGGGGACTGCTTTCGCGCCTGGCCTCCATAGAAGTCAAATAGGCACACCCTTTAATAAAGACTTTTCACATCTATCTGCGTAAGTATACTTTGATAATTATGTTTCAATTTTAATAAATATTGTATAATAAACTCATGGGAGGGGTTCGTTCGCGCTTGGCCTCCATAGAATGGAAATATGTCACAAAGTTTAACGTGTTTTTTTTAATATCAATCACCAGAACATAGTGATACGTGTTTCAGTGTGAACAGGTATGGTATAATAAATTATGTGGTGTATCTATTTTACTTTTACTTTCATCATATTTTGCTTTGGTTTTGATACCCCAAATTGGAAGCTATCGCTTTACAACCCTTCCGTTTCATAACCTATCATACTTTCATAAATCAGAGTCCATTTTCTCTAGGCTTGTTTTGAACCCATTCAACGACGGGTATTTTGCTAGTATATATATATATATATATATATATATATATATATATATATATATATATATATATATATATATATATATATATATACAACATTTATGCAAATTAAAAATTAAATAAAAATCCCATATTCTATTATGATTAATATAACCCAAACAATAATAACATCTAATATAAAAAAAATAGATTTGCTCAACTTACCATTTCCTCCTGTTCAATTGTTACTAATTTTACCGGCCAAAACACGGTGAACAACCTATTAGATAATAAGGGCATATACAAAGATGTAATATATGCTTGTACTTTAACCGAATCTCATTCTAATACATTCTCTGTTATTCCTATTAACCGGAAAATAACCCCCACTCTTCTTAAGTAAACTCTTAAAACCCATTTTTTTACTCATTTCCAATTTAGCTCCGTCCTTATTGGTTACGATAGGTGTAACTACGCAAACAACCTAATAATTGCCCTGGATATATTGCCCAATTCCCCTAGAATAACTATTCAAGTCCGAAATATCCATAACCACACAAATTCCAGCCGCTTATCCTGACCTAATTTTAATCATACAATTATTTTTCAACGAACACTCCCTAAAAGCTATACTTACAATGGCTTAAACTCCACGGTAATAAAACACTGCATTTCAAACAGGAACAATCCATTAAAATTTTACATGAATAAAAATAAGGGGACAACATTTCTACATTCATTAAAAATGTTAAGGTTAAAAATAAGCTTGCCAATTAAATAATCAATACAGTGTAACCCGGGATACGGCGGCTCTAGGATACTGTTATTTTTCAGGTTATGGTGTATCACTTCTTTCGGCATTTTCCACGTCTTACGGTAAATTAATGTAAATTGATTATGTGCATTATACACTGTACTGTATTCTTTTACTAATTTTTATTGCCCTATCCTGGAGATCTTCTGTACGAAAAAGTCTAAATCGTGCACTACTGGTGTAAAGTCTCCCCAACTCTGCATATCTGAAGCTGTTAGCATTACCACTTAATCACAAAATATTAACATTATTAATTCTAAAACAAATTATTTTCCAGCTGCAAACATAGAAAAATAAAATATATTCAATTCGAAATTACATTACTATTTCAATCCCCCATTTGCATTACATTCGAGTCATTAGCTAATAAAACAATATCACTTTTTTCGAGTCATTAGCTAATAAAACTTATATCACTTTTTTTTTCGTTTTTTTTTTTAACCATTCTTTAAATCTTCTCAAGCTTACTGGTCCGCTGATCCGTTCTTTGACCTTGGGTCATTTCTAAATGGGCAATAATCATTCAGCTCCAATTCTTCTCATGCATCAACACTGTGCATTTCCACCCCGCTCTGCCTTATACGAAATTGACTCCCCTTCTATGCCTCGATACTAGCTTCCTCTTCGGTTATACGTGATTATCTTCTACGTTTTATTTATTATTCTTGACCGTTTAATTTCATACTAATTTATTCTATCTGTTCCATCGTTTGTTTTTATATGCTTCATTAATCCCGACATTTTTATTACATTAACCCTCATCTTTTATTTTCAATTCCCTCCTCCGAGCCACATTTTGACAATGATTCCCTTATATACCTCTTAATTCTCACTTTAGTTTTTTTTTCACTTTAATCCATCGATCATTTAACCATTTTTTAGACCTCCCTCTTCTACAACTGTCTCGAAACTATCATGTTTCATTCACTGTATTTTGTTTTCAAACTACATACACATAATTCTAATATTTGCATTTCTTTTTACTGTCTCGCTTTATCAATTTTAACAGTTATTTCATGCACGGCTTATTTCTCAATACCGTCTTTATCTAAATTTTGTTACAGAGATACATATTTATCATCTTTCTAAATCTATTTATTTATCTTTAATCGTTTTCTTTCTTATTGAAAACTATTTTCCCATATACCAACTAACCTGACGTCTACTTGTTTAGGCTTCTCTCCGTCCTCTACTTCTTTCAAAGCCCCTTTCATTCGCTGACCAATTTTTCCGACTTCTTCAATCTCATTGTGCGTACATACATCAACAGTTTGAACGTAAACTATCCCTCCCTCTGCTTTAACTTTATTAACTTCCGTTTACCTTTACTTTTACGTTTGATTTACATTGGTCAAGAAAAGTAATTTTACAAACTGCCCCAAATATAGTTATCTACTTTTATTCAAATATCGTTATCTACTTTTTATCTCTTTTTTCATTTGAACGCCATATTAAAAAAAATACCCTATTGCATCTCTACACAAAATCCTTATTTCCATGGATGGGATTTTTAACCGCATTTCACTACAGAATGTTTCAATACAGAGCTTCATCCTTTCATTCATTCTCCACTCCCGGATATTTTTCATAGAGAATTTTACAAAAAACCGGCGAATTTTTTGCTGCAAAAGATTCGGAATATTTTAATTAAATTGTATTTTGAAATGAGTGTGTTTAAAAAGTGTGTGACGATTTTCTCATTTTAGCTTTTGCTCTACAATAGGTGGATAACACACGTTGCACTACCAAAGCATGACGGATAATTCTACTCTCATCTGCTCGATGGAATTGCCCTAGCAGTAACACCAAAAGGAAGAAACAAAGAAAATTATCAGTCGTAGTTTCTACCCTAAGGTGGAAATTTATTAGGTAAATACTGACCACCAAAAAATTAACAAAATTACATTTGACATTTAATGTTTATCAAATTTTTACATTTATATTGTATTTTAAAATGGCTGTTTTCGAAAATATGTGAATTTCTACTCATAAAATTCCCCGCTCGACAACCGGAGCATAGCAGACTTGGTTCTATCGAAGCAAAATGGACATTTCTATTTCCCCCTGCTTCGAAGCATTGCCCTAGCCGTAACTCTAAAACAAAGAAAAATAATTGAAAAAAAATAGGGATCTGAATTCCCACGCAGTTGAGACGAGTTATAGCGACATATACGAAAAAACCTAAAGCGTTTATCATGCCCTTCTATACTTGAGAGCTTTGCAAAAAAATCACCTATAACAAGTGTGTGAGCATATTCTCATTAGAAGTCCCGCTCGACAAGCGGAGCATATCCATGTTGTTTTACCGAACAGAACAAACATTTCTATTTGTTTCCGGGCCAAGGGATTGTCCTCGCAGTAACACCAAAATAAGGAAAAGAAAAAAAGTTAAGAATTACGGATCGGATGTCTTACCCTTTGATGGATCTATAAGCAAAACATCTTCCAAAACATAAATAAAAATTATATATATATATATATATATATATATATATATATATATATATATATATATATATATATAGGTTGACCCAAAAGAAACGGACCCCAACTCTAATTAGACCCCTTCTCTTAGTGTTTTGTCTGAATTAAATGAAACTTTGCTCATAACTAGTTTATCATATTCAAACCATCACATCAAAGCACTAGGGTCTTTGACCTTTATTTCTAGGTTCTAAAACATATGTTCTAGATGGCCTCCATTTAGTTTTTGTTTTTTTTTAGGTCACCCTGTATATACATACATACATATATATATATATATATATATATATATATATATATATATATATATATATATACATACACACATACACACATATATATATATATATATATATATATATATATTCTCTTTAAAGAAACCGCGCTTAAGGAAATGGATGTCCAAGTGGTTCCTAATGTTCAGATTGATGTGTTTTCATTAGTAACTCTTTTGAAGAGTTATTACTAACCGCTTCCCTTAAAAATAAACATACGTTCTTGTCTCGCACAACTGGGCTATTTGATATTAGAATAAAATATCATATATTCATATGTAATCATTGCGCCATGTAGTTCAATTACATATGAACATAGATTTTATATGCATGCATTTATATATATATATATATATACATAAATATATATATATATATATATATATATATATATAATAGTAGTACTAGTTGTTGGCATTGCTATGGAAACCAGTTATAATAAAACAGTCGCTCGTCTCGTAAGTTTTTTTTACGATTTTGAACCGCAGGAAATTCATCATAACTTTGTTTTACTGAAGAAAAAATGATTTTTCTCACAGTATATCTTAGAAGTTTATCTATAAACTGTCATTATTGTTTTAAATTAGGTCGGAAATCTAGTTAGCAGTGGAGATTTAAAGTAGTTTTAAATGACTAAAACTGCAACTTTAGCATATATTTAGTACTTGTGCATAATCATAACCAGAGGTTACACAGCATCTGATCAGAATTTCTTGGAACATGCCGGGATGCGCTCGGGTTTAATTGTAATGTGAGGTAAGATCTATGTCAGTTAATAAGTACACTGCAAAGTAGCAGACGAATACTGTAAACAAATTGGAAGGAAATAAAAATCATTAAATTCATGAAACAACACACAACTGTAACACCCCTTTCTGAAAACTGTGTAAACAAAAAAAATGAATATCTCCAATTTGGTAAAATATGTGATGACGCCAGATTAAGAGGGCTCATATTGGCAAGAAAAAATAATTGCTGAAAAAAAATGTGAAGTCCATCATCGCCAAAAGAAGATTTGTGAAGGATGGCAGTAGCTGGAGATGCACATGTACGCAATGCACCCTCGACCTCCATATTAAGAACGGATTTCGGAATAGATACCACTTCCCATGTAAAGAACGGCGTACGGAATAAACACACCTTCACATGTTAAAAACCGCTTTCGGAATAGACACCACTCCCTGTGTTTAGAACTACCATGACAAAAAATATAGCATAATTAAAACTTTCATGAAAAAAAAATGATACATTAAAAATAGTTCCTATGAATAGGGTATTGTCTATTATGAATACATTGATTAAACGCATTGTTAGATTATAACCTCTTTGATTTTGAATATTATTTTTAAATGACCTAAAGCTAAAAGCTTCAACATCCCCAATGTGATTGAAGAGAAATCGATGCGTAATTCATTTGTACATAGGTTATATACTTTTAAATCGATTGACGATAATACAATATATTATGTGTGGCGATATGTAGTAGATGATGCGTGAATAGACTTTTTAATTTTACGCATTTATTCATTAAAGACAACGTGCGTATGTATGTATGTATATATGAATGTCTTGTTGCTAGAATTGTATTGTTACTAAAAGGTGGTGTACCTCTTTATTATTAGAGGGTAGTAAAGAATATAAAAGTAGAAACAATGCCAAGGTGTGTTTCAAAAATAATACGAATATAATATAATAATAATCAAAAGCTTGAAAGAAGCAAAAAACGTAAATCTTAAAAACACAGCAAAATTAAGACGAACTCCAATGTTCTTAAGCTTAAATAAGAAATGCATAAATTCTCTGTTAAAATACAAAAGAATAACATGAATAAATAATTGCTTTTAATAGCAAATATAAAGTATTTTACTAATTTAGGACCATCTTCAATAATACTTCAACCCTAATCAGTTTCGATCGTTGCGAATACTTCGCTGGAATTTTATCAAAGAAGCTTTTCCAATTTTTGCGCTGCAATTTTTATTTTTAATCTGGGATAACTTTCTCAATATTGTGTTCTTTTAATTTCAATACCGAGTGTTTGGATTTTATGTGCTTTTGAGTTTTTACTAAGACGCTGATTTTAATATTTTGTATTTTTCTAAGTAATTCAGATTTTATTTTATGCGTAATCCTACGGTGATTTTTATTTTAGCCACCAATTTTAATGCTTAAAAATTTCTAAAAATTATCACTTATTTCGGAATTATTTCCTAGCAGTTTAATTTTCAGAACTTAACATTATGAGATTAGTTATATAACATTTTAAGAAAATATTTATAGACTTAGCCATTCAAAGAATTACATTGTTGGTATTTTTATAACCCAACTTATCTTTTTCACTCGTTATACACACACACACACATATGTATATATATATATATATATATATATATATATATATATATATATATATTAAGTGTGCATACAGCGTGTATCAAATATATTTGGTACATTAGTTTCTCCGTATTTCTCCAAAAAAATATGCTCAATTTTTAGCCAGATATTATCTATCTAAAAATAAAAGGGGAATGAAGATATCGTTGACAAATGTTCATCAACGACAAATCAAATTACCCATATGATGTATGCATTTACAAATATTTAGTTGTGCATCCTCTGTTCAGCCTTACAACCTCGAAACTCTTTCCATATCTGCCTCCTCGTTTGTGACATTCACGTGCTGGTAATTTCAGCCATTGTTCCTCATAAACTTTTTTCAATTCCATGATACTGTTGGGATCTATTGCATGCACTGTTAACTTCAATGTTTTTTACAGCTTGTTTTTTTTATGGGATCCAGGTCTGATAACAAACTTGACACAAAGTATATTATGCATCAACAAATTCTTAGTTGTTTCAGCCTTGTGCTTTGCGCCCTTGTGTTGTTGGAATGAATAGTTAATAAGCAATCCTGCGACACTTTTGAACAGATGTGTAATTGGTTGCATTTATTTTCCCTTCTGTTATTTCCATTCCTTAAACATCATTTGCAAAAAAAAGTAGCCTCATACTATCACACTTTCACCTGCAAAATTTACAATGCGAATGATATTAGATGGTTTACATTCTCTGTTCTTTTACTTCCATAAACAGGTACGCATATTTTCTCCGAAAAGCTGAATTTTTGTTTCATCTGACCATATAACTTCGTGTCAGAATTAATTCGATTAAACATTTCTATTTATAAAAACATTTTAGACAATCTTTCGTATGCCTAGAGAACATGAAGTGTTTCCTGGTCATCTTGAACTCAGACCTCTACTATTAAAGGATTTATTGAGTGTGTTTTGCTTACTGAAATGCATGCTTCCTACAAATCTTCACGTTACAACTAAGGTTACGAACACCAACACAACTTAATTTACGTTGCCAACCACTTTTTAGAAGACTTCTAGTATTACCCCCGTTGTTTTCCCCATTTTCACTACAGCCTCACCTGTACTCATCAAAAACTTTAGTCCGGAATTTAATTACTTATTCATTGAAATATTGTAGCAAGATTAAATAACTGTTAAGAATGAAGATTGACAGTTTACTAAATACGTTTATATGTAAGTTATTTGATTTTTTGATAATAAATAATTGAATAATAAGTATATCTTCAATTCACTTTTACTTATTAATAGAAATCATCTGTTCAAGGTTGAGTGCACATTTCATTTACTTGAGAAAAACACCTAATGTATATGTTCATATATAAACATATATATATATATATATATATATACATATACACCCATTATATATATATATATATATATATATATATATATATATATATATATATATATATGTATGTATAGGAGACCCTTAACAAGTTTTCGCAAATATTGTGCATGCATTTACATTGTTGTGAATACTTGAAAATTTAGTATGCTAATGCTATTTATCACATAATATCCCTGGGCATTTATGCATTGTTTTTCAGCTTTAAATGAACAGCTACTGCAGCAATTAGAATGCAATCTACTAATCCATTTTGAATGCTATTAAATTTTGTAAATGCACTCTAGACGAGCAGGCATATTAGAAGAAAGATATTTAATGAAATTTTATTTTAAATATGGAAAAAGTTCACAGAATTGTATGAAATGTTTCCGACAGCTTTCGAACTATTTTGCTTGAATCGGGTATCAGTTATTGAGTAATAGGACACTTTCAACGAAGGCAGGGTGTTAGTAAGGGATGCTGATAGATATGTGAGTCGCAAGAGAAATCAGAACTTAAGTATAGATTGGCCAAAGTAATGAATTCGCTGTGTGTATATATAGAGACTATTATTGGGCATTTTTATGTTAGTGTGGGAACTAACTCATAATTATTCGTGGTTAACTGGAGATGGCGAAGAGTTCGTGAGAAGGTGCAGACTACAATGCCATCTTTTTCACCGATTAATTGATAAAGATGGGCACCAAAACAGTTCCTCATTCTCTCTGTGTACAGACCTTACTCACTGTACATTTTAATTATTCACTAATCTCCAGGAAAACCTTGAAATCTATCATTATGAGACAATTAAGGAGAAAAAGAGAATGTAAATCTTACAAGATGTCTCCTCAGTGGTTTTGTATAGGTGGTTGGAACGTCGAAAAGGACTAGATTTGATGTCTGAATAGTCCAAAAATGCCTATACAAGAGAAAATCCCGAAAAATTATTGGAGGCATCTGTATTATAACTCTATATGTTTAATTCACTAAAGGATAACATATTAAATCATGCTTCTATGTCGTTTATTAGAGTTAAATAAATAAAACTATTGGTCTTATTCAATTATAAAGTGTTTATTATTCCACGAAATGCGGGTATTATGTCCGCTTTAAATATGTCTTAATAAGTAAAGTGAAATTGAGTCAAATTATAAGCTTAAAAATATCCGCTGTATTTAACATTTCCAGATATTTCTGCTTAGTTCGATGAACTCAAAATAGACGATAAATGTTCGATAGGATTCAAATAAGTTACTTAATATCCGGGTCATCGCCGATCATTGCAAAGTACTATTGAATGTTGATACGATCACTTTTTTACGTTTACACTAATAATATATTATTATGATACTTTTGGAAGATCTATGAGATAAGATGGTGATTATGTAATTAAAACCTTTTTTACCTGATCGCGTGTTTTGATTTTTCAAGCGTGCTGCTCGTTCGTATGTACACACACTTACACCCATGTATAATACACACACACATATACATGTATACATACACACCAACTATATATATATAAATATATATATATATATATATATATATATATATATATATATATATATATATACAGACACCATATATGTAAATGTAAACGATATATACACACACACACACATATATATATATATATAAGTAAATATATATATATATATATATATATATAAGCATATTTATATATCTATCCCTCTATAAAAGTGAAAGTGTCTGTCTGTGTGTCTATGTGCGTGTGTGTGTGTTTCCCTACACAATAACAATTTTTAGTCTCCAGACTCGAAATTTGATATGCAATGTACTGAGATTTGGTAAAATCGATGGGATTGGTTTTTGGTCAGAAATTTTGCGATTAAGATGTAAATGTTAAACGAGTTGACCTTTGAGAACTCTTCCAATACCAAGAATTGTAGGTCTATACACTTTAAATTTAGATATAGGTGCCTTCGACATGGATCTAACTTAATAACTTGATTAGCGTCCAGAATAATAATGTAAAAGTGTCATAATAGGGGTCAAATTAAAAAAAAATGACCGCTTTTTTTGCTCTACATACACATCCAAATACCCGGGCAACACCAGGCATCCATGCTAGTATATCTATAAAAGGTAACGTATCTGGGTGTCTGTCTGTGTGTCTGCCAGTGTACATTTCCCTAACTGTGCCATTTTTTTTTTATTCTACAGACTCGACATTTGATATACAGGGTACTGAGATTTGGGAAAATAGTTGTGATCTGTTTTTGTCCAGAAATGTTGCTGTGAAGGGTTCAAAATTCAACGTTTGACCTTTGAGAACTCTTACAAACTCCTCCCACAATTTTGGGTCTAAACACTTGAAATTTTAGATATAAATTTCTTGGGCATGGGTCTTACTTTATAACTTGAATAGAGCCCTAAACAATACATATTTAGGGGTCATAATACGGGGCAAAGTTTAAAAAAAATTACCTTTTTTTTTGTTGGTCAACATACACCGCCGGGCACCCATGCTAGTATATATATATATATATATATATATATATATATATATATATATATATACATATATATACGCCTATACACGTACACATTCGTGCATATACCCCCATATATATGTGTGTGGGTGTGTGTGTGTGTGTGTGTGTGTATGTGTGTGTGTGTGTGTGTGAACAAAATGAGTAGTAATATCAAGTAAATAATTTTGCTATAACTAAGATTTTTTTCCGTTCTTGAAATTATAATAAATTTTTGTTTATGTCCGGTAGGATTTGCGATAATAAATGCGTTTGACTGAAACATTTCTGGAAAAATTTGCAGGCAGATTCCAAGTATATTGTCAGAATTGGACGAATACCCTTACCCTAACACAGCCGTAAGAATACCTTAAGCACATCGTTGGCCTTGGTTAGGTGATTTTCGAAAACTTATATTGTTTCGTATGCAATTTTATTTTAATGCAGTAGGAATTGACCCCATGTTTCGTATATATTTATATTGAATATTTACGAATAGATTACAAACCTATACCCAGGATATATTTTTTTTCGTCGCAATGATAGTATCAAAGTTGTATCTTTGCATTTTACCTCGCCGTGTTTACAGAATGCATATTACAATTATTGACACCAAAAACAGTTAATATTTATTTGAGTTATTGCTGAAAACTAAAAATAAATAATCAATTTTTTTTGCCAATTGAATGATAATGAGATTACAAAGGAAGCAGGTTAATTTGAAAAAATATCATTCGCCTTACTGAAATGAACCATTACGAAGGGGACTTAATTAAAAATAATCTCAATTATATTTCAAACGGCATATTTGGAGGAGAGATCAACTAAGCCTGTTTTTTAATGGTATACAGTTTACATAGAGTTTACATATAAAAATATAATAAAAGCAACTTTTCTTAATATTAAAATATTTAATATATTATTGCGAATACTTTTATTCAATTTATCTTTAAAATTAAACTAGAGTATTTGTTTTAAAACATAGTAAATTCATTATTAAAAATGCTTACATTGTATAATAGAAATATCGATTGATTACTGTGACTATAATCAGGGAGAAATACTCAACTTTTCCGAAATGTTATGAGTCTATGAATAGACTGCGTAGCCTCGTAGGGGGTGTCATTTTCTCTTTCCTCCAAGCTCTCTCTCTCTCTCTCTCTCTCTCTCTCTCTCTCTCTCTCTCTCTCTCTCAGAACACATGTTGCGCGTGTGTCTCTGGTTTATCGTTATTTTCATAGCAAGTGCTCGTCTGAACTCCAATGTATGCCCCCCACCAAACTTTCGCAAACACCCGTCTAGTAGAAAACACTATCAATAATGTCCGCCACACTTTATCTGTGCCTACACATAAACGTAGATTCCATAAACATAACTTCTTTCTTCGAACTGTACGCCTATGGAATTGTCATCCGTTTTCCTGGTTTCAAGCTGACTAGAATATGGCTGTCTTTAAGTCAACGTAAACAAGTTCTTGGTGATCCGTTCCATATAAGTGTACAAATTTACCGAATTTCCGATTACATTATTGTCCAAATGTCTACTGACACTCTTTGTCCCTTATCCTCGAGTGGCCGCTTGACCTTGATAAATAGCGATGCCTTTGAAAAAAAAATCTTAAAATAACGGTGTTATTTTTCGTAGTTACACTGCTATGCAAAATCCGATTTAAGATACATCGGCCATTGGTAAATTTTCTATTTTAGCTTTACGCGAATAGGTTCACTCGTTACACAAAGTCATTCGGTAGCGATGCGTACATTGCACCGTCAATCTGTTGCAAGGATACTCTTTTTTCTCATCATTTTACTTGTATTATTTATAGTTTTAAGTATCAAATGCATTTATTTCTATGATTCATGAAAGTCTTTTTTCTTTTAGTTGAACATTCTAGAAGAATTATGTTTTAAGCTGTAACCTTTTAGGATTTACTGGCTTTGTGAAAAATCAAGAATAAAAAACAATAACACCAAAAATATAAATTTTAAATCAAAGAAGAAAAAAAAAAGATTACAATCAACGCCTGCCAAATAAGAATATAAAGAAGAAGATATTGGTAGAATGAAACGCGTGTCAAAAATAAGAGAGAGAAAACAAAAGAAGTAACGCTGAACAAATAACTATTTTAAATTGTATTAAAACAGACAACTCAAGTATCTTTAGGTTTTGAAAAGAGAAGCACTTGATCTTCAGTGATTTATTTTTTTTATTTTATGTTTTTAAAAGTGTTTTTATTCAGTTATTACCTTGTTTTGCACTCCCCTTTTTTAGGAAATTCGGAGGAGGTGTTCGGTGTTGTTTAAAAAGCTATAATCTTCTTTATGAGTCGCGACTCGTTTAGACTCCTCTTCGCTTTTGCTCGTCCGGTTTTAGCTTTCAATTCGCAGCTTTTCAACAGACACTACTTAAGAACTAATCATGTTAAGAAGAAAATGATTCAGTTCTTTTAAAAGTTCTCGAAAAGTAAATCAAGTTAAGGGTGGGTAAGTCGGTCGGAGTAGGTTGCGATGAAAAGAATTAATAATAGAAAATAACAAAACCACATGAAATAGAAGAGAATAAAGTGCTGGAAAGGGGATATATAAAGAAAACCACCTACTCCTAGTCGTTGTTGTATTAAAGAGGATACTATACCTAAGTAAATACCTACAAAGTGCGGGTATGTATACATACACACACACACGCACACACACACACACATATATATACATATATATGTATATATATATGTATATACATGAATATATCTATATGAATATATATGTATATGTATATATATGAATATATATGTATATGTATATATATGAATATTTATATGTATATATATATGAATATAAATATATATGAATATATATATATGAATATGCATATAAATATATATGTATATGGATATATATATATATATTCATACATATATATATACATATATATGATTACATATATATATGAATACATACATATATATGAATATATATAAGAATATATATACCAGAATAATATGAGAATATATATATGAATATATATGAATATATATATACGTGAATATATATATATATGAATATATATATATATATATATATATATGTGAATATATATATAAATATATATATATATGAATATATATATGAATATATATAAATAAATATATATATATATTTTCATATATGTATTCATATATATATATGAATATATATATGCATATATATAAATATATATATATTTTCATATATATATATTTTCATATATATATATATGAATATATATATGTGTGAATATATATATATATATATTAATATATTTATGAATATATATATGAATATATATATATATTTATAAATATATATATATTAATATATATATATATATATATATATATATATATATATATGAATATATATATATAGTCCATCTATGACTTCTGATGATGCTAGTTGGATTTTTCCTCTCTTGGAGGATGTTCCTCTAGCTGAAACAATTTGTAAACTCATTCTGGACTCACAGTAATAAATTTCCTATATATGAATATATATATATATATATATATATAAATATATATATATATATATATATATATATGAATATAGTAATTTATAAAATATATATGGCGATTAAGCGCTTAATCGCCATATATATTTTATAAATTACTAACTAGCTCTACTTACGTATTGGGCAATTTTGAAGTAAATACTTAAAGTTTACGCATAAATCTATACTCTCCTATATTAAATTTATGTGAATAAATGAAGTAGTTATATGAATATATATATATATGTCAATATATATATATATATATATATATATCAATATATATATATCAATATATATATATATATCAATATATATATATATATATATATCAATATATGAATATACGAATATATATATATGAATATATGAATATATGAATATTAATATATATATATGAATATATGAATATTAATATATATATATATATGAATATATATATGACTATATATACATGTATATATATGAATATATATATGAATATATATATATATATATATGAATATATATATATTTATATATATGAACATATATATATATATATGAATAGGTATGTGAATATATATATATATATATATATATATATATATGAATATATATATATATATATATATATGAATGTATATATATGAATATATATATGATTATATATATATGAATATATATATATACGAATATATTTATATATGTATATATATGAATATATATATGAATATATATATATATACATATATATACAGACACATATATACACATATATACAAACATATATATATATATATATATATATATAAATAAAAGCCAAATACATGTACCTTAATCTGGGTGAACCAACTTCATTCTGAGTGGAAGCGACAAATGAACATAAAATTTACAAGTTGTTTCCAGTTGTATGTGTATATACGTTAGAGTAAATAAACTCTTTCGTTTTTCTTTTCATATCTTGACTTGATGTGCCTACATGCTTCTACATACATGGCCGGTATCTCAAATGGTAAAACATCCGCTGATGTAATTGTAATTGCTGGTGTTGTTGTTGTTGTTGTCCAACTCCAACCTTTTCATGGTAAGAACGGCTTTCGGAAAGGATACCGGCAACCTCCAGATATTTAGGAAGTATTTTTAAACACGCCCATGACCATCTCTGTCACCCGCAACATTCTAAAGTGTTAAGGAAAGGGAGGGATTCTGGATCATTTTCTCTATATTTAACTGTGTAATCGCTGTCAATATAAATAGTCGTCAAGTTAAAGGAATGTGTGTCTCTACCTTTTATATAATCAAACAAATACATAAGATATTGAGTCGTTATCTGAATTCCAATCTGCTTATGTAGCAAACGTAAAGGAAACAATAGTAACTGTCAATAAAAAATAGTATGACTCAGGGTGTTAAAGTGTGCATATGCATAAAAAAATATGTCATTAAAAAACGTATGAAGAATGAAACGCTCAGTTAAATAATAAAGCAAAACAAAAAAAAACAAAGAAATAAAAATAAATAATTAGCCCCGTTGTCGGTTTCCCTAGTATAATTGTTTGCAAAAAAAAAAAAAAAAAAAAAAATGACGTCTGCAAATTGTATGTATTTTGTTTCAGGGTTGTTGGTTTTTTAAATTTTTTATTTATTTTTTGTTGAAGAATAGTAGTTGCGCGTAAATGTCAGGGGATAAGTTCGTAACGTTATGATTATAGACGTGTTATTTTTTATTCGATTAAATATTCCACAATTAATTTTCGTGTGAAGATAACTGCTATATTTGTAAACATCTGAGGTAATCTTTTTTTGAAAGAATGGGTTTATTCTATCATAGTAGATTTATATATATTAACTAATAAGAATAGAGGTAATCTTAGTAGGCAGAAATAATTAATTTTGAATACGAAAGGAGTAAGGTATTCGTATGCCTATCTTTGTATGATCCAGTAAAGAAGAGTATGGGGGTAAAAGAGTTACCGTGTAAATATATCTTCCCGGTCTTAACTATTGATGGTGGAAGGAATTTAGATTTCTAGAAAAAAATATAAAATTATTTCCTCTGAAGATATTTCCGATCATAGTGACGTATCTCAGAAGATAGAATGTTGTATATTATTATAACGAATAAATATGTATAAAACGGCTTCCTAAAATTACATCAGATAGTGGATTATCATTTGTGCATCTGCTATTAAAAATCTAGGAAAATGTGGTCCAGAGGATAATTACTGCAAGCTAACTATTATATATATATATATATATATATATATATATATATGTGTGTGTGTGTGTGTGTGTGTGCGTGTATGTGTATGTATATATGTGGGTGTATATGTATATATGTATGTGTATATATATGCGGGTATATATATATATATATATATATATATATATATATATATATATATATATATAATGTATCATAAAATGCTGTAAATGCCATTTATAGGGCCATAACTGTCAGATAATCTATTTCATGCACGCGCTAAATTCAAGGTTAATAATTTTATCTCATTTTATTTATAAGATTGTTTTCTAACGAATAACTAAAACAGTAGGAATGGATTGAACCGGACTTGATTCATATTAAGAAAAATGCTTTTGATTACGTGTGTAAAATGACAAAATGTATTCATATAATTTCATTTTTGAGGCAATTATTTAACCTCAGTTGTGATTTTTACCTTTCAACGTAGATGTAAATTGCTCTGTTTTCGGATGTGACTATTTTCTACTTACTATTATTTTTTTTTTATTAAAGATGATAAACTATACATCGTTTTCATTGTTTTGAAAGGGAAACATATCCACCCTTTTTACTAAATTTTAGATTTAATTCGCATTTAATTGATGCTATCAATTGTTCTTATTTCCTTCATCACATGCCTAAACGCGTTTCTGAATTGTAAATGCAAATCATCTTTGATTTTAGTCAGGTATAAAATGACAATTTTAGATGTTTAATATTTTAATAACTCTTCTTCCACTGAATAATTAGCATGATTGAATTCGATAATCAATGCAGTTTTCCTGCAATCTGTCTTCGTATGTTGATACCAATATTAAGAAGAACGATATAAATCTATCCGTGCAAATTTCGTGATTGTTAACGAAATTCGGTTTTATTGTGTTCACCGCTGTTTCAAATCATAATTCTACCAAATTTTCTTTTTATACATGCCATTTTGTATTTCCGCTCCGTTTCTTACTGCAACATTCTGACGTGCAATTGATGATTTCATTTTGTATTTAATAATTAAACCCATATATGAGTTATTATATATATTTTGATCATTGAACACATGTATATTAATCAAATCACCATTTCTGAAAGTCTATTTTCATCTGTAGTAATATCTTTCAGGTATTAAAAAAATTTTCGACAATTTGCTCTTAACTTCGCTAAATGCATACATAATTTGGACCGTCTTTCATAGACAATATTTATCCCATTTGTTTTGTTCTCTTCTACAATTATTCTCTATTTGTGGTTACTTATATATTTTTCACACACACATAAATACATGTATACATATATGTATACATATATATACATACGTGTACATGTATAGATGTATATATACATATATATATATATATTTATACACATACATGATTATATATGTATACATATATACACGCATATATACATATATATTAATATATATATATATATATAAATAAATAGTAAGTTATATATATATATATATATATATATATATATCAGTAAGGCTAGACGGATATATATGGATATATATATATGTATATATACACACACACACACCCACACACACACATATATATATATATATATATATATATATATATATATATATATATATATATATATATATATATATGCCAGCACTGAGTTGCTGTGCTACAGCAAAACAGTACTGCATGTTCTATGGAGTTGAGCAGAGATGCGATACACGGTATGGAATTACCGTATTAACGATTATATTTGTGTACACGATTCGTTTAGTTATTCGGATGATGTCAAAACATCGTTAATTCACTACTTGCACAGCAGCTGCGATTAGGTTTAGGTCGGTCGGGTTTCAATACTGGTTTTTGAGAGATTTCTTGTCTATCTGCGCTGATGAGATTAGATACAGAGAAACAGTACTGTATGTTGATGGCTCTCTCTCTCTCTCTCTCTCTCTCTCTCTCTATATATATATATATATATATATATATATATATATATATATATATACACACTAGTTGTTACCGATGCTGTTCTTGAGTCTGGTCGACGCAAGTATTAAATTGATTTACTACACCGACATTCGCGTGCGCACACAAAATACACATACACGAACACGCATAAAAACATACAGATTAACACACACACACACATACACACGAAAACACATGAAAGCGCAACGCACACACACACATATATATATATATATGTAGATATAATTACCTATATATATATATATATATATATATATATATAATTTATTTATACTAACATTGATGAATACAAATGTGCATACATATTTCTGTAATCACCAATTATTGGAGATATTACGTCTTCAGGCCAAGAATTTCGTCCGAAAACTGAAACTCCAGACACAAAAACATTTTCTTATATCACTTACAAAATTAGACTTTTCTCATAGAC
>NC_136482.1:47990779-48140779 GCF_053919585.1 Euprymna scolopes | reverse complement strand
TTTTTTTTTTTAAGTCTGACTCAGGGATTGTATTTTTAAGCTGTTTGCGGGAAAAAAAATCCAAGTAAAAAAATAATAAAATTTATATAACGCGGAAAAGTGCATTACACGTTACAAAACACAACTAAAATAAAAACAAAAAAAATATAATCTTCTGTAATGATTAACCGACACAGATTATGATTAAATGTTACAGTCATTGAATATAGTTTATTCGGTGTTGAAAAAAGACAACAACTATATTTAACAGTACTCTCCGGAGAATCGAAGCAGAAAAGAAGAAAACGAAACCCGTAAATTGTCTTATGTTTGTATTATGGATGTGTGTGTGTTTTTTAATGAAATGTTTGTTTCGTGAGTGCACTGACTGCGGAGGTAAGGTTAAGGGAAATATTAAGTAAATGTTCACATACATTTGTTTAATATTTCTTGGTGTCGGTTTAATACTTCTAAATAGACGTCATATTCGTGAAGGTCATAAGCTTACGATTTTTTATTTAGATGTATTGTATTCAATAATGGATCCTTCAGATTTTAGCCGATGAGTAAAGCCGGTTATTTTGGAAGGCGAAATTATAATGTTGTGATCTGAGAAATAATGGTATGCATATGGGCGTATGAACGAGTTACGAATGTTCAATGGAAAATTGTAATAAGGTGTGTATCTAGTCCCGGGGATTAGTGAGTGTGGTGAGGGGACTTTTTATTTCAAGAGAAAATAGGAACTAGCACATCAAAAGATGTTGCGTACGGTATAATGTTGCGCTAAGGATAAAATGTAGGATTTTATTATAAAAAAAAAAATAATCTTTTAAATGGCATGCCAAATTTACATATAGTAGTGGCTAATTATGTAGACATAATAAATTTGTATGTGACCTATGTTCTTGAAAACCTTCAGTATATTGCTCTGTAGTAAAATTTCTGATAGTTCTATTGAAAACTTTGCTTTTCTTACCAGGTGTTCACCACTTATCAAGGCCCGGAAGCAACTCAGGGATAAGGGTTATTGCGTGTACAGTACGTTAGTTTTGACATTTGCTTTCTTTATGAGGTGTATCGTTTTAAGTGTTTTGAAGTGATTAATAAATAGCTGGCCAAAATATACTCATGAGTGTTTAGCAAAATATCCCTGCTTAGGTAAACGCAAATGAAACGCACTCGCACACATACATACCCTCACCTATCTATCTATCTGTCTATCTATCTAGCTGTCTATCTATCTATATATATATACACACACATATATATATATAACTACTTCATTTATTCGCATAAATTTAATATACGAAAGTATAGATTTATGCGTAAACTTTAAGTATTTATTCAAAAGTGCTCAATACGTAGGTAGAGCTAGTTAGTAATTTATAAAATATATATGGCGATAAAGCTACACTGAATATTCTGCGTTTCATCCAACTATAGGATTCGTCAGGCTTATGCGCGAATTCTGTCGTTGCTTCTTGTTTTTATATATGTTGAGGATTTCTAGTCGGCCAATCAGCTTTCTAGTATCCACCGCACCCCTTCCTACCAGCCAATGGGCATGTATTTTATTAAACAAAGGATCTGTTTTAGAACTAGGTTAGTCGTTTTAGGTGGCCGTTCTCCTTTTTTTTATACATATAAATATACCTATGTGCACACAACAATGCACATACATATACATATACACATATATATATATACATATATATATATACATATATGTATGTGATCGTTTATATATATTCATGTTTATTTAATTTATTTATTTGTTTTTTTTCTATTGTTATTGTTAGTTTTAAAGCTATTTTGAATCGCTATCCTAGAGTAAGTTTTATTTTGTGAACACAGTTGTTTGCTATTTCCCGCCTACAGTTTAATAGATTTTGAGGTTCTTTAAAGTACAGGATAGAAAATTTTTCATGGAGGCATAATTTACATGGGTCGTCTAAATGTCTGCATGTGGTAACCTGTCTCATTATTTTCCATTCGACTACCGGCGAATGCTCGCTTTCTTTGAGTTCCCAGTATTTATTCGCTACTGTTGTTTTTATACGGTGTTTTTTTTATTTTTGAATGTGCTTTTGTGTTAAACGATCACATACATATATGTATAAACGATCACATACATATATGTATATATATGTATATATATATATGTATATATGTATATGTATGTGCATTGTTGTGTGCACATAGGTATATTTATATGTATAAAAAAAAGGAGAACGGCCACCTAAAACCACTAACCTAGTTCTAAAACAGATCCTTTGTTTGATAAAATGCATGCCCATTGGCTGGTAGGAAGGGGCGCGGTGGATACTAGAAAGCTGATTGGCCGACTAGAAATCCTCAACGTATATAAAAACAAGAAGCAACGAAAGAATTCGCGCATAAGCCTGACGAATCCTATAGTTGGATGAAACGCAGAATATTCAGTGTAGCTTAATCGCCATATATATTTTATAAATTACTATATATATATATATATATATATATATATATATATATATATATATATATATATATTAGACTACCCGTGGCCCGTTGGGTCAGTATGTTGTATTAGCTATGGAATTAATGTATGAGCATGACACTTGTGACGTAAAGAAAATGGGTTTATGACATAACAGAAACATTTCTATGAAAGTATATTAAAATAGAAAAGGAATATAGACATATTGTTTTGAATCGTTCTGTTTATAATTGTTTATTTTCGAAAAATAAAAAAAAACTTACAGCCAATGACTTGTAAGTGGTTTGCCATACTTATAGGTGAATGTGCACTGAAGAGATACCGTAATACTTCAAGTAAACTTCAAATGTTGATATATCTTTTTTAAATGAAATTGTAAGCTGAAAGTACATCATAGTTAAAAACAGTCTCCCCATGCAAAGAATGTCTTTTTAAATAGAAAATGAAAATGAAATGTAACTTTTGAAATTTATTTTAAACAAACATTCATGACCCATTGGGTCAAATATTTAATTTATGTTAATAATAAAGTCAATAAAACTTATAAAGACAACGTAGGAATGACCGATGTAAAAAAAACGCAGAAAGTATTAACAATTGTTTATTTGAATAATTTAAACACGAAAAAAAAACAATTAGGACGCTGAAAACGTACACAGTAAAACGATATGTTTAATTTTGTTGATTATTTATTTGAAAAAAACAACATTTATAGTTGTCAACGGGTCAAAATTGATTTATATGTAAGAAAATTGCGACAGTATAGTTGTAATACAGAATAGTTCAAAAAACATCCCCAAGCTTCACATGTTAAATAATAATTTCTAAATAATAACGCTAATATTTCAGTCCACAGCTCAAATTCTGCAAAAGTAGCAATTAGTGTTTATTTGGTTATGCTGTTATTGGGTTATGGTTATGTACACATGCGCAACCGGAAGTTGTAAGCCTGGTGTGTGGTTACAACACTCATTACAAGGTCATTTGATTTATATATATATATATATATATATATATATATATATATACATATATATATATAAATGAGTGGAGTACCCAACAACTGTAATGTTTTTATACTTGTTATATTATTTGATATTTTAATTTTTCCCGATTTAAATATTTATTTTACATACTTTTAGCGCGTTTCGGACCATTTTGTGTTTTTTAAGGAAACTTTTCGGAATGTTTGTAAATTATTTACACTGTAAAATATTGAAAACGTAAATTTATGTCGTCACTGTAATTCTGATATGCGATTTTGTCACGAACTACACGGGGTTGTGCTTCGCAAAGTTCTCATATTGGAGTGAATTTCTTTCGTCCCTTTATTTTTGGGAGTGAGTTCAAAGCCTTTAAATACTGTCGGTCTGTGATTTTTATGTTGTGTTTATTGATTTCTTAATTGTGTAGGGTGTGGAGTATTTGTACTTTGTCACATAATTGTGTCTTGTGTGTATGTGTGTTGGAGAGCGGGTTCTTGCGTGTGGTTTCTTGTGTATGTGATACCTATCTTATAAAGGTATATTAAGCTCCGTTGAGTATCCATTTTTGATAGAGGAATACTGAATTGATTTTGATTTAATACTTTTATTACATTCAATTGTGATATTCGTTTTAGTAAAGTGGGGTGTTTATAATATTTCAAATTTGATATTTACAAGCAAATGGCTTACTTTCTGGCTAAATTTTACATTCTGGACACTGATAATTTCTTGTGACATTTAAGTAAATATTTCATACACTGCCCTCGACCAACCTTCCTATATATCTATGTTTTGTATATTGGTTTATATTTGAAGAAATGATATATTAAAAGTGTCATGTGTTATCTAGCGGATGTAAGATATTGCTCTTTTAAAAGACAAATAATAAACGTATAAATTGTATGTGTTGTTTAGTCAGGAGGACATGATATTGACGAGTAAACCGAGTTATGTTTTATCAGACTTATCACACGGGATATTTTTAAAGTTCATATGTAAGAAGAAAATATACGTTTCATACCTTTTTCTTGCAGAGTTCTTTTAACTTCATTCTGCTCCGTGACGAAACATGACGCGATCAGCGCCATCCAATTGAGACATCCGTTCTTACTTGTGAATCCATAAAACAACTCTTTATATTTTTATAATATAAATTTATTACAGTTGTCGCAAATAGTTTTCACAAGATGTGCAGTTCATGTTCTATTCTCACAGCTCACTCCCTAGCTGTTTGTCCACCCCTTTTTAGACCTCTGTCCGCTCTGGTGCTCACTCCCCAACTCTCTGATCTATCAAAAACTAACTATATCACGTGTTCTCTTACGTCACCTAATTACGTGTATAAGACCAACCTAATGTCCACAACTAATTATTTGTTTATTCAAAACCCCAAAATAATGTTTACATCTATTTTCTATTTTTACATTCCTTTTGCGATTCATAGAGCAATCATTTCTTCCCCTATTTAATTGTTTATTCTTCTAATCATAATAACTGATCCAGCGACAATCTGTCGCTCAAATCAATTAATAATTAGAATAATAATAATAATAATAATAATACTAATAATAATAATAATAATAATGAATGTAATAATAATGTTTTGACCCCTTGTCCCCGCTTGCCACAGTAAACAGATACTACGCTATGATAACATCCTACAGGGTCATAATATTACATATGTAGGAGCATACACCAATAACAATCCAGGGAAAACTAATAAATCCATTTGTATTATACCGTATGGATGTAATCATTTGTTGCTTAGAAAGAGCGATATTTATAACAAAAACGTATTTTTAGTATTCCTTTTTACATTTATCTTTACATGAGGGCATAATAAGGTATGGGATCGCTTTATAATTTAGAAAAAAAGCTAGATAGACATTAGAAATTATCTCAGGCATGCAGGATTTTCCTTTTATTTACCAACGACAGAAAAAATAAAGTTTAGCACCAGGAAGATACAACACTGATAATCTAGGTATTTTTAAAGTCTTTGGTCTAGTGTGTGGATTGAAATTGGAGAATGTTAGGATGTGTTTTTAGTTTTTTTATTGGCGCTTTCTGTTTTATTATTTTTGTTGTTTTTAGTAGGTTGTTTAGCATATATACTTCTGACTGAGAAGGAAAAGTGTTTTTGTAATCTCTGTAAATATTTCCAGGCTATTTTTATTTTGTGTAGAGACGTATAATTAATTTGTTTTTATTGCGATTTTTGGTATCTTAGTTTGAATTTTTTCCTGATAATTAGAAACATTAACGAAGAAGTTATTTTTCGCACTCTCTTTGGCTGGCCGTTATTTCTAATTCATTTCGGTTGGAGGTGTTTGTATTTGACTATGTTGAGGAGTATGTGTGCCTGGGGGTAGGGTATATATTTCAAACAGATTTTCGGGTAGTGTCTTTTGAAGTGGACATATTGTTGAATGTTTGTGTGTGACTGTGATTATGTTTATGTTCATAATTTTTACAAGAATATCTATAAAAGGTAATTATTTGAGGCTCTGTACTAAAGTGAATTGATTTTAGGGTGCATATTTGGAAGCATAGTGTTACAGTTTTAGACATCGACAACTGGTTTTCGAGAGGAAAAAGCAATCGTCCCCGTATGTCTTTCAAGATTCTATAAAAAGTATATCGGACTTATATTCGTATTTCTTCTCTAAATTCGAAACAGTTATTGTTGGCGATTTTATCTATGATTACATATTTATTATAATTGTCCCGTTCAATTGGGGTTTAATGTGTGGGTGTGTTTAGCGATCATATATAAAATAGATTTTCCCTAGGTCGTGGGGTGTATTGCTATATTGGCTGCTAACGTCAAATTTAGGTATTGTTCCCATGTTTACAGTTTAATGTAGATAACTTAGAAAGTGGATGTCAGGTTTATGTAGCTCCTTACAAGAGCGGTGAATGGGTGTAATAATATTTATATGACGTTTCTAAATCTGGTTGTAGAGTATACTGGTCTTACTACTATAGGTCTCAATGTAAGGTCATATATATATATATTATATATATATATATACGATGTGCTTTTAATGAATTGTTTAGAATTTTCCAAACGCATTAAAAATTGTCGTAGACTTTTTAACATCGCGTACATAATAACTATATGCATTGATCGATTAGTGACCATGTTTTATAATCTCATGTTTTATATACAGAAAAAAAGAAATTACTCTCTGGTAAAGCCAAATTGGCACAGCTGGTGTATGTCAAAAATGCAATCTAGACGTGAGAACACTTTAGATAAAAATACGCACTAAATTGTTGTTTAATACTTGGAGACACTCCCACATATCCGTATGTAATACTCAGAGACACTATTAACAATTTTGCATGAACTAGACATCGGTTTCAGAGTAGCATAATTATTCGAGGACGTCATGATGGGTGTTGTTAAAGTAGGATGGAATCGTAAAACCAGGAATGATTTTCCAAATAGATAATTTAATGACAGACAGCTGTTTGGACAATACTTGGACAATTAACAGTGGGAACTGAACGCACAATTGCTTGTGAAGAACGGAACATGCTGGAGATCTGCGCGAAGTTTATTCCTAGCGTGCTCAGAGAAGATCACAAGAAAGAACGTTGTCATGGCAGCAGGGAAATCACACAGATGATTAATTTACATACCGCAACTCTTGAATCTGAAGCCCTGCAGTGAAAGCTGGACCTACCCCTATTACCCAGAAACTAAGAAACATATTTCATAGAGGAATCATGATGGTTCTCCTAAAGGCAAGTATAATAGACAGAGAAAATCCACTCAGAACGTATAGTGATTATCTTTTTTAAACCAATGACAGAATCTACACGCGCTTTTCCTTCTAAGCATACAGTCAATAATATAATACTATGCTGAGTCTGCAATGGAATTAAGGATGCGATTACATCAGAGGTCAGTACTCAAAAGTCGGATTAATGGACTTTTCCACCAGGGTAATGCATCAGTCCACATCTCCGTCCTATTCACAGGGTATTTGACCTATATTGGCATTAAAACAGTCCATTAATCCCATTATAGATAATATATATTTTTAACAGTTTTTATTCCATTTTAACCCCAAATAAGGCACAGTGCCAATTGTGTTGTAGATGGCATCTATCGTGGGAAGTAGTTGAAGAGATATTATAAAGGGAGACGAGCAACCAGATGTCTATGCACTTTATACATGGTCATCTGAATGTCAGTACAGATGAGGAAGCAAAAACTGGATTAAAATTCCAGTCTAGCTGTTCCAGGCAAGAAGACATTAGAGTAGAAGGTCTTCTTACATATAGGGATCTTTACTTTGTAGTGGTTGGACTTGACTGCTTTTCGAATTTGTCGGCACTTTTCACTTCGAAATAAGAACAGCAGCTTGTAGTTTGTCAGAGCATCCCCCATTAAAATATTTATAAAAGAAACAGAGGAATGTATTATTTCGTCAAGGAGACAGGGGTTGCAGTTTGGATGACAGTTCCATGTACACGTGCGAGAGACTAGTAGACGGTGCACCATCCCGAATGCGACAATAATATTTCATACATGGGGGAATGGGGGTTCTGTAGAAGTACATGAAACTTCCCAGAGTAAATAAGTGCCTAGCAGCGGCCGTGGAAATGCTCTCTATTTGTCCAAACTCATGTTCCATGTGAACGTAATGCCGATGAGTTTAAAGAAGTACTTTCAGGTAATGTATTCTTAGTTATAACAATATGTGGTTAAGAAGCTTTATTGTAATTATTGAAGGAGATAATCTTAGTCCTGGCAGCATTGAATGTGACCATCCATTTTGTTCCATCCCATTACAGATGTGAAGCATTTCTCTAGTGTGTTTACCATTTCCATAGATATGTGATCATTTGTTTTTCCCTAGTGCTTGTTATAGAATGTGGTGTTTTATCAAGAAAATCATAAATATGGAATAATATGGTCCAAAGATAAACCTCTGAGGAACACCCGCATTTAGATATGTTAGAAGTAAAACTGCTGAGAAAAAAAACATGGATCCTTCTCTTATTAAAGTAGGATTATATTAAGTATTTGTTCAGTTATACCGTATGATCTGATTATCCCGAGGAGTACACTGCCCCCTAGGCTGTCCAAAACTTTTATATATATATATATATATATATATATATATATATATATATATATATATATATATATATATATATATATATATTAAATTGTAATTCAATGAATTTCAAAAAACTCTCATTGAAATGAAATGAAGTGGTTGAGTTTACTGCCAGTAATATTTTGTAAACCTACAATCTCACGTTTACATAACCACTGATTGTTAAATAAAAACTACTCCGAAGTATATATATATATATATATATATATATATATATATATATATATATATATATATATATATACTAGCTGTACCCTGCCACGCGTTTCTGTGGCTCAAATTGGCGCAATGGAAAAAGTTCCAAAATGAGAAAAACATGTTTCTTATAGGTTTAAATTTCCATTTTGCATGGTTACACAGTTGTTGTTGTTCCATTTACTTAGCTGATATAGAGATTTTCCGGTTTGGTGACTCTTGAACATGTAACATAAATTTTCCATGTGAAAAAACAGTCAGTGTGTAACTGTAAGGCCCACAATTGTAAAGATTGTTCCCTGTGCTTTGTTGATGGTTATTGCAAACGACAATAAAATTGGAAAGTGCAATTTGCTAAAGTGTAATGATGTATCCGGTGGAATTATAGGAATGTATGGAATGAAGATATATCCATCTGTGAACGGTCCTGTTAAGAGTGTTGTTTCTATGATATGGTTTGTTAATTTTTTTTTACTGCAAGCTATGTGGCATTGCAAAGCTAGCTTGGATTGGTTTATATTTCACAACATGATAATTAGTACACCAAATTTCAGTTGCAATACATGCAGTGGCATCCCTGGCAAATATAACTGTTTGATAATTAACCACTTTATCTGCTTTCACAACAGTATCGATGGATTTGTATTTGACCACCTCAGTTGGAATTTTACATTTAATTATAGCGTTAAGTTCATGAGCATCTTTGTATTGACCTGCAAGAATAGTTCATTCACTCAATCAAATGGAATTCTTACAATTTGAATATCTGCAAAAACATTTTAAACTAACTATTCTTTTGATGAAATAAACAGAAATTACAGAAGTTAAAAGTCAAAGAAGTTTGCCCTTAACTCTGATCAGCTGGCACTTTTTCGTACCCAATTTTCCACAAGTGATGCAAATGTTTTAGTGAGACTCGAACAGTCTGCAAATGTACATGAATATTTTGAGTTAAGTTTAATGTCTTCACATGGAACAAAAAAGTAGAGTATTTGAGGCAAGCGTTTATTTCATCTGCTGGTGGTGATTGAAGAATAACAGGTAACATTTGTCTGAAATCTCCTGCAAGCAATATTACTGCATTCCTAAATGGTCTGACATTGCCACGCAAATCTTGCAAGGATCGACCAAGAGCCTCAAGTGATTTTTTGCGTACCGTTGTGCATTCATCCTAAACAATAAGCTTGCATTTCTGCAATATTTTTCCCCATATTGGATGTTTTGGAGATGTCGAACATGAGATTTTTGAAAAATTGAAAGTTTTAAAGTAGAATAAATAATTCTTCTACTTGGCAGCAAGGTCGCAGGTATTCCTCATGCAGCAAAGGCTAAGGCTATGTCATTTTGTTACCAAATGGCTTCCAAAATCAATTTAATTAGAAAGGTTTTACCAGTTACTTCTGGTGCTGTTCAATGTAGCAGTAATTTCCAAATAACGTCTATTCTCACAGTCAGTAAATTAGGTGACTAAAATAGGATTTATCCATGTTTTGACAATGCCTTACTCACATTAATTAATTTAGGAGACTAAAATAGGATGAGGGATTAGAGATGGACAGATAGAGAGGAAGATATATAGATAGAAAAGAGACAGTGAGAGGAAAATAGAGAAAGAGAAGGAGATAGAGAGATAAAGGGATTGATATATAAACAGAGAGATGGGGAGAGTTAGAAACAGAGAGGGATGAAACAGAGGAAAGGAGAGAGATAGAGGGAGTTAGAGAGAGAACGGGGCTCAAAGAGAGATGGGGAGGATTATATAGAAAGAAAGATAGATTGAGAGAGGGAAATGGAGAGATGGATAGAGAGAGATATTGAGAGAGGGGGAGAGAAACAGAAGGTGAACTACACTTCACCGTTTTTTTCCTCGTTCAGTAGAGAAGAAATCTTTCAAGACTGAGGCAATTTCAATGTTTTGTTATTATCCAGAGTACCCCTTTCTTTGGGGGGGGGCTAGGTTTTCCTCGCATTAGAAACCGACCGGGTTATCTGTACTTTCACTTAACAAATTAATAAAAGAAAAACATATTATAAAATTTGAATTTAACAGGAAAATACTATTTTAAAAAATAGCACGGTAACATAAGTGCATAAGTGCCACTTTAGGTACTCCTTAGGCGTTGGGTTCCATTGCAACCAGCATAATTATTTAATGGTCGATCCCTTAGCCCCCCCAGTCAAGGCTAATGCATGCGAACGTAACATTTTTTTTATTTACTGACGTAGGCTTAGTAACTAAACGATTTATTTATAATTTCGTAACCCTTAAACGCATGCCGGGAGATTTAAATTAGTTCATTGTTGTTGTAATGAAAAAAAAAGTTTCATTCAACACAAAACCAAAAACACATATTAATGATAAATGATTTATTATTCTATTCATTGAAATTTACTAATTATTAAATAAAAAATTAAAAAAAAAGTTATTAAAAAAATAGTTGCTTATGTGCGCATAAACAACTTGTTTTTTTTAGATTAGGTCCACCTTATACTCACCCCCCAACCTCCTCATCTTAAGAACAGCTTCCGGAATAAACACCACTTTTGGAGGGGGGGGCTATTTGCAAAATTTAACTGATATTTGTTGTCAGCATACCCACCCGAAAATACTATTTAAAAACAGGAGGGGTTCAGTGCCCGTTGCAGAGAAGTAGATTTATTTATCAATAAAAGTTGCGGAGAAGTAAATTTATTTATCAATAAAAGTCGTCATTTAAAAAAGAAAATTGGGGAGGTGAACCTAAATGTTTTGTTTTCGTACTATTCAACAATTTGTTCATCCGCGCATGTAAATTAAAAAATATTTGTAAAAGTGAGAAGTTATCAGTAAATGATTTAGTTTGTTTTTTTAATTTATTTATTTTTTTTATTTTTTTTACATTAGGTCCACCTCCACAAATGTTAAGAACGGCTTTCAGAATAAACACGCTCAACCTCTCCATGTTAACAACGGATTTCGGAATAAACACCATTGCGGTGGGGGGATATTTTAAAAAAAAGTCGATAAAAGTCGTCATTTAAAAAGAAATTTAAAATATAATGTTTGTAAAAAGTGAGAAATTATTAATAAACGTTTAGTAACATTTTTCGGTGCTAATGCAGAGAGTGATCCGCGCTATTTTTTAAATCGTGTTTTTTTTTAATCAATTGCAAGGTTAAAGTACAGAATAGGTACAAAAACCCCTCCCCTCCCCATGTTAAGAATGGCTTTTTAAATAATAACGTTATTATTTCAGCATGGATCACTCTCTACATGAGTACCCATTTTTCTTTTAATATTCATAAAAAGTAAAACTTTTTTCAAAATAAATAAATAAATAAATAAATAAATGTTGTAAATGTGACAAATAATCGTTTAGTTACGGCAACGTCAGTAAATCAAATATGTTACGTGCGGGATGAGGTGGGAGACTAAGGGAACGACTATTATTTTTTTTCTACTGGTCGCCATGGAACTCAACACCCAAGGAGTACGAAAATGTAATTTTTTTGTCCAATAAATTTCAAGCAATTTTTATAATAAATAATAGATAGCAACTTCGTTAATTTTACGACTCGCCCCAGCATATTATAAACACCCTAACTTCCTCATGTTAAGAACGGCTTTCGAGGTTTATCGAAGGGCGTTTTTTTTGTTTTGTTTTTACATGGGGGTAAGGGTGTTTACAATACGTTGAGGCATGTCGTAAAAATGAAACAGTTTAGAAAAAGTTAAAACAAACTTTTTATGTAAACAATGCCGTGAAAATAAACTAAACAATTAAAACGTAATGTTTTATGAGTGAAAAGCTTTAATATAAATAAAATTTAAAAAATTGGTAAGTACATAAATGAATTTAAATTTTTAAAATATGGGATTATTATTTTGTGTGTGTGTGTGTGTGTGTGTGTGTGTGTGTGTGTGTGTGCCAATGCAGAGAGTGATCCGCGCTATTTTTTTAAAATCGTTTTCCACGTTTAATTAAAGTTTTATGATATGTTTTTATTCAATTGTAAGGTTAAAGTACAGAATAGGTACAAAACAAAACACCCTCCCTTCCCCATGTTAAGAATGGCTTTTTAAATAATAACATTATTATTTCAGCACGGATCACTCTCTGCATGAGTAATTTTTTTCTTTTTTTTTTTACTTATCGAGTTAACAGAAAATGAAATCTTTCGTCAATTCGTGGCTGTGAAATGAATCGAACCGGAAGTTCAGTTTTATCAACAGAACAGATTCGCAGTAACGGTTAAAACATATATTTGTTTTATTTTATATTTTAATAATTCGCGAGGTAAATTTATTGCAATAACATATAAACATTCCTCGACTCTAAAGATGTGCTGTCTGAAAATTTCAAATAAATTGGTAACGTAGAAATAGGGTTTTATTCGTTTAGAACGAACCAACTTTACATTTATATATATATATATATATATATATATATATATATATATATATATATATATATATATATATAACTACCGACCTTCTCTTCACTACTTTATCGAGTGTAATTTATATACGTTCAGAATTAACAGTTAGGATATTTGCGGCGTAACATGTTTGTCTATATTTTGGTTGGTGAGATTTTTAGCAGTTGTAAGTTGATGGACTATAGCTTTGTATATTATAGACTCGTATATTTGGCGAAAACCGGGATGAGGCTAATGAGCTGACCATTTTACAGGTCAGTTCTGTCGCCAGAATTCTTATGAACTCGTACATCAGATGCAGTTTTCCAGCAGTCAGGAAGGCAAGACTCGTAAAGGCATTTGTTGAAAGGTTAAGAGAGGACTGGGCCAATCTCAGCGGAGCCTCTTTTTTTAATAGCATAGGCAGGATGAGATTAGGCCCACATACTTTTAAGATGTCTAGGTTTTTTCATGATACCATGCATGTGAGAGGGATTAAATTTCAGATCATCTAGTGTGGCGTCAGTCCGCAAAAGAAAGTAAAGGGAGGGGGTGGGCCATTTGGATCAATGTGAAGTCTTAGGCTAACTGATTGGTAAGCCCGAAGGATTTCCTGGATGCTGTGCAACCTTCTTCATGATTCTTTGATAGTAAGGAGAATTTTTTATTGCCCATTATTTACTACACTGTTTTAGATTTTTCAGAAACAATGGTTCCTAATTTCCGAGCTTTCATGCGTTTTCTGTTGGTTTCGGTATTTTCACTCTTAGTTTTCTTATTGCGTTCTTTTAATTATTTCTAACTTCTATATAATTTTAGTTGTATAAACCGTACAATAAGTGCATTGCAAATGAAAGCGATCACTACGAGATAGACCAGAGTTTAATGTGTATAACAGCAATAAAACTATCCATACGAGACAAGTCTGGACATTGTTTAAGTCACCTCCGAGAACATTCACATACATGTTGTCATCAAATAATAAAATAATTAAGGATCAAATAAGACAAATGTTCAGACATTACATATCTTTAACATATCTTGCTACACAATAGGAAGAACAACGGAAATATTTAGTCATTTGTTGTGATCTGATCAAAGTGACCCTAAAAGGATTTTAAAACTTAGAAACCAAATTTTTATAACAATTTTTATTGTAACATATTTAATTGTAGCTTAACCAAGTCACCTGATATCACACACACATATATATATATATATATATATATATATATATATATATATATATATATTATAAATTAACATATCCTTCTGATGACAAACTAAACAAAATCAGGCCATTTCAATTTTGTTGAAATTGTTGCCATTTCTCGTACATAAATAATTGCGTGTGTGCACTCTTTAATGCTTGTGAATCGTCAATTGTGCTTTTCTATATGAATCAAACGTTTATTGTTCAATAAGACCGAAACTAAAATTAAAATGGTGGCCAGCCGATATGTTCTATTGTTGCCAAAACGGTAAAGATATAAAAAAATAAGCTGGAATCGGTTTCCATTATTTGTACCAATATGAGTCATTGATATTCATAAAAAAACAACAAACAAAGAACAACACATGTTTTGCCTTCATTAAATACGCCCTTTCAATATCCCCCTCGGTATTTATTTGTTCCCGATGTTTAACAGTTAATTGTATTATTAATGATCGTTGTCAACTTTAGACACATTTTACTGGTTCCATTTCAATGAAATAATGACGCGTTTCCTTTATTTCTTGTGATAATAATAATAATAATAATAATAATAATAATAATAATATATTATTATTATTATTATTATTATTATTATTATTATTATTATTTAAATTTGTTTGCTAACTTCATAGTGTTGCCATAACTACTTTCTCACTCAAGAGCTGCTTTTAACACCAAAGCCAGTGAAATATACAAATGGTCAATTTTATCAAATGCAACTTGCATAGGATGCTTGCTGTGCCAAGCGTTGATTTTGTTCTAGATTCCCAAAAGAATCGACTGTTATTTTATATCATCTGGACTTGAGCCAATTGAATATATTATCATTTTAACGATTAGTGTTTTTGCTCCACAATTAAGCCATCTCCCCGTTTGTTTCTGAGAGTGTCTTTTTGTCTCAGTCTTCCTACCTGCTTATTGGATACCGCTTGAGTAAGCCACACCATAATGTTTACATTAGTTGGTTATTTCCTTCACAACTACTAGTTAAGTCTTTTGTTCTGGATTATGTCTCGCCCACACTGAAGAATGAAATCCCCGAACAGCTTTACTTACTTAGTTGCCACTATTGCTTCTAGGTTATGTTGAATTCAATCGTCCCTTACGATGATATAAAATCCTCATATGGATTTCAAAACAGATTCGTGCTACGTTGCTTATGGCGTTTTTTATTTTGCACTCTTTTAAAGGAAATATACAACATGCACCCACAGTGGGTGACACCTTTTCAAGAGTCAGATCACGCAATCTGCTCTAATCAGAGCAGTGTTTTAGATAGACGACTTTTATTGAAAATATGACATTTTATGTCTATTTAACACACCGTTAGTCAGAACATCTAGGTGTCCATACTTTGCTGCCTTAGCATTTCGCTTAAACGGAATATGGCATTTCACTTTTAAAACTCCCTAATATTTTTAGCTTATTAATTATGCGTTAATGGATTGCTGTGTTTGTAATAAAATAATCAGACCAGACAATATATCAAAGTTAATCTTTTAGTAAGTGGGGAGGTGATGAGGTAGGATTCAATTATTATTTTTTTTTTACATGGAGGGCAACACTTATCAAGGCCAGGAGGCCACTCAGGGATAAGGGTTATAATGAGAAAGAATTGTAGTGATAATTACTATTGGAGATTTGAGAGAATGTCTTACTTAAGAGGGCGGTTTCTAAGGAATTTGTTTATGTCGGACTTGAAGAAATCCAAATTGGTAGTCAGCTGGAAAACAGGCGAACGGAAGAGAGTTCCACAGTCGTGCACTTCTGAGATAGAAGCTCTGCTCACGAAATCTACGTTTGAATTTAGACACAGAAAAAGAGTGGGGAAAATTATTGACACTAGTTTCAGCAAGACGGCTGTTTCTCGTGAAAGCTTGCGAGGGCTGACGAGAGATTGGAGCTCAGACGAGTACTTGCCACGGAAATAACGATAAAACAAAGACAGGCACGCAACGTCTCTTCTGTAGGAGAGAGTCTGCTGAGAAGGGAAAAGGGCATCCCCCACTAAGCTACGAAGTCTTTTTTGTACTCTGTCACGACAGGATAGGCAGTTAATTGCAGCTCCTGCCAGATGTGGCAGCATTACACCATTCTTGGACGTATTTGGCTTTTATACAGGTATATAATTGCATCAGTAGTGAGATATCTTCTGCAGCGGTAGAGGGATCCCCCCATTATGAAAAATGATTGTTTTAAGTGGTAACATAACCAAAAATTATGAAAAATGATGAAAGGTGAGTTAATAAATTGGGGTGTTTTAATGAAATAATCAACCCAGGCAATATATCAAAGTCATTATTTTAGTAACAGGGGAAAAGTGTGTTCATTAATGGTGTGTTCGTAATGAAATAATCAGGTCAGGAAATATTTTCAATTTATTATTTTCATAAATGTGGGCGATAATGTGGGGTAAAATAATGAAAATACGTTGTCGAAATCAGTAATATATCCAAAAATTAGGAGAAATGATGAGATCTGAAATAATTTATTTGTGTGTTTTAAGGAAATATTCGGCAAAGGCAATATGTCAAATTTATTATTTTAGTAAGGGGGGCAAATATGTGGGTAAAAATTATGAAAAAATGATGTCGGACTTAGTAACGTATCCAAGAATTATGAAAAAATATGAAATGCGAGTTAATTGATTGCTTGGTTCGTAAGGAAATAATCAGCCAATATATCAATGTTATTATTTTAGTAAGGGGTAAGCGATACAGTTCTAACAAAAGGGCTAGAATAATATGGTGGTGTCTTCATTCATGCTCAACGCCCAAAGAATTCTCAGCAGCAATACATTACATATGAAAGATGCCACTCTGAAATTTCCACAGGTCTAGCTAGTTATTTTTTTTAATATTATAATTATTATCATTATTTTTTATTTTTTCTTATTTCTTTTTCTTCTTCTTCTTAATATTATTATTATTACACATATTATTATTATTATTATTATTATTATTATTATTATTATTATTATTATTATTATACATATTATTATTAGTATTATTATTATTGCTGCTCAATAACTTTGAATGATATGTTTGAGAATTATGAAATAATAATAAATATATACAATAATTCTAAGAATGAAAATAGTAATTATAATTTATACTTGACATTAATAAGATGTACTTTACTTTATTAATATAGGAGTGTATTTGTTAATCTCGTAAACGTTTATTATCATAAGGAATCAACACATATCATAATCGTCGATTGATAATGCTCGGTAATGTTCTCTGCTTTTTCGATATATCTTGAAAATGGACTTGCATAATCGCAACAGCCGTTGCAATTAATATCTCATTTGCACTGACCAACAACCTTTAGAAAAAATACTATCCCAAGATAACAGTCGTCTACGCACTACTCCAGAGAAAAATGGTTCCCACTTTCCTTCCACTGTCATCTCATCCTCTTTAACTGTTGAATATTTGTTTCGAGAATGTCAGAACTGTCATTAATATTTCGAGTGTGAACGATTTTAACTTTATTTGATTTACATATTTTCGGCTTCAATTTCCTTTTTGTTTTTATTTTGTGGCATATTATAGGCATCTGTTTAGTGTTTTACGATTGTTGCGATAATTTCCGCACTTGGTGATTTCCTTTGGGATTTACAGCTGTTTTTAGAATTACCGTAAGTTTCATCGGTCTACATTCCGATTCGCTTAGTGTCTTTTTTTTTCAAATTCTTTGGGACTTTTATGTGTTCTTAGATTTACTGGTATAATATTCATTTTTGTTCAGGTATTTGTTTCAGTTTCTCATATCTACTCATTGTCTTTGTCTCTTTGATCTTCCAAGAGGTGTCTGGCCAGACGGCAAAATCTACGATTTTCCAGTTTCCCTTCTTGCATTAATTATTATCACATATGATCTTGTTGGTGGGTAAGTTTCTCTACTGTATCCCGATCTGCCAGATTATTTTATGGCATATGGTTCGCTCTATAATAATAATAAGGTTATTAATAATAATAATGGTAATAATGATAATATAAAGAAGAAGAGGAAAGAAGAAAAAGAGGAATAATGAGAAGAAGACTACTAGAGAGAATAAAGGGGAATGAGAAAAATTAGAAGAACGAGCAAAATGGCAAATTAATAATAATAATAATAATAATAATAATAATAATAATAATAATAATATAAATGAAAGGGAATAACTTAGAAGAACAATAAAACTACTGGAAACTAAATTATATAGCAGAACCCTAATAAAATATATAACTCCATAGCCAGTATCACATGTAAGATACTCTGGACCGTTACAAGTGGTGATAGAAAACTAGATCTGCGACAGCTAGATCAGCAGAATATGAAAGTCATGACCATGCACAATGCATTACACCCAAAGGGCGATGTTGATCGACGAGTGAAAAAGAAAAATGAGGGAGAGAACTGATTTGTATAAAAGTATGCGTTAATTAAACTTAATAAGAACTAGAAAAAATGCATAATGCAGAAGAATTGAAAGCATAATTATGTCGGTGAGAGCCAGAGAAAAAAATCAATAAAACAAAAAATACACGGACAAAAAGGATTCGTCGAGAAAAGAAAAAACAAGGAAAGAAATAGATACACGGAATAGTTCTATCCAGTTCCGAGTTGTCTAGCGACAATACCTGATGAGGCTGTTTTTTTCTTCACTTTCTTTACCAGTATTTCTTTCCTACTTAGGATTGTATATGCATTTCATATGATATGCTCCAAAGAAGAGCCAACTACTTATTTTCACAAGCGGGTTTGGCAATTTATACAGTTTCCATCTTTTTAATGAACTCACTCTCGTGCGATGGCTGTTACATTTTCCTTTCTTTTTATTCAAATCTACTAGTAGCTTATTTTCTTAGTTAATTTTTCTGTTTGGTTTACGAATTCATCATTGGCGTACGCATATATTCTCTATCGCGTCTTTCAACGAACTCTTTTCTATGCTTGTTTTATTGGCGTTTCAGGAATATTACTCCTGCGTCTACAATTAATGATATAATGTGGCTTGTTATTATATTCAATATTTCCTTCTATGTTGGTGACACGATTCATTTGGTTACGTAGTTTCTCTGGCTCAATGGAACCTCCAATCTCTAATATGTCCGGTGTCACAAAAGAAGCCTCATCATAGCAAACATTAATTGAGGGAACACACTTTACATCCCTTTATAGTCAGTCTTGTTAATTGAAAATCATTACAACAATTACCTTTCCCTAAATATTCATTGCCATTATTACATATTATATTTTATATTGAAATTAGAACACTAAACTCCACTGCATTTAAATTGCATATATTATCTACTTTAAATTATTTCACATTTCAAATGAAAACCTACTGAAGTGTCATGTCGAAAAATAGAAAAAAAATAATATTGTATATTTGTGTTAAGGGATGTTTTAAATCTCAATATTGAAAGTAAAAAAATACTACTGGCATATTTCAGTGTCCTCTTGAAATACGATACGTAAATCGTATCGTGCTTTTGTTGTTTAGAGATCTTTTAAATGCCCAAATTTCCGGTGAAAATATTATCTGTCCTGTTGGAATTAATATGAATGATATGTCGTCTTGAAATTAGTATAAATGGCATGTTAAATTTTGTATGGATTCTAACGAATTGAAGGTGAAAATAGTATAACCTACTTAACTGTTATGTCGAATGAATGGAAAATCACAGAGTGTAATTTTTGCCTAAGAATGCTGTAAATCCCCGCATTTCATGTGAACCTAATATAGCCAAGTGATATGTCATGTTTAAATTAATACAAATTCTAACCCATTGCAGGTAAAAACATCATAACTTACTTTATTGTCATGTCACAATCAGCCAAATCAACTAGTGCTTTTGTTATTTAGGGATCTTTTGAATATCAGCATTTCAGGTGAAAACATTATTACCGTCTTAAATGTCATGTAAAGATTCGTACACATTGTTAACGCATTTAAAATGAACATATTTTTCCTTACTTATATGCCATGTACAATTTGTAAGATCGTTTAGTGCTTTTGTAGGTTAGGAATATTCTGAACATACGCATTTCATGTGGAAACGTTATAACGTACTTTGAATTCATGTTCCAATATGTGCAAATTCCAACTAATTTTATATGAATACATTATTACATATTTAAATATTATGTAAAAGTAAATAAAATCGTTCCAACACTATGCATTTTAGGTGAAACCTTATCTACTTACATGTCATGTTGATAAAAGTATACTGATAGGGTGTTTTTTTGTTAGAGGTATTTTAATTCTACGACTTTCAGCGGAAAGCTATATTATCTAATTAATGATATGTTGAAATGATTACAAAGCTGTTTTTTGTACATACGGAAAAAATCAGACTTATTGTTCACATACACATGTAATCCAAGATACCTTAGTATAATAAACAACTTTAAAACATCGGAATGTAGAAGAAATCGACATGCCTTTATATCAACTGTACATCATGCACATCTAGTTGAACTTCTGAAAGACGTTAAAGACAGGTATGTATTAGATATTCTATTTACAAATGCTTGTTATTGAATTCTAAAGAAGTGCTACCACACTGCCACATGATCATAATGCTGCGTCATCAGGTTATCAGAGTAGTTTAATAAATATATGAGATTTTGTCAACAGAGATGCCAGGTCTTTACAATACAGAACTTTCTGATTAAGTGTAGTCTTTAATTGTTCATGGTCCAACCTTATTTTATTGCTTGATTATATGATAGAAGTTTCTTACATAGTTGTATTTTTTTTTAATTTTTAAATAAGGTGGAATTTACACGTGTTCTGCTACTAATATTATTATTGGCTCAGAAGGAGCTTTCACAAAAGTCATCAAATATATCTACTTGAAAACAACATGTAATGAAAAGTGAGTGAAAACAAGTATCCCTATATTTCCAGTACTCTCCACCTGTTTCGATTATATTTGCAGATGAATTTGCGTTAACGCAAGGGCCGCTCACCAGTGATTTCTCGCTGGCTACGGCTATTGGTCACAATTGGAATTTGAGTGGCAACAGGCCTCCTCATGGTCCCAGTTCTCTTCGCACTTGTCCACCGAAGGTCTGTTCAGCGCTCTCTCATCCGCCTTTCTGTCCTTATTGATCCTTCTCGTTTACTTGATATTACTCTTTTGGGGGGGGGTCAAGTAAGGGGGTAATCCGTGGTGGTTTGTGAGAGGTTAAAGAACATAAATATGAAGCTTCTATGATATTGGTTCCAAGTAAACCTTCTTGATGTTTTGCTTCTGTGGCTGTTTGTCTGGCCTGCGCATGTGGTTTATATGTAGTTTTCTCTGCATTCAATGATTGCCCTTATATGTCAGCTATTAACACTATTATTATACGCTTTATCATTTCAGCTATTCTTCTCGTTCTAATTGCTTCCGTTTTTTTTTCAAAGTCTTTTCGGAATTATAATTATTGCTCCTTTACTCCGATCCAACTTTTATTATTATATATTACTTATTGTTTCACACAAAGTCCATAAGCACGATCGATAACTGGCAATAACCTATGGTGTTCCCTTGCTCATCAGTGACAACACGTCTCATTGTATTTAAAGTGTTATCTTAATCGCTCGATAACCATCGAAGATATAATCAGGTAATAATATTATCCGCTTCATTTTTTTTTCCTCGCTGAAATCGATCATCAGTATTTCGGTGGCAAAAAGAAAAAAAAAACCTTAACACCCTAGTAACTTTTGCAATTTTCTGGAGGGAAATCTAGCGTAGATGGCAATTGTTTCTGGGAGGTATAACGCGTATTTAACATTTTGTCGTTTCTCCAATATGCTCGTGTCTTTTCTGGTTGTGTATTTTTTATGTTGTAATACACTCGTACGATTCTCAGTTTATACGGGTGGTTTCAGCATTAAATGCTTTTCATACAATTTTATATTGATTGTTATTATTAAAACATATTTCACATAATCAGGTATAATCCAGATCCTTATTGCATAATAAATACTTTACCACCACCACCACCACCACCACCACCACCACCACCCCCACCATCATCATCATCATCATCATCATCATCATCATCATCATTATTATTATTATTTTTATTATTATTATTATTATTATTATTGTTATTGTTATTATTATTATTATTATTATTATTATTATTATTATTATTATTATTATTATTATTATTTAGTAATCAGGAGAACTCACACAGGGAAACGATGTCCCTTTGCGAACACTTTTAGCATTTTCTGAAATCTGAGTGACCATATCTCTCCCGATGTTCTCAGTTCTCCATCCTATTTCGGTATGCATTACATATGAATTTTTGCTATTGTAAGATACGCTAAGGATTGAATGCTCGTCTGCGACGAACATTAGTCTTCGGTGGAATTTGGGTGGCGAAAACTATGAAGGCAGAATCTGTCTACTGATTTGTTTCCTGGATCTTTTCATCTTCCTTGACGTTTTTAGTTTATTTATTGTGGCGTCTGTTTCGTCAGACACACACACACACACACACACACACACACACACACACCCACACACACACACAAAATCGGGAATGTACAGGCGGAGGGTATTGACTTACTATTATATAGTTTCTATCGTTATGATTCTATATTGTTTTTGCTGTGTGTTTTACTTCTGCAACATTTTCTGTATGTCTGTTTCGTGTCTGTAGCACACGTGTGTGCTACAGACACGAAATTGAACGGTTTTCTTAAATAGTTCAGCAGTTTTTCTTTACTGTTATCTGCCATCCCTCTGATTTCAATCTGCACAATTCTCTTTGCAAAATTTTCGGTAGTGTTCCTACCGCTCCTACTATTATTGGAGTAACCTTTATTTTTCATCTTCCATACTCCTGATAGACGTTAGGCTTTTTTTACAGTATAATAATAATAATAATAATAATAATAATAATAATAATAATAATAATAATAATAATAATAATAATTATTATTATTATTATTATTATTATTATTATTATTATTATTATTGAATATTTAATTCACTGTTTACATTTCATAGCAATTAATCAGTTTTATTTTGTTGAAAATAGGCAAATGCCTCAGTGTCAATCCGTCGACGTTTTTATTTGCCCTTTATTTCTATTAAATTTAATTATTCCTATGTTTGTATCATTCTTTCTATTGTCAGATAGGCGATTTATTTCTTTTAAAGCCATCAATCTTTCGTCATTACCGTTTTCTTTCGTATTGATTTCTGTTCTGTTTTACGTGTTTTCTCTATTTATTCGTTTAAATTATTCTCTCTTTTCTCTTATTTAGTTAATTAAATAAGTGGCTGAATGTTGTCTAGTTGGCTGATTTTAATCGATGACTTCGACAATTTGTCTCCATAGTGCTATGTTTGATTCATACATATTTTTATTTTTATGTTTGATAGTTTGTTTCGTTGTCAGTGAGTCATATTTTTGCGGGTCAGTCTTATCGCGTCCATCTTTGTATTAGATCTACTTCAACAATTTACTGATAGTTGTCGCAACATTGCACATATTTGATTATGTCAATGAAAGAGTAATAACCGAACTAACATATGTATAATAGAAATTAGGCGAATCCTTGCATAAAAACGAAAAACATGCAGTGTTTTATACACACCCGCCAGAAGTATAAATACTACCAATAATAGAACTACGCAAAAATATATTGAAAGTAGACGATAATTTTTCGACTTAGTTTGTCGAATTATTCTTCTATGTTGGAATTTAAGAAATTAAAAAAATGAAATGAGAAACATACAAACTGAGAGATAGAGAGACAGCGAGAGGGAGAAAGACAAAGACAGAGACAGGGAGTGAAGGAAATGAGATAGTGAATAGAAAGTGATGGGCAACGTGGTGACGGTTAAAACTATAATAAACCTTACTAGACTTCTATATCAGGTGCCCTCCCAAAACGGGCCCCGTGTACACTTTATGTGATATATCCATTATTTATTCACCGGGTGCCTTATTTCACAGGATATGGCAGAATCAACGACCGTGAGTACACCAAGACCCCAGTGGGAGCTGGGACAAATAAAACACTGTTAAATCTTACTAAAAGACAGGCTCGTTTAAGAAAACCCAGGACAGTTTCATGCGTCAGTTCGAATGTGAAAAGACTCCATCTAAAAGCAGAATTCAGAAATGGTGAACCACTTCAATAACACTAAAATAAGTATGGGACTGTGGAGAACCTCGACGCTGCCAGAGAGAACCGTCAAAGCCACTCGGGACGTCCCAAGAAGCGAACAACCAAGCTGATCGAAAGAATGAGAGAGTCTCTCCAGCAGAGCTCAAACGCTCTGTGCGTAATCGAAGTCAGTCCCCCGGTATGCCCCGTGAGACATGCAGGAGAGTGCTGGTGAAGGATATCAGGGCTTACCCATACAGAATACAGAGGCTGTCGACCGTTACAGCTTCAGACAAGAAGCAGCGGAGGGCTATGTCAGTCAAGATGGCCGAGAAGATCGAGGAGACAACAAGTTTTACTTAACCTCATTTGGACCTCAGATGAAGCCCACTTCCATCTTGATGGAAAGGCGAACTGAAAATGTCTACTGGAAGTCCTCCAGACCCAATGAAGTGGCCACCAGGCTCCTGCACTTGCATAAATGCACAGTGTGGGCTGCAATCTCGGCCAGAGGCATCAGCGGACCAATCTTCATCGAAGAATCTGGCGTAGCATGACAGTCACCAAGGAGCGGTATGCGAAGGTCCTCAAAACCTTCAAGAGTGAGCTCCAGACCATTTACCCCTCGTTCGTGAGCTATTTAAGGTACCGGCAGGGTGTTGCAAGGTCTCCCACCTCAAACCTATCACGGGGTTGGATGAAAGAGAACTTCGGAGGCCGAGTGATCAGTCTTTTTTCTTTGGGGCTATCTTATGGACAGAGTTTACGCAGGGAGACCAAGAACCATAACGGAACTCAAGTAAGCCATCAGGGGGAATATGAGAGTCATTACCAATTACGTCCGTAAGACCGTCATCGACAATTTCGTGCTGTGCCTCAAGAAATACACGGAGTTAAATGGAGGCCATCTAGAACATATGCTGTAGAACGGAATAAAAGGCCAAAGTACCCTAGTGTTTTGATGTCATGTTTTGAATATGATAAAGTAGATATGACCAAAGTTTCATTTCATTCGGAAAAAACACTAAGAAACCTGGCCTAATAAGAATTGGGGCCGGTTTTCTTTTTTTTTTGGGGGGGGTCACCCTGTAATTCTGTGTTCTATGTTCTAAAATTATTTATGCTCTTTAGCATGTTACTTAAAGGATTGGCTTACTATTGTTCAAGATAAGAATACCCCTTCGCTGCAACCCCTATTCCATAGAAGAGACGTTGCAAGCCTGTCTTTGTTTTTTCGTTACATCTATAGAATGTTCTCGTCTGAGCTTCAATCTCTGGTCCCCCCTCGCCAATCTGTCACGATACCCAACCCTCTAGTGTAAACACTGTCAGTAATTTTCCCCACTCTTTATCTGTGCCTAAAACAAAACGTACATCCCATGAATAAAGCTTCTTTCTTAAAAGTACAAGCCTTTGGCACTCTCTTCCGTTTTTCTGTTTCCTACCTGATTACAACTTAGATGTCTTCAAGTCGAACATAAAAATCCTGACGAACCGCCCCCTTTAGTGAGACACTTTATCAAATCTCTAATACTAACGATTACTACGATACCATCCCACTGATTAATGTACACGCAATAATCCTTATCCCCGAGTGGCTTTCGGACCATGATGCGTGGTGACCTGCATGAAAAAAAATCAAATTTGTTGCTAACGTCGCTGGAAAAAATGGTGGGATCCTTCCACCGCTCCAGTAGATATCTCACTGCTGATGCATTTCTCTATCTATATAAAAGTCCAGTACGTCAAAGGATGGAGTGCTGCTTCCACAGCTGAGCAGCAACTGATAAAATAAGCCTATCCTGCCTTGATAAAGTAAAACTATACTTTGTAGCTTAGTGGGGTGCCTTCTTCCACTTTCCTGCAACCTCTCTCCCACAGAAGAGACCTTGCGAGCCTGTCTTTGTTTTATCCTTATTTCCATGGTAAGTTCTCCTCTGAAGTCTCATCTCCTGTTCTCATCGGCAATCCTTAAAAGAAAACACCCGTCTAGCTGAAACAACTGTCAATAATTTTTCCTACTGTGTCGAAATCAAAAGGTAGATTCCATGAACAAACCTTCTTTCTGAGAAATGCACACCTGTGGCACTCTCTTCCGTTTGCCCGTTATCCACTTTACTACAAGTCCAACATAAACATATTATTGATAAACCGCCTACGTAAGTGAGACACATTATCAGATCTCCAGTACCAGCGATTACTACGATATTATCCCATTAATTTCTGTGCACGCATTAAACCTTATCCCCGAGTGGCCTCCAGGCATTGATAAGTGGTGACCTCCATGTAAAAAAAAAAAAACGTAATGTTTCACTGAAATTTCATAGAAAATCAGTATTTTACTTGCTATATATCGAAATAGATACTCAGTCAACAAAGCTAACTATCGGATTGCTAGTGTTCTCTGTCAAAATGGTTAATAACATCTCTAGAAAATAGTAAGCCCTAAATCGTAAATCTAAAGTAGCTGTACAGGAGAAATATAAAAACATTCTGAACAGATACATAACTCTTGTTCCAAATCGTGTCAAAATATAATAGGCCATAATTTTGTAAAGAAAAGAGTAAAAATTTCGTTAAAAATTTCGGGTTTGACATTTCCTTGTGTCATAATATCTTCGTAACAACGTTTTTCCCAGGCGTCTCAATTCTCTGAGCAACATCTACAAAGTATTCAATGACTAGGAACAAAACTTATTAATGACTAGATCCCAACTCTGGTATCGACGTTTTTAAAAGCATCGGAACTAAAACTATAAATGACAAAGTGGTTCAACATTTGTCATACGGAAAGATTCTTCCCAACATCTGGGAGGAAAAAAAAAAACATCGACAGTTTACCTTGCCTTAAGAGACACGGGATATCCGCTCTCTTCAGTAAGTACAAATTCATCGGTTCCCTGTACAAAATGATCAATTATCTTGAGTTCCTAATAAATAGCGAAGTTGCAACACACATAATAAAATAGAATCATGTCAGCCACATTTAATATGTTACATTTTAAAAGATCAATAGTTTTCGTCCTTGCAGTAATATCACAAGCAGCCAATGCCTCTATTGACGATGACAAAATTGGATCATAATCTATGAAATTTTCTTACTTAATAGGTTCTTTGATGAATATAATTCATGAAGTTTCAGCTACGAAATAGTTACAACTCTCTTCGCAATCATTAACATTTTCTCATTTTTTTGAAAGTCAACGAAAGTAGTCGTTAATGAGCAGAACTCTTAAACAAATACTCTTTACGCGGGTGCGCGTCACGTACAAACCTTGGCCAACATCTCGCAAGGGGTTTGTATGAAAAAATTTTGAAAGCGCATCTTTCTGACATATGTTAAGACTTATGCGAATATGTATATATATATATATATATATATAATATGATATATATAATATGATATACATATAATATGATATATATAATACATATATATATATGTATGTATGTATGTGTGTGTGTGTGTGTGTGTGTGTGTGTGCGTGTGTGTGTGTGAAACCCCGGGGACAACGGAAATTATGATTGCTTAAATCGTGTGTGTGTGTATATATATATATATATATATATATATATATATATATATATATATATACGTGTGTGTGCGGTGTGTGAGTTTGTATATATATATATAAATATATATATATATATATATATATATATATATATATAAATATATGTATACGTGATCATCCACATAGAGTACTGTATCAGTGCTGCTTGACCGGGAACTACATCAAGCTACGATCGAATCCCGAAGCCCAAGTGATAGTCAAAGCTTCTATCTGTTATTCTATACGGCTTCTGCCGTGCGGGTAGTGAATCGACGTTGTTTTTACACACACACACACACACACACACACACACATATATATATATATATATATATATATATATATATATATACATATAAGGTTACATTCTTGTGAATATATCAGAATAGTCGCATTGAAACTTATACGCTTCTGCTAATACCTGCAACTCTAACAATAATTGAAGCCTTATGACACACAACACGGCTATTAACAAAACTGCTGTAAAAAAAAACACACTTTATCTTAAAACCAATGCGTATAAAAAAGGGAAACATAAACCTCGAATTCATAATTTTGCACGAGAAGCTTACAAATCTATGATATTAAAAAACAATATTTGCTTATGTTTTTACCCTGTTTATAATAATAATAATAATAATAATAATAATAATAATAATAATAATAATAATACCAACATCATAATCTACGTCTTTAAAATTCTACAGATATCCTTTGGATCCCTCTAGGAATAGTATTCTATGCTAAAATAACACAGAGGAATATTTCATATCCACAACAATTCTTAATTTAACACAAAATATTATTGACTTAAATAATAAGAAAATTATTCAGGTGAAATCCACTAACTAACTCAGTACAAGCACCGCTAAGTAAAACTGCCCTAATCCCGGTCAATGCCCCCTCAATAATTAGTATCTGCACAGAAATATCACTTATTCTGCACTATTACTGAACGTCCCCTGAGTAACCAAAATCAGAATATGAACCTTACTAATACATGCACCCTTTTTCCTGCACAGCATTACACAGGTAAGCCCCATGCATATAAGAGAGTTTGCGCTGATAACAAACCGACCCTTAGCACACGTAACTTACTAGTCTATAATTTAACGAAAATAAGAAAAAAAAACATGTATTTAGTTAGCGTCAACCATTGCATTTGTAACGCATGAAGAAATGTAAAAATTCCAAGAATATATTATGCATAAAAGATCTTATTTGTCATGCTAGTTATCGAAGGCAATGTTATTAATTATGCGTAAATATAGAAACACAACATTAGATATAAGTTCAGTACGTATCGTTAGTCGTAAAAATGAGACTCAAACAAAAGTTGAATCTCCGCTACCAGAAAGTTTGCAATACACAATGACTCTATCATTAATATAATTTACTGATTTAATAATTCATAAACCTCTTAATTTAGATGTTATTTTCTCATCTATGCTACGGAATCCATTAAGTGGGATTAATATATTTTCTCGAATAGTATTACTATCGTTGTTTTGAACAGCCGCCTCTTTGAACGTCAAGTTATTACGCTCACATTAGTCCGAGTTTTTGGTGTGGACAACGTACTTGTCTCAATGTTGTCATCATTCTTTCAATACCTCGATCTAAATTTTCTACTCACTATCTCAGTATCTGTTTGTTGAACAAAATCTCAACTACCAAAATAAAAAAAAACACAAATCTATAGAACGTTTTAATGCACAGACTTCCCTGTGTTGTAACACTATGAATAAAACTAATCTTAAGCTATAATTATATGTATTGAAATATTACTCGGCGATTGTGTAACTATATGCATTTTTTACTGATTTTCATAAAAAAACATTTTGTACACATATATTCCTAAGGAGATCAGTAATAAACAGTGTGTATTTCAACGATTAAACTATTTAATTTTCAAATGTTCGATAGGGAAACTCATTCTTATATACAAACAAACATATACACACTATATATATATATATATATATATATATATATATATATTAGAGCAGTGAATTGATGAGTTAACTGGTATGATTAAATCATCTCCATCTTATCTTTCGTACAAATATAATTTCGATAAAAAATTACATAGGGAAAATATAAGGTGTAAGTGAGAAGGATATATTCTTCATGAAAAAAAATCATGCGTCTATTTCCAACGAAATTATCAAACTGATACAAAAATTCTGTTGTGATAAATTTATGAGTCGATGGCAAGCTGTTGTCTTATGCAACCACAATATATTATTGCTAACCGATTACCTAACCCATGTACTCTAATGTGTCTTAACCGGAATTAGAATAATAATACACATCATTTTAAATTGTATTGTAATTATATACATCGGCATGGTATTTATAAGAATAAGTTTTAAAATGGTTTCTTTTAACTGGAAGCCTGCTTTTATATGAATCGTACCCAAATACTTCGAAATATATCTGATCCATTGCATGTAAATGGCCAATGTAGTCCATATACCAAATTATTCATTACGGAGTGTATCGCGTTTTACTTCAACTATTAGGTGTGTGCAAAAAATGCAGTTATTTGACGTTTAAGTACAAGGTACAAACGCCATTATTTTTTACACCAACGTAATAACTGGTCTGCACTAGTTTTCCGATTGATAAATTAATATACGAGCAAAATTATTGTGTATTCTTTTTAATAACACGTCACAACAGTGAAGCATTAAAGTGAAATATACCAGTATATTCTTAAAAACACGAGTATCGTTCTCCCGCCCCCCTCTCTCTCTCTCATATATATATATATATATATATATATATATATATATATATATATATATATATATATATATAGGTATTTAATTATTATTATTATTAATATATATATATAGGTATTTAATTATTATTATTATTATTAATATATATATATATATATATATATATATATATATATATTAACAATAATAATAATAATAATTAAATACCTACAGTCTCTACTGTTTCATCCTTTCGGTAATCTTCAGTGCCGAGTGTTACGATTAACACCAGCATATATATATTTATATATATATATATATGTATATATATATATATATATATATATATATATATATATATTAGACACCCTGCACTATATATATACCCGTTTCCATGAGCAGCAAGAACAACAAGCATGACTTCTAGATCTGTTTCTGACGACAGTTCCCGAGGATTGTACAACAAATGCTTACAGCCCACTTGGGAACGGTGACCATGCAATGATAATGGTAGAAATTGCCCTAAATTCTAGATCACTAATGTGAAGAGCCAGTGTTAAAAGAACGAGATATTATAAAAAAGTTGACTGGGAAGCCATCAGAGATCTTATCAGAGATGTCCCATGGGGAAATATTTTGTCTCTTCCTGCTGAACAGTGCGCAAATTAGACCACTGAATGGTTCAAAACAGCAATGGAAGCACATGTTCCTATGCGGAAATTTTATAGCAAGCCCAACTATCCCCAATTGTTGACTTCGACTTGCGCAACTGGCATTTCTCCAAGGCAGCATGCATCCCGCAGATTTAACCGACATAAGTCCAGTTCACACACACAGAAGTATATAGAAGCTAGAAATAACGTTAAGAAAGAAACAGCGAAAGCTAAGACAGAATATACTGAAACCACTAAAAAACGCATCGAAGCAGAAAAATTAGGAAATCGTGACTTCTGGAAAATCTACAACTGTGTAGTAAATAATGGGCAATCAACAATTCCCCCGCTAACCAACAATCACGAGGTTGTTTGCTCAGAAACCGACAAGACTAGTATAATTGCCAGACGATTTGCCTCGAATTCCACCAACCACCCCCTGTCTGACTTTCCTTTGCGGACAGACGCCACGCTAGACGATATAAAATCACCCCTGCTCAGGTACACCCTATCATAAAAAAACCTTGACACTTCAAGAGCATGTGAACCTGATCTCATCCCAGCTGTGCTATTAAAAAAGTGCTCTGCCGAATTAGCACCAGTTCTCTCCCAACTCTACAACAAATGCCTTAATGAATCATGCTTTCCGGGCTGTTGGAAAACTGCTTGTGTGGTACCAATATTCCAGAATTCTGGCGAAATAACTGACCCATCTAATTAACGCCCTATTAGTCTCCTCCCACTTTTCGCCAAACTATTTTAGACCAAAATTAACCATGCTCTATTTCGGCACCTTACACATGCTAAACTTCTGACTGACAAACAATATGGATTTAGACATGCGCCTTCCACAGCTGACATCCTCACTGTAATCTCTGAACGTATATACCATTCAATGGACAAAGAGAGGGGGGCAGAGCGGTACCTCTAGATATATCTAAGGCTTTTGACAGGGTATGTCACAAGGGTCTCCTCAGGAAAATTTGATCATACGGTATCACTGGTAGAATACTTAACATAATTAAATCCTTCTTAGGTAAGAGAAAAATCCAGGTTGTCCTCGACGGCCGTACGTCTAAACAGTGTGATATAAATGCGGGAGTGCCTCAGGGGTCTATCCTTGGACCTCTATTGTTCCTAATATTTATTAATGACCTCCCCGACACAATTGCCTCTGAGATGGGTATATATGCTGATGACATTAAACTCTATAACAGGCATGACAGGAAAACAAACGAACACATATCTAAAGAAATGACAAAAAACACTAGAGGATGACATGCAATCTGTAGTGGAATGGGAACATAAATGGATGGTCACATTCAATGCAGCCAAAACTAAACTGGTTTCCTTCAATAATTACAAGAAACCTTCTCTGCCACTAATAGCAATGGCCAGTGACTCCCTGTCTGAGAGTACATCTTTCAAACAGCTTGGCCTAACGTTTACAGGAAACATGAGTTGGAACAATTATATTGAAAACATTGCCAGGACCCCTGCGAAAAAGGTAGGCTCTCTCTACCGTGCTAGAAAACTGCTTACGCCTGAAAGTATCCTGTACCTCTCTAAGGCCAGCATTCCCCCATGTATGGAGTATTGTTGTCAAATTTGGGCCGCGGAATCTGCTACTAGTCTCTGGCTTGGTTAAAAAGAGTCGCCAATCTGATAGGCCCTGAACTGGCATCTAAGCTTAAACCTCTGTCCCATCGACGAAACATTGCATCTCTCTTCCTGTCCTACAAGTAGTTTTATGGTGAATGCTCTGACGAACTGCAGAAACTTGTGCCCCCACGACGTAGACACCCTCGACAAACCCGACAGGCTGCTAAATTCCACCCCCACACAATAGAGATCCCTAGATGTAAAAGATATTTCTACTCCAGTAGTTTCTTCCCAAGAACCGCTAGACTTTGGAATTCCATTCCAAGTTCCTGCTTCCCCAACTGTACTGACATGCAGAAGTTACAGTGAAAAGTGAACCGACATCTTTCTGCCCAAATCCCAACATAGTGCCCCAGTAGTTGCTGCCCCTGATAGTAACCCCCTATACCAAAGTGGCAATGCTCCTTGTTTGGGGTAAAAATGTAATTAAACATTTTTAAAAATATTATATATATGTATACATACATATATATATGTATATATTTATATATATATATATATATATATATTATATATACATAGTATATATATACATAGTATATATATACATAGTATATATATACACATAGTATATATATATGTATATATATGTATATATATATGTATATATATATATGTGTGTTCGAAATAAAACGCCGAATATTCTGTGTAGCTTAATTTCATACATATGTTCATATTTGCATAGGGTAGGCTAAAATTACTGACCCACTTAATATTATATAACGTTCGTATTTCTAAGTATTATGAAATTTGTTGATTTTTTTTTAGATCCTTGGAAAAATTCAGTATCTTACAACGTTAAGAAATTTTACATTTTTACTATCCCAATAAAGCCTCAATAATATAATTTGCCATTTAGTTCTTCTGATTTAACAAGCCCAAGTCGTCTTGATCTCTAAAAAAAAAAACGTTTTTGCCAACAAGCCTCAATCTTAAATAAAGTTAAAGGAAACCATCACTAGATGAATAAGAGAAATAATTCCTGAAACTTTGGAAAATCTTATGGCTGAGTTGATCAAAGTGCTCAAATCTATGAAGCAGAAACTGGGAGGTATTTTCACATTTAACAATACAAGTTTCGCAAGCTAAATAAAGTGTATCGCCTTTATTTTATGATATTAATTTCATAGATATAAATATTAAATTTTAAAAGTATGTTAAAATCAAAATAGGTATGTGATTTGTGACTCAAATATTATATATATATGTGTGGGTGTGCGTATATATATATATATATATATATATATATATATATATATATATATATATATATATATATATATATATAAACACATATAACTTGGTCGTTTCACTGAACATGCTAGTGTTTCGGAAACGGTGGACACGAACCAAAGGTCCTAGTCGGGTGATGTAAACATGCGTATGTCCCAATGTAGGCATTCATTTCCCAAAGAAATAGAATATATATATATATATATATATATATATATATATATATATATATATATATATATATATATATATATATGCAGTGATGATCATATTTATTGGCACGGTAAAATAAAAGTTTAATTTTGTCTAATAAATTCTAAAAAAGGGATTAAATTAAAGAAAATAACAAAGTATATTATGTATTTTTAACTGGCCTTTCCGATGCAGCAATAGGATTTTAGAAAAAATAAATAACAAAGGAACAACAAACATAATTGCAAAAAACCGTTGTTCAAAATTATTGGCACGATTTATTTAATAATCAATTGTATAGCCTTTGGCCTTGATTACCTTCCTCAGTCGCTTTTCATAGTTTACAACCAAGTTGTTGCACTCTTCAGTAGTAATTTTAGCCCACTCTTCCTGACAATAATCCTCCAATTGAATAAGATTCTTAGGCTTCCTTTGTATTACCCTCAATTTTAATGTTCTCCATAAATTTTCAATTTGATTAAGGTCTGGGCTTTGTGATAGCCACTCCAAAACATTAATATGATTGTCCTCAAGCCATTTCTTAGTCAGTTTAGCCGAATGCTTTGGGTCATTATCTTGCATGAACCACCAACGACGACCAAGTGAGAGCTCTTTAGCAGAGTCTTTCAGGTTTTCATCCAATATTTTAACATAATCTTCCTTTTTTATGCTACCTGTGACCTTAACAAGTCGCCCTAGTCCAGAGGCAGCAAAGGATCCCCAAAACATCAAACTACCTCCACCGTGCTTCACTGTGGGTATAGTGTTCTTAGGCAGGAAAGCTTCGCCAGATTTTCTGTAAATATAAGACACTTTATTATGGCCAAATAACTCTATTTTCGTTTCGTCAGTCCATAGAACACGTTTCCAGAATGCAACATCTTTATCAATATGACGTTTTGCAAAGGCTAGCCTTGCTTTCAGGTGCATAGGCTTCAATAAGGGAGTCTTTCTCGGAAGACATGCTTTTAAACCAGCTCTCTTCAAAACTCTACCAACTGTATGTCGAGATACATTCACTCCAGAGGTGCTCTGTTCATCAACAATCTCCCCAACAGAGATCCTTGGGTTTTGTTTTACTTGTCGAACAATTTTCCGTTCATCTCTTGGGGAAATAATCCTTTTTCTCCCTCTACCCTCTAAACTCATAACGTGGCCTTGCGATTTGAACTTGTTTATTATGGCTCTAACAGTGGATTTGGGAAGGTTTAGCTTCTTTGAAATCTTATCATAGCCCTCCCCATTGGTATGGCATGCTACAACAAGCTTCCTGACGTCTTCGCTGTGTTCCTTAGTTTTAATCATGGCGATTGAAAATTATAATTTAGTCACTTATAATTGTTTAAATAAATCGCTATCTAAAAATTATCTGAAAAAAATTATTCATTGAATTAGCGTTAAACAAGCATAATATGGCTATAAAAAAGTTCAGAAAGCACGTAAACCGGAAATTGATTGATATTATACTGATACTAAAAGAAAAACAAAGCCGTGCCAATAATTTTGAATAAGGTTTTTTTGCAATTATGTTTTTTGTTCCTTTGTTATTTATTTTTTTCTAAAATCCGATTGCTGCATCGGAAAGGCCAGTTAAAAATACATAATATACTTTGTTATTTTCTTTAATTTAATCCCTTTTTTAGAATTTATTAGACAAAATTTAACTTTTATTTTACCGTGCCAATAAATATGATCATCACTATATATATATATATATATATATATATATATATATATATATATATATATATATATATATATATATATATATACATATATATATTATTCATGAAAATTAAATTTTAAAATTCTACATTTGACGGGAGAGGTGGTAGGTTAAGTGTCATTCAAGACACTAGAACACCAGAAAGCAATGAGGGGGGAATAAAATGTCAAGATTATATAGGATTATGTGGATGAATAAAAAGGAAAAAAGAGAATGGAAACGAAAAGGGGAAGGAAAAAGTAAAAAAACATATAAACGGAAGAAGGAGACAGGGGTTAGACTGATAAGCCTGCTAGAAGAAACAGGAGGGATGTAAACACAACTGAAATTTCCTTAGATTAAGAGTTAGGAGTTACTGCGTCAAACACCTGAGTTTTGTTAATTACACGCATATAAATGTCTGTGTATATGCCTGACTGGAAACTCTGTATGCACATTTGTCTCTGTCCCATACATGCTTTCGCCAACGTGTTTTTTTTTTCTTTTTATTTGCATTCTGTGCGGTAGACACCCCTGTTTTTTGACACGTTACCTTCGAATCCTTTATCAATAATGATTACAAATGTGTTTCACCATCTCCCATTTTTTGTGTCAATGTGATCATGTTGACCCCTTTTCTCTTCTTCCATTTCTGTTATTTTTTTTTACTTGTCAATTTTCTTTTTGTTTTCCTGGTCATTCCCTTTTCCCCCTCTTTATCTAGCTAACATTTACGTTCTGTTTCCATTATTACTTTCCGTTTTTTTTTAGCTAAAATGTCACTTAACACACAGCCTCTTCCTTTAAATATAGCGTTTTACCATTTTATTTTTATGAATATTTTGTCCATTTCTTGTATTTGAGAACAAGTTGCTTTAATTGGTGCATAAGCTATTACATCCCCTGATGAGGATTTTGATTATCCGAAAAATAACAAGTTCAGTGTAGCGTCTATAAAATATTTATCTACATATATAAAAAGAATATATTTTGCTCTTTTTATCGCCCACTCTTAATCACCTCTTTGTAATGCATGAGTTTTCCCTCATGTTTATGTGTAACTTCATATACTATATATATATATATGCATATACTATATATATGTATATATATATATGCATATATAAATATATTTAAATTTGTTTATTATATATATATTATATATATATATATATATATATATATATATATATATATATATATATATATATATATATATAAGCAGGCTGCCTATACATTGCTGGGTCGTAAAACACCCTTAAATCTGATATCTTGGTTAATACAGATCTCATATATGTTATTATTGAACCCAATATATTGTAATGATTTAAAACGTTTTAAACTAATTACTCATGCCACAAAACCGAGTTTAACTTACTATGTACTTTTTCCTTTAACGTTAATGCCTCAGCTACGAAGTCATGTATGCCATAACGCTTAAAATTAAAGCATATTCGTAATGTTTCGTTTGACCTTCAGCTGGCAGATAATTTTTGTGTATTATAACATGTTGCAGGGTCTTTAGAGGTTATCAACCTAATATAAAGTGTTCCCTATCCTGGGATATCCAATATATGAAGTTGTATGCCTCAAGACCAACCACTGACAGAGGAGTTGACTGGGCCCATTTTTAAGCACACATAATTACCCATACATAAATATATAGAGAGGAAGGAGCGTGTTATTCCTATACAATCTTATGCAAATGTTTCACGAGAATAAACAGGGTAGAATATCTTCATGATTATAATTACACGTAACAGTAAATGAAAGATGTTCAATCGCTGATAATACCAGAAAATCTAATAGGCAATTCATTAAAAGGAATGAGTAAATAATTTGTAAATAAAGTCTATCTTTTGCAGATAAATGCAATTCCACAACCCATAGATAAGAAAGTTATATAATATGAATGCCAATAGTCAAAAACAAGAAAATGGTAAGAGGATATACAAACATACATACTTATGTATATTTCTATGAATATATATATATGTATATGTATATATATATATATATATATATATATATATATATATATAGGTGTATGTGTGTGCGCGCGTGTGTGTATAATCTCCTGGTTTGTATTACAAAATTGTCCAAGACTAGCACTTGGTTAATATCGCAGAACACACATACTTATTTGAAGATGATAAATGGTATTTGTTTATCTACGGTACGAAATCGTCCACCGCATAGATCTTACTATATATGGTCTTCAGATTGCAATAGACTACTCTGTTCTATTTGTTTTATTTACATGAATTTGTTTATGTATGAAGTAACTTTTATATCATGTCAACATCGACTCGAAATATTTCGGAAGAAATATCAATTCTCGGTGTATAAGTGTCTGTATTGATTACTTATGGAATGACACAAAAAGAAACAAAAAATAAGTCACTAAGGGCATTAAAAACTTGAAATAACTTGCTCAAGTCGCGACAACCTGGTGCGTATACGTCAACATCTATAAAATATATTAACATTATATATCCGTAGATGTATAAATACAATGACAATCTTAGTCTGCTTTTCTACATAAGCATCCTCAAGTTTGGCACAGGGTATTGCTAACTTGCAACACTAGCACATGGTTCTCTTTATTATATCATTATTATTATATAATTTATTTCTATACAGTAGTAAAATATTATGAGTTGAGATGGACGTTGCTGTCGATAAAAATATATAAATTAACTTTGGATTTGTCTTATCTGTTACACAGACTTACCTTGAAATTTGACAACCTTTGTTAAAACAGCGGATCGAAAGTCTGAAAAATAAACAGAAAAATAATAATATTACTATAATGAAGGGGGGATGTATCATGTGGAGCTAAAATTTTGACGTTTTTAATGTGATATTTTTTGGTCGAACACGTCTACCCTTGCATTATATAATCACTTTTATCCTCAGTAATATATAAGAATGTGAAATTAAATGTGTCATTTGCGATTATTGATCATATATAATATGTAATACAATTCATGAGAAGAAGGCAAATGTTCTATGCACATGGATCCATGAAGAAATATCTTCTCAGGAAATTTATAAATAGATAGTTTAAATATTTAAAATCCTTAAACGTGCAACAAAATGCCAATTACATCTTTATTTTTCATAAGGCACATCTAATTGAGTTTAAATAAAAAGTGTTGTTTTTTTTAAATTCTAGTATCTTCCTTTTTAAAGTTTAATAATTTGCAACCAGCTGTTCTACTGCAAGCTATCGGCTGACGAGCGCCCACAGAACAAGCTAAAGAAATTATTAAAGGATTGCGGGAAGATTAATTTCATGAGCTTGGCATAAATATTGCAAGTTTCTAAGCCATAGCTAAGAAAAGAAGTGAGTAGGCAGAATAATGAGTGACAAAGATACTAAAGTCAAGGGACTTGGAACACGGTGCTTAAGAGGAATCTGCATAAATGGTGTGTAAGGCCTTCGTTTAGCTGTCTGGAAGTGTTAAAGATGTGTGCGTTTCATTCTATGCAAAGCTGGATGTGCGAACAACATGAGGTAACATAATAAAGGGATGTATGTACTTTAAATAGCTGGTGAGATGTTGTGTAGGAAAGCGATCAGCTGAAAAGATCAAGCAATCGCCATATATATATATATATATATGTGTGTGTGTGTGTGTGTGTGTGTGTGTTTAGTTTATTTAAAGGGGGTATATTCTACCTTTCTAAGTAAATGGGATATACATTCAATGTCTTACTTAAGGAAAGTCTTATTTTAGTATTGCAAATTATCTTCCGAGTACCTTATTTACACTTCTTGTTTTAATAAATGTGTCGCTATTGAAATGTAAGTGTAGAAAAAAGAAATTTTAATTTAGTATTTAAATGTGAGATGGGGCAAAAATAAAGTAGTAATTTGGTTACTTAACGCAGAGGAACAAAACTAAATATAAGCTAAGTAAATGATATTAAATTACATTTAAATTTAATAACTGTAATTAGTGATAAAATAAAAACTGAGACATATAAATAGCACAACAAAACATAATATATTAAGTACTTGCTACATATAAAGATGATACGAGTATAATAGATTTAAATAGACTAAATCAATATATAACTTATTGAGAAATTTAAACTAAATTGCTAGAAAAAATAATGTGTAAACTACAAGGTCAAATTAAGCATAGGAGAATATAACATGAATTTCGACAAAACTATTAATCGGTAAATGTTAGCATAAGCAAATTATGTCCCTTGCACTGTCTCGATCTATTGGATTATACAGAAATATTAATAATTAAACAAAAATTAAAGATATCTATGTTAAGGTAGTAATTTAAATCAAAGTTTGTATATTGAATACACTGCATTACCAGTATTCGGTTAATATAAAATTAATAACGTATTATTTAACTCTACCTAACATGTAAAAGGAAAAAAAATAACTAAATATTGTAAATTATAAAAATATGTATACGAAAGTAAGTCGATTGTCAAATAAATAATTGAACATATAAATAGAGATTAACATTTGGAGGGTGCAGTTTTTGATTTGAGTAGTATAACAAGTAAATAATCAGACAACAATAATTATAAAAAAAAGAAAACAACATAAATAGATTAAAATAATATAAAAGAGATAATTGTAAAAGTATCATAAAAAAATACAGGGGAATGCTTACTTAATTCCCCGGCAATTAAAAAAAAAGGTAGAGAAAATAAAATGATGAAAAAAGGAAAATCTAACGTCATTTATAACTTTATTACTATATTTGTATATCGCTATCTGTCCATATATATATATATATATATATATATATATATATATATATATATATATATATACAAAATAATTCATATACAGTACTGTTTCGCGACATCTGCTGTCATCAATGCTTATAAACCAACAGTTTGTTCTGCCTCGAGTTTTTCCTATAACAATCGAGTTGATGGGCGGCACATCTAACCTGTTACCCATGGGACGGTGCACTCAAATGATCGGCTTGAAAATCAATTTTATTAGATTCTTCCTACCGCTTTTATTGGGCTCAAGCTTCTTGTTTATTTACAAACAAACAGATATAGAAAATAAGAAATAATTTATTCTGACGTTAATGAGATATAATACGGATGATGTTAGTATATAGTCCAATCAATTAAGCTGATCGGCTTCATATCAAACTAATTCCTTAAAAAACTGTTCTGATATTTGGCATTGATAACCTCTCTTTAAGAAGACAACAGTTTACTACAAGTAACCTTGCCGAAAGTGATACGCGACCGACATCTTTAAAGATTAGCGCGATTCTAGTCTCCCCTGACTCAAATCAGTAAGTGTAAATTCCTCTTCAAAATTAACGAATGTAACAGTGTGAAAATCGATAAAACTAACAGTTTCACTATATTTTAATATAATTATTACTTATTCAGCAATGTTTTTGTTTGTTTTTGTTTTTGTTTTTTGATGTATTCCTGCGGGGGCTTAATATTATGTAATACTCTTATTTCATGCCGGCCAAAATGAAGTACCGATACGTAGAGACGTTGACAAATTTGCTACTTGCCACAATGAACTCTATAGTAATGAATAGAAATCCATTTTCAGCCAGAAGTGAATCGATTCAATGAAGTAGGTTGAGAGATGGCCATATATCAGTGGTCAACTTCTTCACAGGAAATAAGACAACACTCTATCAAGCACAAATACATAGAAATACACCTTAAAAACAGTCCTTACCACGCTGAAACACTATTCTCTTCAAGCTGCTCATTGTGTGTGCTTTTATTTTATGAAAATTGTGTGGAGGGTTTCTGGAGCAAAATCTTATTGAAAATAAAGATGTGTTGATGTGTCCTGTGTAAAAAACTATTCGGTTTAAGGACAGAGTCTAAACATTTTCGAGAATGGCCAAAAATGATCGATGGGCATCCATTATGTAAGGTTGCTGACCTTGCTTCACAAGAAGCAGTTACCAAAGAACATGTTTTGCAAATTTTGATTTCAATATTTTTAAAAGCTTACTCTTCTAATAAAAACCTTGGTAGACCAAATGATTCAGAGAAAATGCAGGCATTTCTTGAAGTTATAAATTATTTGTAGAGAAAAAACGAGTATAACTCAACATTCGATCAGTAACTTTGATACAAATAAGTGATGACAGTTGAGTAAAAGCCTGGTTAGAGGCTCCTAAAATCATGTGGCATGCGAATTTGTGGGCTTCATACAAAGATGAGCTGGTTGGGGTCAATTGGTCATTCGATGAAAGGCCCTGATTGCAAGAACGGTTTGAACGATTATATGCTCAAAAAAAGAGACAAACACATAACTGATGCTAATCTGAATACCATTTCTCAGCGAAAAAGTATGGTTTGCTAGTTTCACAATAACACATTGATGCAAAAAGACTATTTCGTCAATGCTATAACATGTAGAAAGATAAGATGGCCTCCTCGATGGTACTGAGACATTGAATAATTTTCTTCTAATAAAGTCATTGACCACAATTGCCTAGAATAAAAAATATATATGTAGGATGCTATAGTTGATCCACGAAAAGCAATATTGTAGATTCAGTAATTTTATATGAAGTTTTCTATATGGGCACCGCGCAGTGGAAACTCGAAATTGCACCTTGACTCTTTAAAGTCAATGATGTAGACATTCACTGCAGCTAGATATATGATATGCAGCTGTATGCAAAGTCGGCCTACTTGTATTTCCAGCAAATGGAACGGCTGATCAAAAGCCGTCCAAACGTGTACCGAAAAACAAAACCTTGCTATTGAGCATGGGCTATCGGGAACCATAAAGACTTGTGGCGGTCTTACTCTTGGCAAAGGAAGGCGCGACATTCACCAATTAGTTTGGACTCTATAACTGATAACGTGCGCTGAAATCAAGTTTACAGTTCAAAACCTAGCAGACATTCTTGATGGTATTATAATCAATACAAAGAGGCTTCTTCATAAGAAAAAGGGAGATGTAGGAGTTAAATGGATGCTTCCTGCGTTTCCACAAACATATAAACGGAAGATCCGTCCATTCATAGTATTTCAAGTGAAATAACTGAGGACATAATGTGAATGTACGCAAAGTAAACTATATATTAGAGACACCATAGTTTCAATATTTTGAGAAAATGTTCAATTATTTCGGATTATTGCGAGAGACAAAAACTGCTTTGATATACGTAACTTTGGAACTGACTCCCCTGAACGATAAGGTCTACACTCTACAGATCCACAGTTAATCTTAAATTGTGGCGCACTACTTCTGCGCTTCTCATGGCAAAAACGTACGATATCTGTGCCCAGTAAAGCAGATATGTAACAAAAAGATATAGAAATCTATTTTGATGGGTATAGAAGTTGCCCATTTATTAAGACGCGACTAACCGACGCCTAGTTGGGTCGTAAAGATGACGGCCGTTGATACTTTTCGGCAAGGTATGTGTGGTAAACTTTTTTTTTATATTTTAAATAAAGGCTATTCACGACGAATATGCAAGTGAAAAAAACCTTTATTTTTTATTTGTTTGATATTCAGCTACAGTGTGCGTGGACTTATACTAAGCGGTGCATTAAAGTAGTTAATAGTTATTTCATGAAATTGTTGGTGCTATTTATACTGATTTACAAAGGAATTTTGTGTAGCCTGTGACGGTATACGTTTACGGATAGGAGTGATATTCATTGTGATAGCTATCTTGATATATATCTTAGACGCATGACAGTTATTAGCAAGGATAATCTTAGATATAATTCAGTTTATCGTAGGTGATCGCTCATCTCCCTCTCAGTACATACCAATAATTTCCTATCCGTCATGAGTAAGTTGCCGAAATCCGTGTTTATTCGAGATGTAATCAACCATCTCATCAAAAAATAACCTTCTTAGTGACACGCAATATGGTTTCCATTCTGCTACATCTACATCAGATATGTTTATAGTTATATCTCATAGGATTAGCGAATCTCTCGACGGAGGTTATATGTCTAGGACATTTGCTTTTGACATGTCAAAGGCCTATGATAGCGTATGGGATAAAGTTTACTTCACAAGATCTCTAGCTATGGTATAGCTAGAAATGTCTTCTCAATTAATAAATTATTTTCCTTTGATAAGTTCAAAATAGTAGTTGATGCGTAGAAATCAAAAACTCACAGTATTAATGCTAGAGTCTCTCAGAGACCCATCCTGGGCCCAACTCTCTTCCTGATTTACATTAATGATCTTCCACATACCATCATTACATCATTCGTCGACATGTATGCTGATGACAGTACTTTCAATGTTAGCACATCTAAGACCTTAAACGATCGAGTTCTCTCCGATGCACTCTTTTCTGTAGTTGATCAAGTGGTACAATGGGGAAAGCGTTGGCTTGTTACTTTTAATGTATCGGAAATCAAGGTTCTATCTTTAAATCATCAATGATCTGATCCCCATCTGGCATCAATTGAAATGAATAGCTCTCGTGTTGGGGAGGCCTCATGTTTTGACAAACTTCTGGGTTTAACATTTACTCCAGATCTGAAATGGAACACATGCATTAAATCAGTTGCCAAAGCCGCTGGAAAAATGGTGGGATCCTTATATCGACCCAGTAGATATCTCAGTGATGATGCAATTTTCTGCCTATAAGAGCCAGATACGTCCCACGATGGAGTACTGTTGCCACATCTGAGCAGGAGCTTCTAGAAAGGACTTATCCTGCCTTGATATATTCAGAATAGACTTCGTAGACTCGTAAGGGATGACATTTTCTCTTTTCTGTAACCTCTTTCTCACAGAAGAATGTTGCGATATTGTTTCTTCTTTATCGTTATTTTCATGGCAAGTGCTCGAGTGAGCTCTAGTCTATGGTCCCTACGCGCCAAACTTTCACAAAAACACCTGTATAGCAGAAAACACTATCAATAGGTTTCCCCACACTTTGTCTGTGCCTAAACGTAGATTCCATGAACAAGCTTCTTTCTTAGAACTGCACGCCTATGGAATTATCTTACGCGATCTTGCTTTCGAGCTGACTAGAGTATTTTCAAGTTTAATGTAAACACGTTTCTGATTAGCCGTTCCATATAAGCAAACAAATTTACCGAATTTCCATTACTAACCATTAATTTATTGTCCAATTTTCTGCTGTACATTCTTTAACCCTTATCCGATAAGTAATCATGCCTTTGTAAGAAAAATAGTTGTGAAGAGTTGTTAAAATCATTTGTCATCATCAGCAGGTAGCAATCTAGGCTTATGAGAAAATTCAGAATGTATACGTGTTTTCGATCAACTTAAGATTATACTTAGTTAATACAACGCAACCTGTAATGTTTTATCCAAAAGGAAGAAGAAAAACAAATCTGAACGTAAAGAAATTACCCATAAAATGTCGATTGGTGAACACATTTTGAAATGGGTTTACTACTTTTCTTTGTTGAGCAAGTAAAATGATTGCATCATCAGCGCTCAGTGATTAGATTTAGCATATGATTTTAAAATAACAGACACATATAACAAACTATGATTTAATACAAATGAAACAAGTGTTTTTTCTCCTTGAAGTAAAATTCTGTGTATTGTGTCCTGACGATTTTGATATTGCTGAATTAATCGAAAGCCTGATGCTCCGTTCAGAAACCGGGATGTACAATTGGGTATTTTCACAAGAAGGACTTTCACACTATATGAGGTTTAACAGGAAGATATATATATATATATATATATATATATATATATATATATATATATATATTATATGTATGTATATATATATATATATTCATATAAATATACATAAGTATGTATGTTTGTATATTCTCCTATAATTTTCTTGTTTTTGACTATTGACATTCATATTATATAACTTTCTTATTCATCTGCAAATATATATATATATATATATGCATATATATATATATATACATATATATATATATATTTAATGAATTGCCTATTAGATGTTTTGGTATTATCAGCGAATGATACACACATACATGAATTTTAAATTACCAGTAAAGCTTAAACCGATAGATCATCCTCCACAAGTTTACGTTTAGGAAAATATCTGCATGTTTTACATGTGATTTAAGATAATCACGGGAAATAACAATCTTATAATAAAAAAAAGTTAGAGTCATACAGAATCGGCATCGGAAAATTATTAGAATCCTATCACTAATATATATAAAAAGTGGACGTGACTGTGCGTGTCCGTGTGTGTGTGTGTGTGTGTGTGTGTGTGTGTGCCTGTGTACATTTTCCTACGCAAACACTCTCTCAATTTTCAATATACATATTGAAATTGATATATAGCGTACTAAGATTTGGGAAAATCTCCGTAATCCGTGGCTGTTAAGCGTTCAAAGTTCAACGATTTGAAATTTGAAAACTCTACCAAACTCATCTGCCAATTTTGGTTCTAAACACTTGGAATTATAGGTTTCTTGGACATGGATCTAATTTAATAACTTGATTTGAGTTCAAAGCAATAGATCTTATGGGGTCATAATAGGGTTAAAATTTTAAAAAAAATTGACCTTTTTTTTTTCTCAACATACAGCTCCAAACACCAGGACAACGCCGGGCTGAAATACTAGTATATTAATACATATATATATATATATATATATATATATATATATATATATATATATATATATATATATATCGAATATTTCAACGTCTCTAATATTGGTATATTACAATCTGCAGTGATAATAAGATTACACTACAATTTATGACATTTAGAATAACAAGTGCGCATTCAACCTCCTGTCCTCATTTTAAACCATTGATGGGGTTCTTTTTCATGCGTCTACGGTACGTGTCTAATTTTCTAATCAAATCATCTACCGCAATGTCCTTATGGTCGAATATGCATAGCTGGTATTGAATAGATGTAATTAAGCCGAGCACATATAAGTCGATCCCACACGTTTTGTAGCGTATGTATTAAAGAGACAGGACGGCAAAGAATGGCTTTATTATTTTGTAATTGTTTCAGATAACATTATCCAGCTGTCCGTATGAAAAAAAATCGCCAGAACATGTTAATCGATTTAGATGGAAGTTAGAATAGAAATATATTTTGTATGCAACTAAAGAAGTATTTAATAATCGGAACTCGATATTCTGTTACCACCCACTATATACAACTATGAGAGTTAAACCAACTGGTAATATGCAGTCACCATAAGTAGGTAATATTAAGGTAAAAAGTTAACATTAATTGCTCATAACCTGTGACTTGGAAGAAAAAAAAACAGCAAACATTAAATGAATTTAAATACAAAGCAAAATATTTGCAGATAAAATTATGCTATATACCATGTATGAGAGGGAACCTATAAAATAATCTCCGGATGATCAAATGCTTATTCATGTGTGTAATGATATATAGGCTACAATCACATTGCCCTTATGGCCTAAATATGCATAGCAGGTGTTGAAAGATGCAATTAAGACGAGCACATTTAGGCTTAAAGCCATCAGTGGGTAATTTTTGAAAAATATTTTTTTTAAGTATATATCCGTTAAGGAATTTGAACTAACATGTATATATATATATATATATATATATATATATATATATATATATATATATATATATATATATTCCGATAAGGTAATTGAATTACCATTTTGACATATATCTATCGATTTCTACCTCTGTCCATTTCTCTATGTTTCTTATAGCTGTAATTTACTGCATTTAAGCATCGTTTGTTAAGTAAAGACAGGTCAAATTTTCAAGTGAGGGCACAGGATTGCGTTCGCAAGTAGAGTAAAACTGTTTCGGCAAATTATTCTTTAATATTCCTTAGCTCTTTTCTATTTTACGTATGTATTTTGAAATTGCATTGATGACGATATCCTAAATTTTGTAAGACAAGTTCTTAAAATTCTATTATAGATAAAGTTTGTATATATATATATATATATATATATATATATATATATATATATATATATATATATTTATATATGTATATATATATATATGTATGTGTATACGTGTATATATATATATATATATATATATATATATATATATATATATACAATTATTATGTACCAGAAAATATTTATAAAAAATCGAAAATTTGCATGGACATAAAAACTGTAAGATATGTATTTTAAGATGAATTACAACCTTCTTTTATTTTACTAATTTAATAAGTTTATTTAGTTCTTAAGAATTAAATTAATTCTTATATGTAACGAATTAGAAAAATGTTACTGTTTCATGGCTCCTACACCTTATAACCAGTGACTAAATAAATATAAAAAACAACGTGGAACTTACATCGTCTCAAGGATGAGAATTGATGATTTATTTAGTTGAAATATTCAACAAGCTCTCTCTGAGATAAGGGACATTTATTTCAACAAAATTAATATAAACTAAAACGTTCTCACAAGATTTCATGAGTGCTCGGGTTGATTACATTTCCATGTAAGTGTAAATATATGAAATATCATATTTCAGTTATATTATTTGATCTAATATATGCATATATTTGTGTATGTTTTGATAAAGATGGATATATATATACATGTATTTACATATCTATATCTATCTATCTATCTATCTATATATATATATATATATATGTATATATAAGTATACACACACGCACACACACATATATATATATATATATATATATATATATATATATATATATATAGTATAATATAAATGCAACTTTGTCTTTGTGTGTGTGATTTCGTTTCTTATAGGCTAAAAAAAGTGTGGACCGATTTTTATAAAATTTAAAACAAACGCAATTGCTGTGCCTGACAGTGTTTTAAGCTGGGTTTTGTATCGAAATGCTTTCAACAATAATCGGCAAATGATAATCGCTACGTATGTATGCAAATGGAAATGACCAGCCTTTTCCAGATCGTTGCTTAGCGACGACAAAGACCGACGCTGACACCGTATTTCTGTTAGAAGAAGTGTTCGTAATACTACTTCACATTTCACGGCGCACGCAACAGGACCATTACAGCGTGTTTTCTATTCTTTCTTTCTTTTATTTTTGTTGGACAAGTAACTTCTTAATGTTGCTTCGTAAATTGGAAAAACTTTTACTGGTACAATTAGACAATTTTCTTTCTAAAATCCAAAGTTCAAAGATGGTAATGTCTCAGTTTCAGTATAAATACAACTTAATATTTATTTATGTTTTAAAATAGTTCTTCCATTTTTCCATTAGCTTGGCTTTAATTGATACTTTAGATAATATTTATTTATACAAATACACATTCATTAAAATGATTTCCTATTATAAACTAAACAAACAAAACGCCCCTCATAACAAAAATAAAACACATTGCTTGTACATTATTTATGCATTTACGAACTCTTATTAAAGATGTATTTCCTTTTTCATTTAATTTTCTAAAAAAAATCGATTAAAATTGGTTTCCTGAATTTATTTTTTACATATATATTTTATCTTACGATTAATTTTTTTCGTAAACATTACTTTGTTATATATATATATATATATATATATATATATATATATATACATATATATATATATATATATATATATATATATATATATATATATAAATATATATACATAACAAAAACAGTTGTTTCTAGTGATGCTTCTCGATGCCATATTAGTGGATAACTGTTACGGATTTACCTTATCATTTGCGACAAAAAAAACGCTTACTTTCTTCTTCTCCCTTACGCTTCGCCTTTACACTTCTCTAACCATGTTTGTCGACCTATTCCACAATTCCCAAAACTCCACCATGAAAGTCTCCAGAAAAATATACACAAATAAACCAAGTACTCCAACTTCCAACGAAAACTCCCACTATCATATCTAATTCTCCAACATCAGGGGTAAACGCCCAAACATTCCAGAAGTATGTACCCCACTTCTGGGCATAATAAGGGGCATATTATCCCTAAGGGAAACTAGAATTGAACCGACTATTTCCCTAGATGAGTTTGTAATTTTAGGATACTCTATCTTAACATCTAAATTTCACCAGCAAGATCGCCATGGGCAAGGAATATGTGCCCAAATCTAACATGTGTTAGGGGCATCTGCAGAGAAGACACTAATTTACCTTATATAGGCTTCAGGCTTGCACTTGCTTACACTACTATCGCGCCAACAATAGCAGCGTTAAAATTTTTAAGAGCATATCTAAGAATAAACTGAAACGCATCCTGTCTGCTAATCTTGCAGTTGAATTCAGATCAGGGGAGACTCCAATATCAATAATGTGGAATGGCTCACCCACTCAAACAAGACAGATGAGGAGGACAGGCTGATACGATGTCACCATTACTCATTAAGTTATATATATATATATATATATATATATATATATATATACACACACATATATATATATATATATATATATACATATATATGTATATTATGTGCACCGAATTATTGATACAAGTATGAGTGTTGAAGGCGAATTTACGATCTTGCTACAAATTTGTTGTTGTGTAACTTAAGATTATGTGTATAACAGTAAAAACGCGTAATGAAAACGATAGCACGTGGCTAATCATTACATTTTCCTATAATTCTAATATGACTCTATGAAACCACTTTTTGTTCTTTTGCCAACAATGTTTACGATTCTTTTAATATGAGTTTTGCCTTGAACAACCATCTTATCGTATTAATGATAATATTGTTGATATATCTGTCCCGTCTTATTCTGTTGTTTTTATTGTTTTTATACAATATTATCGTATGCCGCTAATTTATTCTGAACAAGCTTTGGCTCGTTCAGCTTAGTTTGTTAAGCGTCTATCCACAAATATCCTATGAGAATAAAATCAACTTTATATGTTTTATCCGTGTAAAACTTTCCATTCATTTCCATCACTTAATTGTTAGGCGAAAAATAATCAATGAAGCGACCAACGTGTTATCAGGAATCTACACATCAATTGTTATTAAGAGCATACAAGCACAAGCAGAGTTAAAGATTTGATCCAGGAAAAGAACAAGTTTTTTTTCCGCTCGTAATAATATAAATATCACCTCGAGTACACACGGATTTTTATATGAGGAAATCACTCGATTGGCTGGGATATTATTATTGGATAAGTTTACAACGGGTAAAACCTCCTATCTGCGTAGCCATTTTCGAAAGAATTAATTTCGGACTGAAGAAAAATCTCTATTTATGGAAACATACATGTTTTGTGCATGAAATATCTATATAGATAATTTGCAACCAAGAAATCACTAATAATAAATATAATTCATTGAGATGAGTATTATTTATTAATTATTTTATTACATAGGCATCACCAATAATCAAGGGCAAAAGGTCACTCGAGGATAAGGGTTAAAATGTGGGCAGTAGAAATTGGACCATATAGTAATCGTTAGTTATGGACATTCGGTAAATTTATTAAGTGGGGCGGCTCATCCAGAATTTGTTTACGTTAGACTTAAAGACAAAAATATTGTGGTCAGATGGAAAGCAAGAAAAACGGAAGACTATTCTATAGGACTGCAGTTCTAAGAAATAATATTTGTTCATGGAATCTACGTTTAGGTTTAGGCACAGATAAAGAGTGGGGGGATTATTGATATTGTTTTCAGCTAGACAGATGTTTCTTTTGAAAGTGTGGTGAGGGGGGTCATACACTGAAGCTCAGTCAAACATTTCCATGAAAATAACGATACAGCAGGAACAAACTCGCAACATCTCTTCTGTAAGAAAGAGGTTGCAGGGAAGAGAAAAGGGCATACTCCACAAGGCTACAAAGCCTATTTTGAACTCTATCAAGACAGGGAAAATCCTTTATAGCAGCTGTATCCCAGATGTGGCAACAGTATTCCATCTTTGGAAGTATCTGCCTCTTATATAGAAAGAGAATTCCATCAGCAGTGAGATATATACTGGATCGATAAAAGGATCCCACCATTTTCTCCTGGTTGAAAAATGGTTGGCAACAGATTTGATGTACATGTTCCATTTATGATCAAGGGTCAAGGTCAGGCCCAAAATATTGTCAAAACTTTAGGCCTCCTCAAGACGAGAGGCATTCCTTTCAACTGATGTCAGATAGGGATCAGAACGTTGATGATGTAAAGGGAGAAACTTTGTTTTAGATGCATTAAAAGTAACCAAACACTCCTTTCCCATTTTACCACGTGCTCAAGATCAGAGGAGAGAGAATCCGAGAGAACTTGGTCATTTACTGACTTGGATGTGCTACCATAGATGGTCGTGAATCAGCATAGATGTCTACAAATGATGTAAGGGTGTGATTTGGAAGATCATTAACGTAGATCAGGAAAATAGTTGGGCCCAGGATGGACCCCTGCGGGACTCCAGCATTTATACTGTGAGCTTCTGATTTTTGACCATCAACTAGTACTCTTATGAACGTATCAGGAAAAATGATTTAATAATTGAGAAGACATTTCTAGCTATATCATAGCTAGAAGTAAACCTTCATGCCATACCCCATGAAAGGCCTTATATATGTAAAGAGCAATTGCTCTAGAAAGTTTGCCTCCGTCGAGAGATTCGCTGATACTATGAGATATAACAGTAAGCACATCTGCTGTAGATCTAGCAGAACGGAAACCATATTGGGTGTCACTTAGAAGGTTATTTTTGTTGAGATGGTTGATTACTTCTCTATTTTACACATATTCCAGCACATTACTCATGACGCACAGGAGACTTATTGGTTTGTACTGAGAGGGTGATGAGCGATCACCTGAATTCTTAAATACATGGCATACTGATGAGATTTTCCAGGGTGACTGTTAGAAATTCTCCTTAAGACAACGGTTAAACAGTTTTGTAAGTATGGGCGCTAGTGCAGGTTGAAGTTTTTTTTTCAGTACTATAATTGGAATACCGCCAGGGTCGGTTGCTTTACTGGAATCAAGATTTTTTATTAGCTTGGCAACATCACGTACATATATATGTATATAACATAGCGTGTTTTGTGATAAAGGAGGAAATATTGGGGGTTGGCGGCCTTGGTCGCAAAGGGTACGATTGGCTGCACAGTTCTTGGCAAAGAGTTTGGCTTTGTCTGATGCTGACGAGATTACCTCAGGTCCATAGGTGATAGTTGGGATAGAGCACAGGCTTCTGTCTAGGATTTTGTTTGCTATTTGCCAAAACTGGTGGGAGCCAATCCACTGCTCAGCTACTTTGGACTTGACGGACTGAGCATACACCTCTCTTGCTTTCTTTATTACTTTCCCAGAATGGTTGCTGGCAGTCGTGAAAGCCGTTTTAGTTTCCATACATGTATTACGTTGGAAGCAGTGGAAAAAGTGATTTCCGTGCGCAATGGCAGCAGCACATTCTGGAGAGAACCATGGCTGGCTGTTAAGTTTTTGCTGGAACTTTTTCGAGGGTATAAGACGGTCTATACCTACACATCCATTCCGCCAGTTCTGATACCATAGATGGCGCATCCTTTCTGAACATGGAACATAGATGTAGATCCGAAATAAATGTACGGAAGCTATCCCAGTCAGCCATAATGTATCGATATACTGTACGATGGAGAAGTACTTCTGGGGACATATTATAATTAATTTTCATCTTAATTGATACAACAGAGTGGGCGAAAGATTCAAGAGGAGACAGAACAGAAACTTAGCATAGTTCAGGGCAAATTGTGAGAAAATATCTATTAGCCTCGCATAATGACCGTCATTTTCGGGCACACGGGTGGGTTCGTGAACAATGTTAGTTAGGTCAAAAGCAACGGAGAAATCATGACAGAACCTCCCCTCATCATCGGTCTTGTTTGATTAGGTCAACCATTCCACGTTGTTAACATTGAAGTCTCCACATATGTGAATGATAGCTGAAGGATAAGCAGATGGGACTTGGTCAATTTTCTCAGATATGATTTTTAAAGATAGTAACTCCGCTGTTGTGGGGGCGATAGAGAGTAAATATAAATGCTGTACTGCGGATTATTATCCTCATATTTTCTTATTTGTTCACGGCGTTTCGGCTAAATTCGCGGCCAGTGGCGCATGTTATAGAGACGTTAAATCTGTACGGTTCCATGGGAAATATTCCTGAAGATAGCGCTTTCAATCGTACCCACAGCCGGACAGAAGCTTCCTTGGTCCAAACCTTGGTGAGACGACAACACCTACGGAACATTGTAATTACAGTGAATGCAGTAAGCAGAATCAGAGTTCTTATCCGTCGCGGTTATCACATTACAAAGGCCAGAGAGAAAGGAGGTCGAAACGTCATGAAGCAACGAAGAACAGATTAGGATAATAGTCCGTAATTAATAAAAATTAATAGAAATCACTTTATTATAGTATTGATGCTATTTATATAAAGTTTTTCTCTGCTAAAGAGATACTAAAACTAAACAGAGGAGCCGAATTATATAGAGAAAAGGAAATGATTGATCGATATAATATTCTGGCACGATCGAGTAAAATATATTACATTATATAAAAATAATCAATGCGAAGGAAAAATACCAACATATAAAGACATATTGAATATCAATTATTAATTTCATCAACAAAAAAGAGTGTTATTTGTTTCACTTCAATTTTTATTTATATTTTCTGATTAGTTAATTATATGCTAATTTTATTTCTATAAATATTAAATATTTTATTATTTTGCTACGTTTTGAAATCGAACCGTAGTAAAAGGTTAACATAGAGTAGCCAAATTTTACAGTTATGTTACACATTATCACAGCCAGAATTTGGGTTTCAAACGACGCACGATTTTTCTATTAATTCTAACCTACGAGTTATTATCACATGTACGAATACTCTAAGTGTCAATGTATTTAGTAGGAAAAGGAGCAAAAAAATAAACATGATTTTCAAGGTATATTTCTGCTCTTATAGAACATAAGTAATACTACGAAATGCAATTGTAAAATTATACTAATTTCTATATGATGATATTGCCCATTTCAAAGATTATCATTTTTTCTTTCTTCACGGACAATAACGAAATTAAACTACCTATAAATCCTATGTGGCGTCTTACATTACTAATAAAACTATTGTTGTATGCGACGTCGTTTGATGAGAGAGAGGCCAAAGGGTTCGTATGTAAGAATACGCCTTGGTACTATGATTTTAAAAATAAATTATGTACGCATATCATATTAATTCATCAATAATATTCCTCGCGATGTTCACAGATATTATTCTTTTATCACTGATTATTTTATTTGTAGTTTTTTACAGAGTAAAACGTACATACTTCGGTTATATACTACATACTACACGTTAATGTTGATCGAACACGTTACATAAAATGTATAAGTTATAACAATACTATATTGTACTGTTCTGTTTATTTTATTAGTGGTAATGCCATATGAATGTGCACCTTTTTTAAACACTGGAACCGATGAGGACAGCGAAATTCCATATCTACGTATATATGTTCTTCGTTTCTAATTCAATATGACATGTTCTATAAGGGTGTACGTGTTCTATAAGGATGTACATCAAAACAAATATACATAATGGTAAATATCTGTTTTCCGCCATTAAAACCTTACTAAGCTGTCAGCTTACAAGTGTATAGACAGTTTGAATTGTTGAAAAATATCACTATAGAAAAAAGTCTGCTGAAGAGTTATGCTTTACATATCTCTATTAATAATTCGTGCTGTGATACAAGATTTGGACTTAGCTAACGAGTTGAAGGACAGAACTGATCTAGATGGCGGGAAAATGGAGAGTAAAACCGACAGATGTCGGGAGTTGACAGAGAAAAAGGGGAAGAGGGTGATAGGATAAACTGCATGAAAGTAGCCTTGTAATTACGCTATGTTGGTCTTTTGAAGTTACAAAATCATCACTGATCTCCACCTTTAAAAAATAATCAATATAACGTACATAATCAGTACATACAATAGTAACAAGAAATCTTGGGTAATTATTCCTTTCGTCACTGTGCGGATTAGCACAACGCAAGCGCATAGCAACATAAAGAAACAAGACCTAATATGTAATTGTGTATATCTATTGTTTATCCATTTATCTATCCATCTATCTATCTATCTCTATATATATGTATGTATATATATATATACATATATATATATATATAGAGAGAGAGAGAGAGAGAAATGTAGAATTATACGTATTCACATTAATATATATATATGCATTAATATATATTCACATTAATATATATATGCATATGCATGTATATATATACATTATAATATATATATATATATATATATATATATATATATATATATATATATATACGTATACAGAGAGAGAGGGAGAGAGGTGGGGAAAAGAGAGACTTGTATATTTTGGTGGAAAGTCATTATTCAATCAGACGGGTGCATTTATATATATATATATATATATATATATATATATATATATATATATATATATATGTTTATATAGGCATACATATGGCTGTATACCAATACGGTATATATATATATATATATATATATATATATATATATATATATATATATATATATATATATATATACCGTATTGGTATACAGCCATATGTATGCCTATATATACATACATGTATATATATATATATATATATATATATATATATATATATATAAATGCACCCGTCTGATTGAATAATGACTTTCCACCAAAATATACAAGTTTCTCTTTTCCCCACCCCTCTCCCTCTCTCTCTCTGTATACGTATATATATATATATATATATATATATATATATATATTATAGTGTATCTGTAAACATAGCCTTATCGATATATATATATATATACACATATATACATCATACACATATACCTATATTTATATGTGTATATTATATATATATTATATATATGCATATGTATATATGTTTATATTATATGTAAACTAAAAAGTTTGGACTTTTGAAATGCCCGGTTTAATTAAAATTACTGTAGATTGGGGAAAAGAGTAATAGACTTTCCAAACAGATTCGCAGAAGTATTTACGACTTTCCAAACAGATTCGCAGAAGTATTTACGACTGCTTTTTGTCTGTGCCCTTGCGTTTGGTATATACTACGAGACCTGATTTTCAGTCTTTCCGCAATGATAGTTTGCCTTACATCCAAAATATTAATATTGTATATCAACGCAAATGCCAGTGTGATGCTGGTTATTTTGGGCGAACATCCTTGCACCTTTTGACACGTATAAACCAGCATGTTCCATCGAAGATCAGACAAGGGAGGGTGGGGTCTGGTGGCCTCCCTCCTTCTGCAGCCTTGGACTCTGCTATTGGTCAGCATTTGGTTTAAAATCCGGTCTGTGCCGATAGATATAAAATAGAATGGTCCGAGGTGCTATAATGAGCGGACTTCAACAACCATCTAAAGATTTAGGAGTCTGTTTCTATTGCGGTGCGTCAGCCTTCTTTGTGCCGGCAAAAAGAAACATCAAACGCATTGTTTCTCTTTGGGGAACTTTGAATCTTTTCTCCTGCTGAATTTTGGCTTTTTCCTCCCTCGTTGTGCTAATATTTTAATCGTTTTTAAACGTTAATAAATTTTAGTGTCCCCGTACTTTTGGCAAATTTTATAAGTTCCCAATTAGAACTCTTTATTTTTCGACACAATATTATTTTGTTCGCTATCGATTTTCTCCTGACGAGATGATAGCCGAAAGAGCTCTCGAGAAACTTCCGCTTATTATTTAAAAAAAAAATTAAAAAAAAAAAAAATATATATATATATATATATATATATATATATATATAATAGCAGTTCTATATATTGTTATAAAACCATTCAGCGCCTAAAATGAATATGACTAGAAAAAACGTTAGAGTGGAATGTTATGCAACATGCTAGTTTAAATAAAGAAAGACTGCTCGATGAATGGAAAAGATATCCAGAAAAATCGGAACGAAGAATATCTTTGGCGTGTTCAGCTAGACATGCACGCATAATGCTTCCAATATATATATATATATATATATATATATATATATATATATATATATATATCCTTGGTCCTTGTGGAATTGTAACAACTACTTTGAAAGTAATACTAATTAGTCTATTTTCTTGTAATTTGAAGTGCGTATTACTTTATTGCAGCCTTATGCGTCACGTTAAACAAAATTCTAAACAATATTTTAATAGCAATTGCATTATGGCAATACAGCAAATACATAATTTTATTTTTTAGTCAGATGACACAGTATTCGCAAATGATAATAATATATAAACGATTTTATGTTTATGCTTATTTAAAACATTCCTATCATTTACTTAATGGTGGCAAACACCTTTCAATTCAATACGAAGCAGTGTCACAGCTCAGGAAAATAATATTTCAAACATAAATGAGATGCAGAAAATATGTAACTTCATCTAAATATAGTTGTGTTGACTATTAGCATATGTCTGCATTTTTGAATATTAAAGTGTCTATCAAAAAACTTCAATCTACCAACTGGAAAGCGTGTATTTCGCTTTATTACAGTTTTTTTTATTTTGACATCGCTATGAAATGTAAAGAAGTAAAATTTAGTTCACTGGAAGAGCATAGAAGGGTGCCTTATTTCAATGACTTTTGTCGAATTTGCCAACTTTTTTTTTAAATCAAGCTTTTTTTTTCCTCTTCAGTAAATATCAGGCATGTATCACTTTATTGCAGGTCTTCCATAAGTCCTAGGGAGGGTCGATTCACAGCTGAAAAAATGCTGCACGCCTTGCAGCAGGTTTATCTCTCGAAGATCTAGGAAAGCAGCTTGGAAGAGATCGAAGAACATTGTTGTAATTCGTTTAAAATCTAAACAATAAATAAAGTAAGGACAACACAAGAAAGTAAGTTTATCCTCGTGATGTTAAACAGATTCGCCGTCAACTTATCAAGCAGCCGGCCAGTAACAGTGTAGCTATATTTGACAAGGCTGAACTACGTTCCTTGTCCAGAAAGCACGTTTCAATATGTTAACCGAAATTGCAAGAAGTACTTAGGCGATAGCAAAATCTGTTTCAAACCAACCTCATAAGATTAAAAAAAACGTTGGCATAAGAAATATATGTAAACCAGTTTCCACGATGAGGCCAGAACAAGATTTGATGGGCCAGGTTGTTGGGCCAAAGTTAGAATTCATTTAAGATTTCGATGGCCTAATCGATTCCGTTGCCAACATATTGGTGGACGTGTCATGTCTTGGACTGTAATAATCTGTGATGAACTAATTGGACTATTTTGAGTGCAAGAAGTGTTCAAACTGACAAGGTAGTTATAAATTTTATTTTTTAATGAGAAATTTTACCATGGTTTGATGACCTTCTCTTGGTGCTCACTGTAAATTGATTTTTATGCACGACAATGCGCCATCTCATTCAGCCAAGGGGACGCCATCCTATCTTAAGGCATTATACATTAATAGAGAAAATTTACAAGATATAAATCACATTGAGCAGTAATTGGACAAATTGAGTTGAGTTTTGTAAAATCCTATTTCGATCAAATTTAAAAATAGCATGTTATAATTAACGGGAGATGCTAGTATATCGCATTCCGAATAAGGACAGTTCAAGAAATTAAACCCAGTTATGCAATTTGTACTTAGTCTTAGCCACGAACAGATTATAAATGAAATTGTTTCGACTTGTGGTTTATAGAAGAATATTAGTTTAATACGAGAGAAAAATGTTTAGCTCAGTCGATAGCCTTACCATAAAGATGAATATACTTACCCACTGAATAAAAGCGAATAATTACAGACAATTTTATTTTATGTTGTACATTCAAAAAAAATATTTCTAGTGAACAAACGCACGCGGATAGATATAAAAATAAAACTAGTACAGAAAAAAAACAATGTATAAAGTTTGAGGAAAACAGAATGTGCTAAAAATGGCGGTGGCAGTGTGAAGACACGCTTTAGGAAACAGACGAAAATACATTAAAAAAAGAAAATACGTGAAAAATAATACATGCGTACATTGGAAAACGGAAAACGGCTTCGGATATTCTCTCGAGATAAATATGGATTGAAATCAGCAATCTAGTGTGACAAAAAACGAACCTAAACAGAATACTCATAAAAAATGTAAACGGATAAACGCAATCTCTGCTGTTACAATTTTCTGTCAAATAATGTATAAATAATGAAAAAAGTCCAGATACCTCAATCTGTTGTTCGTTGCCTTGAATGGGGTTTATTTATAAGCAAGTAATTGTGCACGCACAATGCCCAAGTACACATACCTACACATACGTATATATATATATATATATATATATATATATATATATATATATATATATATATACATATATATATATATACAAGTTGTACCTTGCACTGGTTTTTGTGGTTCAATTTGGTGTAATAAAATCTAATAAAAAGAGGAAGTGCATGTTTCTTATATTCTTAGTTCAGCATTCCACTCTTAATACTGAAAAAAATTGAAAATGAATGGGAAAAAAGGCACTGTTGCAGAATTGAATCTGGAACCTCGGAAGGTTCCGTCAACCATGGATTGGACTCGACCAACAACCAGTGGACTTAGCCGAATCTTGCTAAAATGCTGAAACGCTAAATCGAGTTTTATTTTTTTTTGGTTTTCCAAAATGTTAGATTTTAAATAATATTCGGGTGAGGGGGGTGTTATATATATATATATATATATATATATATATATATATATATATATATATATATATATATATATATATATATATAATTAACCAGTTATGGCCAAGGGTCCCTTTGAGGATAAGGGATAATATTATACAGTAGAAATTTTACAGTATAGTAATCCTTGCTAATGGAAATTTTGTTATTTTTTTAACTCATATGGTATGGCGCATCAAAAACTTGTTTGCGTTAGACTTAAAGACAACCATATGTTAGTCAGCTGGAAAGCAGGAAAACTGAAGTCAATTCCATAGACGTGCATTTCTAGGAAATTAGCGTTGCTCATGGAATCTACGTGTCGGTTCAGGCGCAGATAAAGCGTGGGGGAAATTAGTTATAGTGTTTTCTGCTAGACGGATGTTTATTGTGAAAGTTTTGCGAGGAGGAACCGTATATATATATATATATATATATATATATATATATATATATATATATATATATATACATGAATGTGTGTGCGTATATATTTAGATAAATAATATATTAATGTGTGTGCCTCCGTGTGTATGTAGCAATCTCTATTTAAAAAAGTCGCAGAATGAAAACATTGACAGTTTCAAAACGCAGCAACGCCGTCCACTGAAGAGAAAACTATGTTTGCCAGTAAACTTTATGGTGACCTTGAATCTGTCAATGCCACTGATGAGTGAAGACTTATTTCGAAAGCATTCTTATTTCGAAAGCATTGCGATATATAACCCACTCTGCAGCAGTTAAAGTTCTCAGGACACCATGAAAAAAGCATGAGGACTCGTTCGACGAGAGGAATACTGAATTTAAACTCTTATTAACAAAATTAACTCTGCACATCACACTTAATAACAAAGCACACATACTATAAAAAGTGGCAAGGTGAGGGTCAAGAGTTCTCAGAGTCAGGAAAGAACACTGATGTACACTAGGTTTATTGAGCTTCCAGAAGCCGCCGACAGTTTCTACGATGGTTTGAATGAATAATTTTGTCTACGGAAGGGTCATATTTCCCCTTATTCACTGCTAATGTAGAAATACTTCTAACTGAGAAAACAGATATTTTCAATCGTTTGAAATTAGTACTTAGAAAAATATTTAAAAGACGTATTCTGTTATTGACAATGACGTCATATCTTCAATCCTACAGAGTGTCAAAATGTCAGAATTGTCATTTGAACCTCCTCAGGAAGATGTATGTGTATCCCGCAAGCAACTCGCTGCTGGTAAATTGCCATCACCATATGATCCAATTCTTTCGAAGATGTATACATATAGTGGAAGCACTTTGGTAAAAAAATATCATGCTACTTTCGTGAAGATGTGTAAAGCAGGTCACGTTCTACAGGACTGCAGATATGACTACAACATATACCTCTACAAGAATAATGTCATCAAGAATGTTTGAGATAACCATTGTGGGATATGTCTACTTTCGATTGTTTGAAAGATTCTGGCTACAATAATTCTGCCCAGAACCATAAAGCAACTCGCCGATGTGGTGTATCCTGGGCCCAAGTTCTGTTTCGACACCATTGGCATAATATTGGCACTCCGCCAAGTGGAAGAAATGTCCGAGAGAGAAATCAGGAATTGTGAATCTGTGTATATTTATCTGACGAAAACCTTTGATATTGTGAATTTTGGTGCTTTTGAATGAGCTTGAGTGAGCTTAGTATCCTCGAGAGCTTGTAAAACGCGATTATCTGTGATTTATGAGGGGATGGGGGTTAATGTTGTCTACGCTGAAATGATGTCGGAAGACTTTAGTGTAACAAATGGGGCCAAACATGGGTATGTAATGGCACCAGTTCTCTTTGCGCTTTTCTTCTCACTTATGCTGAAAAACATGTATTAAATGATATTTGTACTGGTGTCAAGTTTGAATATCGATCATATGGTTGATTCGTTTACCATCATTGCTTCAAAGCCAAAACTCTTCACCGACCGAAGTTATTTGGGATATGCTTTTTTCCGATAATGCTGCTCTGGTGGCAACATCATTCTAGGAAGTGCAGGTTTGACAATACGCGTCAGAACACTGAGGTAGTACATCACCCTTCCCTTTCTCCAAAGCAAGTTGGAGGCGTAAGACGAAAGGTCCCTGAGTATGGATTTCCCGAGTATAAAATGAAAGTGTATGGTGATGACATAAATTATATTAAGTCGTTTCCCTACGTCGGAAGCAATCATATTGGATCCATTGAGGGTGAAATTGTTCACAAGAGTGCAAACGCTACAAGTGCCCGTTGGAAGCCGTCGTCACCGCTTGTGGAATGCAGAGTATCCCACTGAACATCAAATTCTTGGTTATCGTGTTTTTTTTGGGTTTTTTTTTCGATATGATTCTTTACGGCTCTGAGTAATGGATTCCGTACAGTCATTACATTCATCAATTAAACGTATTCGATAAATGTTGTCTACGCTTAATGTGCGGCATTAGCTTCCAGGACAAGGTTTAAATGCTGAATTATTAAAAAAATGCAGAGTATCGAACAATTCCTCATCAACTCCCAGTTGCGGTGGATTGGGCACCTGTTGATGCCTGATAACATAATACCAACAATTTTGATGTACACCCAGCAGATGAAAAAATAAATATTAAGCACGCATGGCTTAGCTAAAAGGACAAGTTTAAAAGTAATCTGTCTGCAGTAAACATGCCCCATAGGAGTTGTGAAAAAGAAGCGAGTTACTATAAAAAATGGAGATTGCGGTGTTTTCAGAGAATCCTAAAAGTTCAGTCTCATAACATAAGTAATTTGAGAGGAAACAATGGTAAAGCAAAACTGTTGGGCGCAACGCGCCTATCTGCAGCTGTCAATTCCATTCTCATATTCTATATGCGATCTTGTTAGCAGGTATCTTGCTGCACTAAAAAGTCATCAAAAGCAAAAATATAAATGAATTAAAAAACGTGAGTTGCCTGAACCTTATATGTCGTATTGCCAAGAGCTTCCTTGATATATATGCATATGTGTGTACGTATAAATTTATATAATATATACATATATAGAGATATATGTGTGTATGTGTATGTGTGTGTGCGTGCGTGATCGTGCGTGTAGCAATTTTTTATTTAAAAAAAAATATGTGTATCTTTGTAGAGTATTAGAAAAAAAGAGAAGGAATCTGGTTTGGAATCGGAAACGATTGGGTTGATATTAGTCAAAATTTACACACAGGTATTGTATGTGTCTATAAGCAATTTTGTTATGGAATATGCTGGACAAATCTTGAAAATCGATAACTGAAAATGATCGATTAACGAAGGAAGGATATCTGAATTTAACATTTTCATACCACTATACATCACAAGTGATCTTGAAATGTTTTCAACGTACATGCAGAAATTCCTACACTACAGTACTAACTTATCATTTGTTTATAAGACATTTTATATGATTATTCATTATCATAACCTAATTTAACCAATATTTTTTTTAATTTGTCCGCCTAACTTTAATGGAAACCATTATGTGAAATAATTTATAAAATGAATAGTTGAGTTTTGTACAAAACAGGGGCGTATACGAAATACATGTTTCTGTTTAGAGATCATTATACTTGAATTTTCATTTGAATATTTATTAACGGCATTATATAAAATATATATTAGATAAACACAAGATTATGTATCGATTTAAATCTATTATGCTCAGCTATGCCTGGTTATGTAATTTCTGTTATTATCCTTAGTGTTATGAGGATTATATTTAGAATTGGGAGTATTGTTTACAGATAGTAAAACTCTGCCCAGAATTACAGAAAAGAATAACGCTTCGCGTGCATTCGAAAATATATCCATATAAAATTATGAGGTAATTCATGAAATAAAAGAGATGAAAGAAGAGTCAAAATTTAAAACTTGAAAATAAAATAGAAACGGAATAAAACTGTGAGAAAAGGCAGATACCCCATCATTATTTGAATGAGTGGAGAAATATCTTCCATTTTTTTGCTTTTTAATAGCGGAGTTATTTGATTGATATTTGATAGTTATGTAAACGAAGCAGCTAAAATGGTGGATTCCGAAAACTTCTCCACTCGCAGGACGTGTTAGAAATACACGCATAAGTATTCTATGAAATATTATAAAGTAAAGCCACTTCTGCTGTATATTTATGCAACCCTAACTTTAGAAAATTCGAATCCACCCGCAAGGCTAAGCGTGACATTCTAGATCTCTTTTCTCTATGCTATTAGAAATAAAAATGAATTAAACTCATACTCATGTCATGTATACGTCCATTTGCAAAATATAGTCAGAGAGAGCGAGAGTGAGGGAGAGACAGAGAAAGACAGAGAGATATGGACACATACAGACCCACACACAAACAGAAGGAGGGGGTATTCAACAACAGAAACAAGAACATTGACGATTTTATATTAATTTATTTTTAATTTTTATTTCGGACTATTATTTTCTTTATTAGTTGTTGTTTTTCATCTTTATTGGCTGTTGTTTTTCACGACGCTTCGGCCAACTATTCCTCTGGCCTTCGTTCCGAAATAAAAATAAAAATGCATTAATATATATAAAGGGCATCTCAAAAATGAATTCCAATTAAGGAATAATATATATTGACGATTTTGTTTGTAAATTTTTATGAGGAGATTTAACTTTCACTTCGCAAAGGAGTGTTATTACTATACTTCCAATACATATTAACATTTTCTTTGTATACTTATCTTTATATATACGCATGCATTCATTGTAAAATGTAATAGAGCTAAGATATATACCTGCATACGTCTATTTGAACAATATTATTTTTGTAATGTTAAAAGCACACGTGCATTTATACTTACACGAAAGTGTTAAATCTGTTTCTTGGAATAAATTATTGTACGATGATCAAAGACAAGTAGCATCTAGCTATTACTGCGTTGCTCATGTATGAAGAACAACGATAAAACAAACTTTCGAATTAATTAACAAAATAAAAAATTACATCGTCAAATTTGGCGGACTGCTTACAGAAGAAAACATTCATTTTAATCAGCTTCAGCTTGAACAACCATTCGTTCGTCGAAATATCAGGCTTAGATGCAAGAAATATTGGGTTGTTTCCAGTTAACTTCGATCTCCCAGGAACAACCATCGCATTCGACACCACGACGCTCCTTCCCCCAGGGCTATGCGATAATTCGTATGAAATTATAAAGATTAGTTAATGATAGGGCGAAACTTTGGCAGTAGTTTGCCAAGACAAAAGAACGCTGTAATCATGGGACCGTTCTTTATTCAAGTTTGATTGTAGATGTAAAGATAGCTATGTATATTTTGTTTGAGGAGGGATCAGGTACTTAATTGCGAGTGAATAACGGAGCGTGTGTTTCTGAGTATGTGTTTTCCGAGTATATGTGGCAGATTATGCTATGCTGCTTTCAAGAATGTGGATGCAAGAATGACGATGAAATCTTATTGACGCATGAAAGGCTAGACAAAATTATTGGCTTACACAGCAATGGTCATATTGTTATTCAGAATTCATGAATTTCATTCAAGATATCCCTGTTTCCATTGGCCTATCGCTCCATATCTGTAAACTTCTTTCTTATTTTTTACACAATTCAAATAGTGTGTTAACGTTTTGTACTTAATATATATATATATATATATATATATATATATACTTGTTTATTGTTATATAAACATGCTCACATCCCGCTGCTACAAACAGCCACTTGTTTCAATCAAACAACAGATATCATCAGGCAGCGACTTGACTATTCAAAAGTTCAATGAATAATGGATTTTTATTTTAGGTAGGAGCTCTTTAGAAGTTGGAGTTAAAAAACTTAAAACACAGGACTTTAATTAAATAAAAAAGTAAAAAGGGAGAGGCAATTTAAATAAAGTTAAAAGATTACAATGGGGAGAGAGTGATTGAGAAGAAAAAAAGGAATAGAGACAGAAATAGAGAAAGAAAATATAGAGAAAACAAAATAGAGAGAAAAAGAAGAGAGAAAATATATACATATATACATACATATACACATACACACACATATACACACATATACATACATATATACATATATATATATATATATATACATACATATATATATACATACTTTACTTCCATATATATATATATACGTACATACACACATACATACTTCATTTCTCCTCTCCCCCCCTCCACATCACATATATATATATATATATATATATATATATATATATATATGATATGGAGAAGAAAAGAAAAAAGAAACAAAGGGTTATAATAAAGAGAATAAGAACTAGAAGGAAAAGGAAAGAATAATGAGATCTAGTTAAATAGAGAAAGAGAGAAAGTAAGAATTTGACAGTATATAGAAAAAGAAAAAGAAAAAGAAAAAATCTGCGTGTCAACCAATTTATGAACAATTATACAATTCAGTAATGAAGCATATTATTACAAATACAAACAGAAGATACAATCCAAGCGTCAGAGATGAACGTGTCAAAAAAGGCAGGGAATGCATTCTGCTAGCATATTTATCCTCTTACATACGTCCACGAGTAAAATCAACGCAATTCAAACATACGTCTACCATTAATTAGGCCCTTTATGCTAAATGATATAAGTTTAAAGTTTTCGCGTTTTTATTAGATAAATATATGAATAAAAGAAAAAAATAATGATAAAACAATATTAAAATTATTATTAATAACAATAAACATAATAGTAATGATAATAATAATAATAATAATAATAATAATAATAATAAAAACAGAATAAAATTAATATTTATTATCTTTTTAATATAACATATTTAGCCATAAGAGGGGATTAAATAAATTAAATAGGTCCAATAATTATAAATAAAAAACTACTAATATTTATGTATATAAAAAGAATATAATACAAATATATATATATATATATATAGATATATAACCACACACACACACATATATATACCCAAATATACACACACATACACACACATATATATATATACATATATATACATATATACATATACATGCACATAAGTAAAGGTGTAACTATACTATTAAGTTGGAAGTTTAAGCTATTTAAGTATAGATATAAAGTCATATTAAATCACAAAATAATACATTCAATACCAGATTACTAATAACACAGATACAATTACACTTACCTATAAATATATTCAGGCAAAAGAAGTAATTAAATCAACGAAATACTCAAAAATAGCGACGCACAGGTAGATAGTACCCTAATTAAAAATAATAAGATACATATGTATATACTCACAGAGAACCAACCGACATACTAATAAGCATATATATATATATATATATATATATATATATATATATATATATACATATATATAATCTTATGTATACACATACATACAAAAAATACACAAATATATGCACACAATCATATACTAATACACAACAACGCACACACACATATATATATACTCACACATAAATATGTATAATTTACATAAATTATATATATAGAAATACATAAGAATACAAATAATTTGGCAAGGGTACAGATAGATGCATACACACATAGAAACATACAAATGGATTGAATAAACATGGGAGGGTATACCAAATAATATAGAAATATATAGATCTAAGTACACACGGTCATAAAATAAATACATAGACACATACATATACACATAGACACACATGTATATAAGATAGGAGAAGTAAAGAATGAAATCAGGAGAGGAGAAAGTATATTAATAGAATATTAATAAATTATAGAAATCAGTGACAATTTTTAATTTATTTAAATTTTATATCTAAACTAAATTACTTAAAAGATGGGTTTTATAATGTTTGCAATTAATTGAATTTTCGTGCTTCTTATTTAATAATTTATCTCTTTCTCTAAAAGTAAGTATAAATAATTTCTCATAAAGACATAGGTAGCAAGGCGAGTTTAAAGATGAACAGGTTTTCGCTTTCTTTAAAATTTTCCAATTTACTATTGGGGAGTAACCTTGCTCTACTAGTTCATTGTAATATTTAGACAAGGAAGTTCTATTTTTGTACTCATTATTTTCAAAAGAGCACTTGTGACCGGTAAATCTTTCTTTAAAATTGTTATTTGTCATTCCTATGTAATATTTTTTTTCATTCGGATTTTCCTTAGTAGAAATAGTTGCTTGGTACACTACAGAAGTAATTTGACAATTTCCTTTAAGAGGGCATTTTGATTTAATTCTACAGTTACAACTTTCGGTAGCAATGGGTGTGCTATTTTTGTTTAATATTTTGTTATTATGTTTTTTAATTATTTTTTCAAGGTTTTCATTACAACTATAACTAAGTTTTATTGTATTTTTATTGAAAATTTTATGTAGTATGTTATTAAATGGGAAGTGCTTTTTAATTAGGTTTAAGAATTTCATTCCTAGATTTGTTTTAAGTTTCAGATTAAAAGGGGGATTGTACCACAGGATTTTTCTCTTACGGTTTCTATTTGTATTTGTGTTTGGGTGTGTTGGTTCTATGAACTCAATTTGGGTGTTTTTGTATCCACTATCCTTAAGGGCCCTGTTATAAAAATATATATAAAAATTACCAATCTTGAAACATTTAATAAACATAAATATTTCTATAACAGGGCCCTTAAGGATAGTGGATACAAAAACACCCAAATTGAGTTCATAGAACCAACACACCCAAACACAAATACAAATAGAAACCGTAAGAGAAAAATCCTGTGGTACAATCCCCCTTTTAATCTGAAACTTAAAACAAATCTAGGAATGAAATTCTTAAACCTAATTAAAAAGCACTTCCCTATTAATAACATACTACATAAAATTTTCAATAAAAATACAATAAAACTTAGTTATAGTTGTAATGAAAACCTTGAAAAAATAATTAAAAAACATAATAACAAAATATTAAACAAAAATAGCACACCCATTGCTACCGAAAGTTGTAACTGTAGAATTAAATCAAAATGCCCTCTTAAAGGAAATTGTCAAATTACTTCTGTAGTGTACCAAGCAACTATTTCTACTAAGGAAAATCCGAATGAAAAAAATATTACATAGGAATGACAAATAACAATTTTAAAGAAAGATTTACCGGTCACAAGTGCTCTTTTGAAAATAATGAGTACAAAAATAGAACTTCCTTGTCTAAATATTACAATGAACTAGTAGAGCAAGGTTACTCCCCAATAGTAAATTGGAAAATTTTAAAGAAAGCGAAAACCTGTTCATCTTTAAACTCGCCTTGCTACCTATGTCTTTATGAGAAATTATTTATACTTACTTTTAGAGAAAGAGATAAATTATTAAATAAGAAGCACGAAAATTCAATTAATTGCAAACATTATAAAACCCATCTTTTAAGTAATTTAGTTTAGATATAAAATTTAAATAAATTAGAAATTGTCACTGATTTCTATAATTTATTAATATTCTATTAATATACTTTCTCCTCTCCTGATTTCATTCTTTACTTCTCCTATCTTATATACATGTGTGTCTATGTGTATATGTATGTGTCTATGTATTTATTTTATGACCGTGTGTACTTAGATCTATATATTTCTATATTATTTGGTATACCCTCCCATGTTTATTCAATCCATTTGTATGTTTCTATGTGTGTATGCATCTATCTGTACCCTTGCCAAATTATTTGTATTCTTATGTATTTCTATATATATAATTTATGTAAATTATACATATTTATGTGTGAGTATATATATGTGTGTGTGCGTTGTTGTGTATTAGTATATGATTGTGTGCATATATTTGTGTATTTTTTGTATGTATGTGTATACATAAGATTATATATATGTATATATATATATATATATATATATATATATATATATATATATATATATATATATATATATATATATATATATGCTTATTAGTATGTCGGTTGGTTCTCTGTGAGTATATACATATGTATCTTATTATTTTTAATTAGGGTACTATCTACCTGTGCGTCGCTATTTTTGAGTATTTCGTTGATTTAATTACTTCTTTTGCCTGAATATATTTATAGGTAAGTGTAATTGTATCTGTGTTATTAGTAATCTGGTATTGAATGTATTATTTTGTGATTTAATATGACTTTATATCTATACTTAAATAGCTTAAACTTCCAACTTAATAGTATAGTTACACCTTTACTTATGTGCATGTATATGTATATATGTATATATATGTATATATATATATGTGTGTGTATGTGTGTGTATATTTGGGTATATATATGTGTGTGTGTGTGGTTATATATCTATATATATATATATATATTTGTATTATATTCTTTTTATATACATAAATATTAGTAGTTTTTTATTTATAATTATTGGACCTATTTAATTTATTTAATCCCCTCTTATGGCTAAATATGTTATATTAAAAAGATAATAAATATTAATTTTATTCTGTTTTTATTATTATTATTATTATTATTATTATTATTATTATTATTATTATTATTATCATTACTATTATGTTTATTGTTATTAATAATAATTTTAATATTGTTTTATCATTATTTTTTTCTTTTATTCATATATTTATCTAATAAAAACGCGAAAACTTTAAACTTATATCATTTAGCATAAAGGGCCTAATTAATGGTAGACGTATGTTTGAATTGCGTTGATTTTACTCGTGGACGTATGTAAGAGGATAAATATGCTAGCAGAATGCATTCCCTGCCTTTTTTGACACGTTCATCTCTGACGCTTGGATTGTATCTTCTGTTTGTATTTGTAATAATATGCTTCATTACTGAATTGTATAATTGTTCATAAATTGGTTGACACGCAGATTTTTTCTTTTTCTTTTTCTTTTTCTATATACTGTCAAATTCTTACTTTCTCTCTTTCTCTATTTAACTAGATCTCATTATTCTTTCCTTTTCCTTCTAGTTCTTATTCTCTTTATTATAACCCTTTGTTTCTTTTTTCTTTTCTTCTCCATATCATATATATATATATATATATATATATATATATATGTGATGTGGAGGGGGGGAGAGGAGAAATGAAGTATGTATGTGTGTATGTATGTATATATATATATATATGGAAGTAAAGTATGTATATATATATGTATGTATATATATATATATATATATATGTATATATGTATGTATATGTGTGTATATGTGTGTATGTGTATATGTATGTATATATGTATATATTTTCTCTCTTCTTTTTCTCTCTATTTTGTTTTCTCTATATTTTCTTTCTCTATTTCTGTCTCTATTCCTTTTTTCTTCTCAATCACTCTCTCCCCATTGTAATATTTTAACTTTATTTAAATTGCCTCTCCCTTTTTACTTTTTTATTTAATTAAAGTCCTGTTTTTTAAGTTTTTTAACTCCAACTTCTAAAGAGCTCCTACCTAAAATAAAAATCCATTATTCATTGAACTTTTGAATAGTCAAGTCGCTGTCTGATGATATCTGTTGTTTGATTGAAACAAGTGGCTGTTTGTAGCAGCGGGATGTGAGCATGTTTATATAACAATAAACAAGTATTATCAGCTCTTTTTATTGAGCACTATCTAACAACCTCGTTGAATTCATTAGTCCATTACTTTTGAATATAAAAAAAAACCCGAGTATATATATATATATATATATATATATAAATATATATACCCACATATACATAAATATATATATACATAAATATATATATATATATACATATACATAAATATATATATATATATATATATATATATATATATATATATATATATATATATATATATATATATATATATATAAATATATACATTCGAATCGGGACGATTAATCGGAATCGGAATCGGAAATCGGAAAAATCGAGCATTTGGGGGTATCGGAATCGCAAAAGTTATAGTCTCATTTCTGAATCCAAACCTATGGTTTAAAATGTTTAAATAAAAAATGAAACAAGTACAAATTATTTTTTTTTATTATACGTTTTTTCTTTACAACATATAACTTAGAGGTATACGTTTCATTTAGAGATTTAACATTGATTAGAAAAGTGGAATTTATTATATTTATTGGGCGTTTGTAACTTGCCTATTGCTTTGTAATTGTTTCGACCTTATTCATTAAAATGTCTATGAGCCGTCATTTGACGGATTTCATATAATTATTAACAAATTTTTAATTCTCTGGCAGGGGGTTTTCAATTTCGTTGGCGTCCGCTGTACATCTGTATGTTCATCACCGGTTTCTTCTGTAATAATTAAAGTTTTATGGCATCTGTTTTGACACAAGGACATCCGCAGACGCTCCAAAATTAATTGAATTTGTTTTTATTAGATTTTATTTTAAGTGAAGGAACATTCTGGAGCTTATTTACCTATTCATTATTACAGATTTTAAAAAAAGCTTTTCGCGAATGAATGACCATATGGTGTCTATTAGAGACTTCGGATTTAACATTAAAGATTAAACATGCTTGGATTCTTTTTGCTAATGCTGGTTTAGTCTGATCACCACATTCTTTGATGTATTACATGTTTCCTTAGATTGTTTTTGGTTTTCACAATTTATCAAAAATTTGGAAGAGCAAATATTGAGAAGTTTGTTAACTTAAAAAAAAATCATTTACCTTTAAAATACCCAAAATAAATGAGATTCTACATTGTAGCTGGTTGTGTGTGTGCACACTGAAACATTATTTCATAAATTAGAATGGGGGAGGGTTCTTTTGTGCATATAAATCTAATGTAAAGAGATACCGTGTCTGTACATTATAACTTTCTAAACAGTAACTTTTACTGCAAATTCTAAGGAATTGCAATATTTTTCGTATTGGCAACCGTATTAAGGGTTATTAGTATAAAAAACAGCGTTGTTTTTATGACATTTACCTATGCTATATATTAATACGATCGCGGGTGTGTTATTTATTATGTGTTTCACGATTACACCCGAGTGATCGTTGTCTAATTATTGATTCCAATTTCTTATAATAAATAATTATATCAAGAATTCGTCATCAGTTTTGGTTTTGATTACGATTATAGCTGATGGCAATCAAGTAATTTATTTCCTTAAAAATAATTTTACCAATGATTCTTCACAAATTTATTGGTTCGATTTCGATTATTGCTAATGGAACTTCAGTGATTAATTGTTTGTTTTAAATAAATAATTCTATCAAGAATTCTTCATAAATTTTTGTTTAGGTTTCGATAATAGGTGAAGGAACTCAAGCGGATGAGCCCAAATCCTATGAATATATATATATATATATATATATATATATATATATATATATATATATACATATATATATAATCGCTACTTTATAATATATTACACTCGATAACACATTAACTCTATAATAATATATAAGAAATCTGCAAGAATTAAAATATCATATTTAAGCTTGCTTAACGACTTGGATACGCCTGGGGTCCTTGCTAGCTTAGATAAAGAATTGTACAATTTTAACAAGAATTAAAATAATATTAAAACATCTATTTACGCCATCGTTACTAACATACATATATTAAATATGAATGAGTCTACTGTTGAATTTCCAGAGGTCCGTCTAGTTGTTATTATTTGCAGCTCGGTTTTTTTTTTTCTTTTTACATCAAGGCTAATCATTTATATCACGCCAAATTTATATAATTAAAATAGCACGCCAAATTTATATAATTAAAATAGCACGCCAAATTTATATAATTAAAATAGCACGCCAAATTTATATAATTAAAATAGCACGCCAAATTTATATAATTAAAATAGTAATCATTCATAAAAGGAAAGTTCATATTAGGTAACGAAGCCCAACGTCCTCTCCATGTTAAAAATGGTTTTCTATTTATAGAAACATTTTTATTTAGCAGTTTGTTCGTAACAATGGGGGGTAAATATTTTATTTTACATCGTTTCTCATTTTACCTACTAATCGTCGACTATTTTAACTGTTCATGCAAACGTTTTATATATTAATCATAAACAATGCCAAATATATTTATATTGGTATTATTACTAAGGCCATGCACTATTCTGTCCTTTACTACGTCAAATAAGGTGGGATCAGTTTGTATATACTGTAACGTAGTTGATATAATGGAATATTGATTGAGGTGATTGTTCTGGTAAGGAAAACTATTATATGCGCATGAGGCAAGCCTCTATTTTATTATCGTAATGGTGTGCATATAACATTGTAGACGATCAACTATTTTTGATTTGCTATCAAATTCATAACTTTGATTATGTTCACAGTTATGTTATTACCAAAAGATTAGCTCGATTGCCCAGCGAGGAGTTCATCTGAGGTAGTCGTATAGCCTTTATGCATCAACCACAATCTCCGAGAGTTCAACCGTGATTATTTAATAACGTCTCTCGACTTGTGTGTTTATCATTTGTAATCTAGCCAGAAGTCCAGGGTAGTTTCAAATTAAAAAAAACCACATACCACGAAGAAAGGTTTTATCATATAATAACACAATTACACTCAGAATGGACCATGTGTAATTAACGACTTAACTGACGAAGCTCTGGATATTTATGTCCTGATATGTCTGTTGCCAAATGCATCTTGCATTATGATAAGTTGACAGTGTGGTAGCCCTCTTTTTAACATTCAATAACATAACATTCGCAAATAGAGTTCCCGGTACATGTATGTCTTTAATGTCTTTTAAAAGTTCAGCAAATGTGCATGATACACACTTGATATTAAGTCAGATCGATTTTATGTAAGTTCTGATAGACCAAGTCGTTTACTATTTAAGGGCATCTTAGATTACTCGAGTATGAGAGAGAAAGTTTTGGTTTTGTGTACTACAGAAAACTGCTTGGTACTTATTGATACGTGTTACTTTCAATAGTACATGTAAGTAGATAATATTATGTTCAGCTGAATGGCGCAGTTTTATAGAAAGGCTAATCAACATGTAAATAAGTAATAATGATTTGACTGGAATTCCATATGATTAATATAATATACAAAAGAACCCTATCATTGGAAATATGTCGCCATGACACTTAAGTAGGAAATAATATTTTTCCTGAAACGCATTGGAGGTTGTACTAAGTTCAACATGACAGGTATTTAGGTAATAATATTTTCCACTGAAATGCGTAGGTTTGACATATCCCTAATCAACAAACACCCCCTTTGATTAAAATTATTTTGACATTTTAAACTGATTTTACATGACATTTAAGTTGGTAATAATTTTTCTCATCTGAAATGTACTTTCATTTGTATTAATTAAAAATAGCATGTAAGGAACTAATAATGTTCCCACATGGAATTCTTTAAGAATGAAAAGAATATTCTATTGTCACAGCCCTACAAATCATATAAGCTATTCATGTAATTATTTCATTTTAAGGTTTTAATCATATGGTTTACCCTAAAAAAAACCTACCAGTAGTAAACTTACCGGGTCATTTGAACTTAATATATATATATATATAAAATAGTATCCGTATGTGTCTGTAAATATATAACTCTTAAACTACTGGTCATAAAGTGCTGAAATTCTTAGGACATAATATCCCTGCACCAAGGTTGCTTTATAGCGATAAACATCTTTGCTTACACGCATATATATGTCGCATAAATGCATCGACAAATTAACGTGTAAAATGTTCATTATCGACTGGCCCACATTTCCGTTATTCATGCATATGCGGGCACTCGCTTTATTCCTAAACATTTTTTTTTACTTAATGCAGAAGAGAACTAGAAGGCTAGAATGCTCAGTTTTTTTTTTTAATTTTACTTCTAACTGATGACACAACTCAATTTCTGTCTTTGTTTAAACAAAAACAAACAAACACAATCATACGTAAATTTTACTCGCGGTTTGGAATTTGTAAATACGAAAACGAACCTATATATCTTTTTTTACGATCACATGTTTATTATGATTCATACACATTTTGAAGACAGAGGGCTGGGTGAATGACACGCAGATTACGGACCGTGTTATAATAATAACGTTATTCTTTAGAAAGCAATTCTTAATATGGGGAAGACAAGGTATACTTTAAATTATTCTGTACTTCTACCTTACAATTTATTTCATAAGAAACTTACATGTATTATCTCTATTTTTGTTTAGTATTTGTTAACATTGATCATGCGTTTCTCAATCCATTTTTTTATTATTATATTGTAAAGCATGGGTTGCCTAATCACAAACTGCACTTTGAAATATTTATTTTTTGAATGGCATGCATTTTAAATAAGGTAGTTCTACAGTGCAGTAGCCATATAAACAATACAAACAATTTATAATGAAACCATAAATTTCGAAAAACTGCTGACGTCATTTGTCTAAAAACCATAGTGCTGATGATAGTGCCGGGGAGAACAAGCACAATTATATTGCTTTCAAAATTACTCAGGAGGCCGCCAGGGATAACCTAACCTCCTTTTTTTAGGTAAGGTTGGGTATGGTAAATTACCACATGTTTATTCTCCCAAACATTACCACCAGTTTTTTTTTTATTACAAGAGGGGGCTGTAGATGAGGTCGATGAATTGCTGAATTAGACAGATGCTACACTTTGATTTTTACCAAAAGGCCAAGTAAGCATAATATAGATTTCTACCTGACATTATCTCCTCCTGAAAAAATACAAAATAACCGACACAACATATATTTTAAGAGGGGAGGAGGGAAATTTGGAGTAAGCCTCGGAAATAGCTGAAACAGTTGAAGATCTCATAAATTCTTTATTTTATATATATTTTTAAAGGAAGGAAGGGTACCGAGTCAGCTCCATAAAGTACTTTATTTCACATTTATTTTAAACAGTGAGGGGGAATATGGTTGAAGTCTTGGGAATTGTTGAAACGGTTTCGGATCTCAAAATTACTTTCACCTCACAACTAAATACATTATAAAGTGGCATATCGAGCATGCTGAAATAATAACTTTATAATTTAGAAAGCAATTATTAATATAGTGAAAAGAGGGTATTTTTGTGAAATATTCTTTACTTTCACTTAAGAATTTTATAAATAAAAAACTGACCTGCGGAATACAAACCGTGCTAAACTATTAACATTATTATTTAGAAAGCTATTCTTAATATGGTGAAGGAAGATATTATTAACTCTTCTGTAATTTCAATAAAAAAATCATTATAGAAGTAACATACATGCAGAATACAGAATATGCTGAAATAATAACGCTATTGTGTAGGAAGTCATTCTTAACACGAGGAGGGGATAATGTTTAACTAATTTGTACTTTAACCTAACAATTAATTAAATAAAAAAAACTGATATATTGAATACGGACGGTACTTACATAATAACATTAATGTTTTAAAAAAGTATTCCTACGATGGGAAAGAGAGCCACTTTTTAAACTATTCTGCACTTTATCCTTAAAATCTATTAAATAAGAAACTTATATACGGAATTCGGACCGTGTTGCCATATTTATATGGAAGAATTTGCTGAGTCCTATTCAAGAAATTATATAATTTCACTTAAAATTATAGAGTAGATGGTGGTTGTGGTGGGAAAATAAACACAATACTGACGTATTTTTTGTTGAGGAAAGCGTTGCCTAATCACTACCAAGACAATGTATTTATTTGAACCTTGTAATGATTCATCTTTTAACAGTGAATTCATTTTTTTTAAAATTATGAGGGCGCAAGTAGGAAGAGAAATTTGTCCATATATGTTTTACAATTCCTTTCGAGTGGAGGATAAATTGTTTAATATATATATATATATATATATATATATATATATATATATATATATATATACACACAATCCATTGGACAATACCAACCCTACTTAAACCTCGAAACCACCAACAGTAGGAAACACCTAGAACCATATGGTGATATCTCTTCCAACTCCTCGCTCCCCCTCAGTCAGTGGAGGAGAACTCTCTCATGACTGAGATAACTATCATCCCTTCTATCATACCTCCTCCCATACCTATACGCTTCCAAGTGTCCTCTCCCCTCTGGGATACGAGATCTTCCCCACACTGGGAACCGATCCTGGGTCTGACCATACCCACATAGGGAGACAAATAAATAGAAACATTAAAAACTCCCCTATATATATATATGTGTATAAATACACCTCTTTATCAAAACAAACACAATATTAAGAATAACTCAACAGTCTAAGACTGAAACGAAAAATCACAATACTAAAATCTAAGAATCCAAAAATTATATATCAAAGGCGTTTGACAGGGTATGCCACGATTGTCTTCTAAGGAAAATTATATCATATGTAATCACTGGAAGAATTCATAAGGTAATTAAATCCTTCTTAAGTAAGAGAAAAATCAATATAAGATAAATGCGGGAGTACCTCAGGGGTCTATCATTGGACCTCTATTAATCCTGATATTCATAAATGACCTCCCTGATAAAATTGTATCGGAGATTGGTATATTTGCCGATGACACCACTCTCTATAATAGATATGAAGGGAAAACAAATGAACACATATCCAAGAAAATGACAGAAACACTAGAGGATGTCCTCCAATCTGTAGGCGAATGGGGGCAAAAATGGATGGTCACATTCAATGCTGCTATAACTAAGCTTGTTTCCTTCAATAACTAAAGAAATCTTCTCTACCACCAATAGCAATGGGCAAGAACACATTACCTGAAAGTACTTATTTTAAACTCCTCGGCCTAATGTTTACAGGGAATATGAACTGGAATAGATACATTGAGAGCATTGCCAAGGCTGCTGCAAGGAAGGTTGACTCCCTCTACCGTGCTAGAAAACTACTTATGCCTGACAGTATCCTTTACCTCTATAAGGCCATCATTTGCCCCTGTATGGAGTACTGTTGTCACATCTGGGTTGGTGCATCTGCTGCTTGTCTCTCGCTCCTGGACAGGGTTCAAAAGAGAGTCGCCAACCTGATAGGTCATGAACTGTCATCTAGGCTTCAGCCTCTTTCCCATCGACGAGATATTGCATCCCACTGCCTGTTCTACAAATACTTTAATGGTGAATACTGTGACGAACTGCAAACACTTGTTCCTCCACGACGTAACTACCATCGACAAATCCGACAAGATACTAAGTCCAGTAGAGATCCCTAGGTGCAAGAAAGTCTTAAACCCGGGTCTTTGGAACTTCTTTCCGGGATCTGCTTTCCCAACCGCACTGATATGAAGAAGTTCAAGTGTAATGTAAACAAACACCTTTCTACTCATCTCCCTTCATAATGATCCCGCTAATTAAGTCCCTGCTACTAGTCCCCTGCTTCAAAGTGGCACTGTTCCTTGTTTGGGGTGAAAACTGAAAATAAAAAAAAATAAATAAATATCAAAATTGAATGGAAACACCCCTACCCTTACTTCATAGAAGCTGCTCCCCTCCTCACACATACACATTAGTAACGACCTTGGATCACAGTTACCTTCCTAGTGAAGCAAATAACTTTATAATACTATAAAACAGTACACACATTATTCAAACCAATAAAATAAATCACCCACCCACCCACAACACACACACCCACACAAACGCGCGCGTACACACACATACACACACACACACCATACACTATGCACCCAGTTGACCAAGTACCAATGGGCCCTCGCCTCAACCCAGATAAGAGTAAAACAAAAGATAAATAAAAGCACAAGCAGAGAGAGAGAGAGAGAGAGAGAGAGAGAGAGAGAGAGAGAGAGAGAGAGAGAAGTGAATACAGCCCAATGAAACCGTAATAAAAAAATGAACATTTGAATGAAAAAAGAGTCATTTACATGTTTCCACCTCTCGGAAACATTTCAAATGAACTGCGAACATGTTCTTTTACGTCTTTAAAACATCTTGAATATATTCTAAGCACTTTAAATAATTTCTGAAAGGGGCGCTTCACCGGACGTCTGAAACACGTTAAAAACGATTTCAATGATTTAAAAACATTATTACAATGATCTAAATATAATTTTCAATTAAACACCTGGACACGGGATAATAAAATAATGTTAAAGAATACACATTGTTGCTGACCACCCCCTTATTTAAATATATATATATATATATATATATATATGTATATATATATATATATATACATATATATATATATATATATATATATATATATATATATATATATATATATATATATATATATATATATTTAAATAAGGGGGTGGCCAGCAACAATGTGTATTTTTTAACATTATTTTATGATATATATATTTTATTATATTATATATTTTATTATATATATATTTTATTATATATATATATATATATATATGTATGTATGTATATATATATATATATATATATATATATATATATATATATATATATATATTTAAATAAGGGGGTGGCCAGCAACAATGTGTATTTTTTAACATTATTTTATTATCCCGTGTCCAGGTGTTTAATTGAAAATTATATTTAGATCATTGTAATAATGTTTTTAAATCATTGAAATCGTTTTTAACGTGTTTCAGACGTCCTGTGAAGCAGCCGCCAATAGCGTAATGGTTAGGAGCCTTGACTGTCGTACAAACGGTCGGGTTTCAATCCTGGCTTGAGGTAGTTGCCTGTCTAGCCGCACTGATGAGCTGTGAAACAGCGAAACAGTATCGTATGTGGATGACTATAGTGCCCCTTACCTTGAGTTGAGCATATTGAGAAGTGAAACACGAATTACCATTAGCATATAAGCGACGCTCTTTGTGTAAACAAATCGAGTGGAGGTATTTCAGACGATATCAAAACATCGATAAACTCACTACTCGTTCAAGCAGCCGCCAATAGCGTAATGGTTACGAGCCTTGACTGACGTACAAACGGTCGGGTTTCAATCCTGGCTTGAGGTAGTTGCCTGTCTAGCCGCACTGATGAGCTGTGAAACAGCGAAACAGTACTGTATGTGGATGACTATATATATATATATATATATATATATATATATATATATACATTTACATTACAGGTCAGAGGGCAAGAAACCTATTTAATATGTGCGTTGTACATCATCCGTCCTAGACATTGTAAAATTATTTAATATTCGTGCTGTTAATCACATGTCGTAGGGAAGTTCCAATTATTTCACGTCGTAGGTTAGATAAAATAATATTTTACTCGATATAGCAATTGATATTTAGACATAAAACTTCCTCTCTTCTATGAAGAACATATATGACACAAATCAACGTCATTTTACTCATTGGTCTCTCACGGTCCTGGGCAACACCTAGTTGGCCCGCTATTAATAAAATAACAGTGGAATTTTACTTGATTAAATTATAGGAAAAAGAAAAAAAGAACAGATCTGTTTTAATTTTTAAACTGTGCAGCATTTTAAATCACTTACATGTAATATTTAAAAAATAAATTTAACTAGTAAATAATATAAAATAGATACACACGCATACAATTTATTCTTTTTTAAATTTTATTTTATTTACTGTGCAATAATTTTTACCAGTTGGAAATTAGTTAAACTAATACAAAAACATTACCAGCATTTTTTACGAGTCTTTATTAATGTTACACGATATACGACTGATTTTATTTTTTTAATTATCATAAAAGCTTTTACGGATGTATGTTATTTTTAATGTCTAATTATCTGCGTAAAATTGCTATTCCAAAAATAGGCAAGTATAACTCACTGTTTTCCTTTTTACTTTACTAATCGGGTAAAAGTAATTGTTCTAATAATTCGAAAAACTATTCCATAAACTTTGGTTTTTGAGTAAATATTTCGAAATAAAAAAAAATGTTAGTACTTATGTATTTTTCTAACTGCATTTAAATCCTTTTTTAGAAAGCAATTCTTAACATAGGGAGTCGAAGGTGTTCGTAACAATTTAATAAAATATCGTAACTAATAATTTAACTTGTGAATAATATAAAATAAATAGCGCAATAACATAGATACACGATCATCAACATTAATATATTTTCAATTTATTTACTGTGGAGTAAATTATATCACTTCAAAATGAGTTTTTTGAAAAGAAAAACATTGAAAGTAAATATGTTATATGGGTCCGTTATTAAGGCCATGCAATGAACAAATAATACTTTAATTAAAAGTAACATTGTGACATTCATTAAAATTTAAACAATATAATCTTTTTATGAATAATTCGAGGTGTATTTCAATATTTTAATGAATAAACGCCCATACGTACATAAAACTTTAAACCAATATAAATATTTCAATAAAACGAAAAAAACTGCCACGTTTTTCTGTGTGTGTGTTTTTTTTTTAATTTTAAGGGATATAGAGAATCTCTTATATTCAATCAGAATGTAGCTAGGATTTTCATAATCAGAATGTGGGTAAGCTTTTTCTTATCACCGACACTATTTTTCTATTATTATTTCGAATTTTAATTAACAATTTGGAATAATCTACCTTGTTTTTAAGGGATGTCAGAATGTTAACTGTCGAAGTTAATAAGCATATTAATGTATGCATTCTACTCATTCTGAGATGAGAGAAAACATGAACTAGGGCTAGAGGATAATATATAGGAGTAAAACGTCAAATACAGAATAAAATAAGTATTTGGTATAAAAAACGTGTAATAAAATAACAGATTTAAAAATAAACCTATTCACTCCGGCTTCATAAAAAAACATATATAAAAAAGTGAATAGCAATCAATAAATAGCATCAGTGAAAATTACAACAGTATTGAACAAGTAATCCGCAGAAAATGTTAAAATGAGATTTAGTCCTGGTATCTTGATTAAAACATTTACTTGGCATTAATAAGTGATTTAGTTTGGCATATACCCTGTTTCTCTCATTCGCATAGAGCGTATTTTATAGGCCACGGTCTTTTTTGTTTAAAATATTGTTTTGAGTTTAACTTTCTTACTATCGCTTTCTTTCCATCTCCATCTCATTCATATGCCTACCATTTTGAATATATTCTTAGTATATTCTGATAAAAAACGAGAATTTTATATAAAGGGTTATGTCTGCTTATGAGATGAACATTTTCATTCGAATCTTACGCTGCATTGAATTCATGCATTGTTTTAAATTACGCATAATGGCAACGAATTTATTCTATAATGTTCTGCCTTTGTATATGAACATAAAACGGGTTTTTTTTAAAACGTCATATTTAAAATTATATCACAACCATAATCGTGGTCGAGAATTTAGTTTAATCGCCCTGGAAACATCAGTGTTTTTCGTGACAATGTAGGGTTGCATTTTGAGAGTGATGACAACGGATCTGTTGTAATTAGGATCGGTAAGTAGCATGAATTTTGAAGGGACACATCGGCGATCCCGCTTGGTGAACATTGTGTCACTTCCACACAAGATAGAATGTTCCTATTGCTCTTGGAATTTGTACACATCTTCTTAACCAGTAGAGGATTGTAACCAAAAAATCGAGTTTTCATAATGGGACATGAATCATGTCGTCCTTTCTATGGAGATAACTTTTCTTTCGTTTTACTCTGTATATACGTAATTCAAACAAAAGGTGTGTTTATATATGACAATTTATAAATAATTAAGAACCCACTACCCTACTTTGACACTAACCTTTTTAAATTGAAAGTTTAACAGTATGTTAAACAGATCCAACTTAATGAAAGAAGTCGACGGGTAAATGTTGCTGTCTGTATTGTCGCATACGTGGGTTTTAATTAATCGGAAATTCAGGATTATTCTAAACTAAGATTGGAATAGTTTAATAGAACTAATTTATGAACTGATGTTTCAAATAACCAATACTCAAATTGGTAGTTTTATTATTTTTTTATATATACCATACGTCTTGTTTGATTCTAATTATACTTCAGTTTGTAATTGTTTAGCAAGTAAAAAAAACAAGTAAAATATGATGGTCTAAATGTAAACTTAATCTCATGTGATAAAGAAAATAAATAAATTTCTGTGTCATTTTATATGTCTCGATGTTTACGGTAGTCTTAATTCTATAACATACTAAATATGTTTTTCTATTTCTGTTTTGAAACACTACTAAAATATACGGTTTGGGCAATAGTTCCTGGCACATATGACGTCATATTTATAAGATCCATCCATAGCTTTGAACCCCCAAGGAAAATAGGGCATCTCCAACGTTGTAGATGCTTTTATAGCGACTGAGTTCTTTTTACAGGGTGAGGGTACTGGCTCCACGCCAACCTACCTAGAAGGTACATACAGCGTGTAGCCTTTCCAAATGGTACTGGCTAAGCTCAAATTGCTTAACTTCGCTGATCTGGTGAGAACCAGTTTGTCAACGTGATTGTGCCGTACCATATTTATAACAGTAGTGTATTTAATCAAGTAGTTGTTCCTATACTTGTGTTTCCAAGACATTTCTATACAGGGGTTTTTGATTAAGCACGTCGATCGCTTGAAAGTAACCTTGATTATTTATAATAAACTAGTTATACCACTCCATATAAAATCCTCTCGTATAGTTGTTCCACACTATATACAAGAAACTTACATCTTCTGCACATTATGTTTCCGATAGTATATTTAGCTGCATAATTAACGTTAACTGATGGAATCTTGGTGTGGAAGTATATAAGATCAATTGATTAAAGGGGATGTACTAAAATTCAGTTAACTTGTCAATAATTAAAAGAAAATTAGTTTTGTCACTTATTGGACTTCAATAGTGTCGAGGTAACTGAGAATGTAATCGAACGTAGATTATTACTCTAAAGTTTATATAGCGATCAACTGTAAACCTTACGGACGAGCATTCTATCTTCTGCAAAATTAACTGACGTAAAATTTTAAAAAAGATATATTTTACGTCAGTAAAACAATCTATGCTGATCCAAATTCTACCAAATATAATGAAATGCATATAGAAATGCACCTCTTCTAGCAATATATACCTATTGTCAAGGTGATACTGGTCAACTACATGGAACACAACCATATATTCAAATAAGACAAATGTTTCCCTGGCCACACGATCGACAATTTCATGGATACGCCGTGGGATTTCAGTTCGTAACGCCAAATAACGAAATAATGATTTAACTGCCTTTTCTCTGGCAAATCTTCTAGATGAAATTACCGAAAAGTGTAGGTTGTCAGTCGATAGGGGAATCAGCTTATTCTTATTTGCTGGGTAAAGTCATGTGCATAGGATGACAGGCTAATAGGGGTGTTTATTTGGCGCTACTACTTCTCCTGGGGGACGTCTGCGCTATGTTATTGACAAGCTTGAGCAATCTATCAAAGAAGACTTACGTTGCTTGAAGCGATAAATATTGTAGTTGATAGGGATTAAACGGTATGATGATATATTATCTTGGTGAGTAACCGCTTTTTGGCCAATGGCTTCTAAATAATCGATGTGCTACTAATGAGTGTTACTCATGGACAGTTGTCTATTGGTATGTATGTGCGTACTAAAAATTTATTTATTTTTATTTTTCTCTAATTTAATTAAAGTTGATATACATATTATAGATATTAGGTTTATAGAAATAAACAGGAAACACGCGTATTTAAACTGCGATAAAAACTCGAATACACACGGCAATATATATATATATATATATATATATATACATATATATATATACATATATATATACACGCATGTACGTAGATTATTGTTTTTAACAAAATAAGAAATAAATAAAAAAATATATATATTATTTGTTTACGTCCAAAATAAAAAATGGGCAATTTCTAAAAAATATATCCGACCTTTAAGATTATGACGCTAACCTCAATATCGTTTTAAAAATCAACAACAACAAAAAACTACTTAAATATATAAACTATAAAAAATACACAGTAAATTGTCTATGGCATAATAGCGTAATGGATAAGACGCAGGACTGAAATACATAAGGCCCACGGTCCGAGTCCTAATAACAGTCAAGCTAGGCTGAAGAGGGGTAGGGCCCCGAAACATGCACGTACGTAGATTACTGTTATATATATATATATATATATATATATATATATATATATATATATATATATATATATATATATATATATATAAGTGAAAGTATCTTGTGTGTCGACCCAAACCGATTTAAAACCGTGCCTTATGTCTGTATACCCTTTATGAAAAATGTAAAATGTTTAGATCAGAAATTGCCTGAGTAATTTGGTAGAGACCAGCAGCGGCCATTTTTTTTAACCTTGACTTCTTAACATTTATTGTTTTTGGCTGAAATTGAGTTACTAAAGTAGATCCATGTCCAAAGATCTAAAATTTTAATTGTTCTCACCAATAATTAGCGGAGGAGTTTGATAGAGTTCTCAAAGGTGAAAGCGTTGAACTTTGACCCCTTAACATCCAAATTTCTTGGCGGAAACGGATTAAAACGAGTTTTCCAAACCTCAGTGCCATGTATATCAAATTTCGAGTCTATAGACTGAAAATTAACAGAGTTATAACGTAGCGAAATGTACACAGACGGACACCCACACAGACATACACTTTCACTTTATATATATATATGTATATATATATATATACATATATATATATATATATATATATATATATATATATAAACGTGAAAGTGTCTGTCTGTGTGGTATATATATATATATATATATATATATATATATATATATATATATATATATATATATATATATATATAAACGTGAAAGTGGTCTGTCTGTATGCCTGTATGTGTCGGTGTACACTTTCCTACACAATAACTGGTAAATCGTACTATATCCACGAGTTCTTATCATTATTTACGTAAAATCAGGAGGAGCGACGATGTAGGGGAGGCTAGACCCAACAGGATAGACACCCTTAATAAACTTTGTAAATGAGATAATACAAAATTTCCTAAAAAAACCGTTTTCGCCTATTGATGTATTATTAACAGACTATAGGGGGTTTCTCATAGTTAACAAACATAAACTATATTGATAAAAAATATAATGTAAAAGGTGATGAGGACAACTTTATGTGGGAGCATATGTTACGCAATCCTAATCCCTTCCTAAAAAAAGTTTGAATCCCTCGGGAAGATACAACTACAATTCTAATCAGAAATATTAACCATGAGACAAATTTAATAAGCAATTAAGATATAATATACTGCTAACTAAAACGAAATTAATAGGATTAATATATAAATCAAGTGTATCGTTACAAATAAATGCATTATACTACTCCCATAATATAAGAGTACAATATTTAAAGAAAATAAAAGTGATTTCGCATAATATGATATCAATACCTTAATTATTACTTTATTTTCCTTAAAACATTTTTTTTTACATGGGGGTCATCACTTATCAAGGCCAGGGGGCGACTCAGGGATAAAAGTTATTGCGTGTACAGTAATCAATGAGATAGTATTGTAGTAATCGTTAGTATTGGAGATTTGATAGAGTGTCATACTTAAGGGGGCGGCTGGTCAGGAATTTGTTTATGTTGGATTTGAAGACACCCAAGATGTAGCCAGGGGGGGAGGCAAACGGAAGAGAGTTCCACAGTCGTGCCCTTTCGAGAAAGAAGCTCTGCTCATGGAATCTACGTTTTGATTTAGGCACAGATAAAGAGTGTGGAAAATTATTGAGAGTAGTTTTTGCCAGACCAGTGTTGTTCGCGAAAGATTGGTGAGGAGCAAGGAAAAGGGGAGATTGGAGCTCAGACGAGTACTTGCCATGGAAATAACGATAAAACAAAGACATTCTCGCAAAGTCTCTTTTGTGGGAGCCAGGCTTCAGGGAAGGGAAAAGCGCATCCCCCACTAAACCACGAATTCTATTTTGTACTCCGTCAAGGCAGGATAGGTTATTTAGCAGCTCCTGCCCAGATATGGCAGCAGTACTCCATCCTTGGACGTACTTGGCTTTTATACAAATAAGGAATTGCATCAGTAGTAAAATATCTTCTGTGTCGGTAGAAGGATCACACAATTTTCCCAGCGTCCTTGGCAACAGACCTGATGTACGTGTTCCATTTCAGATCAGGAGTAAAGGTTAAATCCAGAAGCTGGGAATAACATGGAGCCTCCCCAAGGTGAGAACCATCCATTTAAATTGATGCCAGATGGGGATCAGAGCTTTCATGACGTAAAGATAGGAGCTAGGTTTTGGATGTATTAAAAGTGACCAGCCACCTCTTCCCCAGTGTACCATGCGCTCAAGATCAGAGGAGAGAGAATTAGAGAGAACTTTGTCATTTACGGCATTTGATGTGTTGCCATAGATTGTGGTGTCATCAGCATAGATGTCAACGAATGATTTAAGTATGTGTTTTGGGAGAACATTGAGGTAGATCAGGAAGAGAGTTGGGCCCAGGATTGACCCCTGAGAGACTCCAGCATTAATACGTTGGACCTCTGAGTTCTGCCTATCAACCACTACACCTATGAACCTATCGGTGAGAAATAATTTAATTATTTAGAAAACATTTCCAGTGATACTGTAGCTGGAAATCTTGTGAAGTAGGCCCTGTTGCCACACCTTATCGAAGTTTCGATATGTCGAGAGCAATTGCCCTGGAAAGGAAGCCTTTGTCAAGAGGTTAACTAATCCTATGAGATATGACCGTTAGCACATCTGCTGTAAATCTTGCAGAGCGGGGACCATATTGCATGTCACTAAGAAGGTTGTTTATGTTGAGGTGGTTGACTACTTCTTTATTAAATATGGATTCCAACAACTTACTCATGAAACCCAGGAGACTTATTGGTCTGTACTGAAGGGGAGATTATTTTTCACCTGAGTTCTTAAATACACGTCATACTGATGAGGTGTTCCAGGGTTTTGGAAAGCACCTCTCCTGAAGGCAACGCTTACACAGTTTTGTAAGTATGGGGACAACTACTTGTTGGAGGTTTTTCAGCACTATAACTGGAATGCCGTTGGGGCAAGTTGCTTTACTCGAATCAAGGTTCTTGATTAGCTTGGCCATCTCACACACAGATATTTGTATTGTGCATAGCGTTTTTTTTCTGTTATAGGAGGATATACGGTGAGTTGATGCCCTTTGTCGCATAGGGTAGAATTAGCTGCAAAGTTGTTGGCAAATAGCCTGGTCTTGTCTAATGCTGACGAGATGACCTCAGGTCCATTTATGATAGTTGGGATAGAATGCACGCTTCTGTCCAAGATCCTGTTTGCAGTTTGCCAGAACTGGTGGGGACCAAGCCGCTGATCAGTCTTAGTGCATCTGTTACCTTGTCGCTATGGAAAAAAATGATTTCAGTGTTCTACTGAAGCGGCACATTCAGGATAGAACCGTGGCTTGCTGTTAGGTTTTTGGTTGGAATTTTTTGGATGGTATGAATCAGTCTGTGCCTACAATTAACCATTCGGTCAGGTCTAATCTTATAGAGGACACCTTCTTTTTAAGCATGAAATGCAGATTAAGGTCAGAGATAGATGTACGGAAGCTATCCCAGTCAGCCATAGAGTATTTATATGCAGTACGGTGGAAAGGTACGTCTGAAGACTTATTACATTTCATATGTATCTTAACTGCTACAACAGAGTGGTCGGAGGATCCCAGAGGAGATATAACGGAACATGAACATAGCTCAGGGGAAGTTGTGTGGAAAATGTCTAGGAGGTTTGCATACTGACCGGTAGTATCGTGCACATGGGTGCGTTCGTGAACAATCTGAGTGAGGTCATAGGCAGTGGTAAAATCATGACAGATCCTCCCCTTGTCATCGGTTGTATTTGAGTGGGTTACCCATTCCACATAATGAACATTGAAGTCACCGCAAATGTGAATGTTAGCCGAAGGATGAGCAAACAGGATGTGGTCATTTTAGATTTAACACAACATAGACATTATATATTTCCCTGTTCCGTAATGGAACTTGTTAATTTATAAGTTAATATGTGGATAGTTGCTAAGAACCCTCCTCATAAGAAAGCAAGCTAAGAAGATCATCATATAGATACAGAACGTATATAACCTGACCAGACATCAGAAAAATTTATAACAACAAGATGTAATACTTGTGTGATTTAAATTCACCTTCTAAATATTATGAAATTATATGTTGGAAGTGGTCCCTGAGAATAGATCTGATACTTTAATGTTATACTATTGCTTATAGGTAAGGTTGTTTTTATTTTAGAATAAAATCAGCATGCTCTTACTTTTCCCTTGAAATTTTTGCTCACACAACATTACTAGCGTTGCACTGAATTAAAAAATATAACATGCTTTCAAACCTAACATATTTTGATGATTACAACACATTCAAATATGATGGCATATTATGTGATGGATTATTTAGTAGTGTTTAAAAATCGATTTAGATTTGTATTGTTTTATTTGTATATTATATCGCAATATTTAAATGGATAGTGTGTAGCTGTAAATAAATATAAAATATGTGTACACATTTAAAACCTGAAATTTTTTATAGTGTTCCATCATTTGTTTCTTAAAATACTAATGCGTGTAATTCAATTACACATTACTCGACTTTACTGTATTAAGCATAGTGCTAAATACTATTGAAACAATGATTTGACATTATTTTAAATACTATTATTCTAGGCTTTAGAGGTTAATAAAAACGCTATATTTTGCGGCAACTAATAAATATTTACTTTTTATGCTTGCTTTAACATAAGAAAATCGGCTATAAAACTTGATCAGCTCCATTAATTGGACGCCTTTACTTCGATTGTATTCAAAATAAAAATTGAAAAAAATCAAACCATGTGCAACGAAATCTGGTATCGAGTTCATGAAAAAATATAACGACTTATGTGGATTATAATAAGATACACCAAAATAGAGTGCGAGAGATTAGCGATACAGATTAGAAAAGTGTACACGTTGCATTCGAAATTGTGAGCCAAGGATATGAGAAAAATGTTAGAAGTCAATTGAAAATAAAGAAAAATAAAGTAAAGACGAAACTAGAAAAATGAGAACTTGAAGGATATCGATAACCAGTGACAATTTCAAGTTACATAGAGTTACTAGCATGGGCGCCTGATGTTGCCCGGGTGTTGGCGGTGTATACTGAGAAAAAACGGTTATTTTTTGTAACTTTGACCCCTATTATGACCCTTATTATGTATTGTTTTGGTCTCACATTGAGTTATTAAGTTAGATCCATGTCCAAAAAACCTGTATCTAAAATTCAAAGTGTTTAGACTCAAAATTCTTTGAGGAGTAAGGTAGAGTTCTCAAATGTAACATTGTTGAACTTTGACCTCTTATCTGCCGAAAACCGATCACATAGATGTACCTTGTATATCAAATTTCGAGTATGTAGACTACAAAGTGACAGAGTTATTGCGTAAATAAACGTGCAGGCACACAGGCATACAGACAGACCGACAGACACATAGACACGTTCACTTTTATATAGATAATTTTATAAATAGGTAAATACAGTGAAAATAACAGATTGATCGTAGGTGAGGGAATAAAATGAACATATGTTAAAGTGTAAGTCAAAGGCTAAAACTAAAAAGTGTAGAGACAGACAGAACAGATATAATGTAAGAAGTTATGTCCTATATACCATACTAGTGAGAACGATATACCCTCCAGAATCAGAGGCTTTTGAGAGAAAACTCGAAATACGCATTAATATATGCATACTAAATTTAGTAAACAAAATTGCTATAAAATATAGATGTTTGCCCATTAGTCTTATCTGAAAATATGTCCAATCTACAAGGTAAACACACGCAGGGAATCAAATCAGTCAAAAAGCTATTTACACATTATATTGTAAAAGACAATACAACATATAAGTGTTTTTCTTTTTCCATCGGGCTTTTAAACATATTTATTATTAAATTAATCAATATAATTGCTAGATCATTGCTAGTTATCATAAACTACTAAACTTATAAAATTTGATTGTTGGAAAAATGATTTAGGTTGTAAAAATATATCCAAAAAGATATCAATACATATACATAGATATTCTCAATTGTACACACTCGATCAATTATATTTGTTGAAAATTATTAAAACTACGTAATATTTTTGCGACTAGACCAGTATAAATCTCTTAAAATGGGTATCATAATTGTTCCCGTAGGCATTTATAAGAAATTAAAGACGATCAGTTGGAATAGCCCATGTGGTAGTTTAGATAGAGTCGTAAATTTGTGCAGAAATTTGAGTTTAAATGTTCTTACATGGCATTTCCCTCGCTAAGTGTACCATTTGGGTAACAAATAACATTGATAGTAAAAATATATAATTTATCAGGAAAAGTACAACTTACCCATACATGTTTATGTAGAATGAAGCTATAACGAAAAATGGAAGTAAACATAAAAAAGTGGAACCCCCCCAGAATATTGAGAATTAAAAATCAAGAGAACATAAAAAGTAGGCAGGGAAAGAAGTCAGATTGTTTTTTTTTTAATCGAAATATATTCACAATTGAAATTATATTTTCAAACATTATATTTTCCAAGTTGTCAATTTTGAGTCTACCTAGTAATTTGATATAGATTCTATTCTAAATTTATCTATTTAATGTACAGTTATATACTATCGACAAAGATGTATATTTTGCTATTTACACGGTATAAAACTGTCTTAAAAGCCACTTAAGAAGCCTCATCAATACGATAAGCAGAAGCACACGCATATATATGACCGAGAACCTCCATTGTTTTGTATAATATATTTTAAAAAATATGTTCATAACTATTGCCCGCACTTTCCTGATAAAATATTCACTATCAAATGAGTGAACCCATGTGTCTTTATTTGGAAATATAATATAAAGAAAAGTCACGAGACATGTTATTGTGCTCGTTTAAAAAATTCCCCAAGTTTACAAAATCGGGCATTTTGACTCGATATATTTTTCTGTGCCCAAATATTTATAAATATTTCGTGAATTGTTATCGACTCGTTTTATTATAGTATACAGACGTAGTTAACTTGATATAAAGAAATAAGTATGCCCACTGTGCAAATTTAGAATAGATAGGACTGTCTTTATATAGTTAAATTACCAAATCATCCGTTCACAAGCTGTTTCTAGAGAATCAGTTTCTTTAAACTAGAAATGAAGCACGCGTTCTATGTTGACCTCTGAACCCATATATACTTCCTCTTTCAACAACACTGTCAGACACAACGTTAAGTGAAACAACATATCAAGTTTCGTAATTGTCTGTATTTTTGAGATGAGTTGTTTTCATTGATTGAGATTGTCGGACTGACTTCCTCATCTTGGTTGTCAGGGGTTCAAGTTTACAGTTACCCAAAGGTGCTGAGTTCAATCCTGAACGAAGGCAGTGAAAAGTAACATTGAAAAACAGAGAATCAGCAACTATGTCCCAAAGTCTAGCTGGAGTCCGAACACGGTACCCCCGTAATAATAATAAAGGGTTGGGTTCGAGACTCCTAACAAACCGTTCACCTGACGAAGGCCGGAGGGCAAAACGGCCGAAACGTTGAGACAATAACAACCAAGATGAGGAAGTCAGTCCGACAATCTCAATCAATATCAAGTTTTCTTCCCAATTGCACCTTCATTCGAAAATAATTGTGATAATCCACAATATTTGCATGGGTATAATGATATATTAGGCCCTTTCATGGCGTAAGAAGGCAGGGGTTCAACTATAAATGCATCTAGTATTTCTTGCAATAGCTTAATATGCTGGATATATGCTTCGTACCTTAAGTGCAGTATATCAGATTTCAGCTAAAATAAATAAGCTACCACATAAGAAGGCTGAATATTTAAAGTATACATATACATGCATATATATATACGTATATATGCATATAAACAAACACGCAGGCACATATATACATAAACATATATACACATATTTATATGTATATACGTATATATATATATATATATGTATATATATATATATATATATATATATATATATATATATATATATATAGGAGCAAACAGTTAATAAAACATGTTAAAATACACTAGAAAAAAGAGTTAAAACATATTTAATCGGAAAAGGAAACATTTGATAAGTCCTTAATCCTCGGAGTTTCGAAGAAATACTTCCCTTCTCATCAGAGGGTAGGAATTAGCAAAATGCGGGATCGGATTTTCCATACAAAAGTATTCGATGAAAAAAGTAAGTCAAATATCTTACTTGATAACAAAGAGTGGAGCAGACGGTATGCGGTGAAGAAAAAGGTGATTACACGCGAATGGATAGTCAGGTGAAAGGTAAATAATCCAGTGCCGGTGTAATCCAAAAATATAACTCGAAGAAAGTTTCCATTTGCACAAGTAAACTCCAAGGAGATCACGTAATTGGAAGATGGTCCAAAATACTCCAAAAGTCCAAAATCCATGGAATAATTCACTAATATGTACGAAGAAATGAAAGGAAAAGGGGAAAATTCCAATAATATTGATAAAAGAAAACTAAACTTTATACACGACTGCCGAGACATAATAAGAAAGATCAGCGCAGAAGAAGAGGAAAAAATTTCATGGTGATAGAATTAAATATAAGATAGAAAAACCAATGTCAAACTGACCCAGAAAAAAAGATGTTAAAAGGCGCGAAAAAATATAGGACAAAAAAATATAGGTCAACTGAACTGTACAGGTTATTACTTAAGAAAATATCAGCAACAGTTGTAAAAAGACTCTATTTGAGAAAAAAAAGCAATTATTTAATTAATAAATAAATAAAAGATAAAAAGTAGAAAATAGATAATATGTGAATAAATAAATAATTAAAATAAAAAAATAACCATGTTTAAGGGAAGAGAATAGCCGGTATCTGCAAATTCAGGATAAAACAAGTAAGTATGTAAGTAAATGCATATAGTAAAATATAAGTAAATATAGATGCAGTATATAGATGTGTGGGTAGATAGGAATATTAAAACTAAGACGAAATTTGCAGATAGAAAACCGGCCAAAAAAGACGAAATAAAGAAGTGAAATAAAGGATTATTAAGTTATAAAGTATTAAGAAAGTATGTAGAAAAAAACTATAATGTTAAAGAATAAGTATATATCTACCTGAAAGGTTAAAGTAATAATTATATAATTTCAAAATTACCATAATTAAATTTGGACTTATGTTTACAGAAAGAGATCAGTTCGTTTTTAGAATTTATTATATTGTTCTTTGAGGGGAAGTAATTATAGTTATAGTTTCAGTTTTACAGAGGCTACATGACTTAGAGCCCAGAGTATGAGACTTAGCTTTTTTATGATAGTCCATTTGATTGAGAAGGAGGTATTGTTAGAATTAAGTTTATTTTTATTAAAGTGGTTAGAGAAGTTCCTTGGTTATTATTAGAATTATGGTTGTTAAAAGAAGCAATGTGGTTTGATATTCTTTTCTTAACTAATGTTGAAATAGCGCCGATATATGTGTGTACTTTATTAAAAGCTCGAGGTCTGATATTAGTATTAATTCGCTGATTTATATGAGTTAAATACTTTGAATTTTGTTCATAGTGTTCAACAAATTGTGGGACAATGATTGTATGAGGACTATTTTGGAGGGGATAATGAGTGTTGTTAATGTTACGATGGTGTTAGAAGAAATATTATTATTCTCATCATTATTATTATTATTATTATTATTATTATTATTATTATTATTATTATTATTATCATCATCTTGGCTAGTTGTATGATTGTAGAGGGAGGGGCTGCTCGAATGGTATATTGTATTAGTAACTATGTTACATGATAAGGGCTGTCCCCTGTTCATGTAAGTATAAAAATAAAGAGATTAGTTAAAATGAAAATAAGAGAAAGCAGAAATCGAACCCTGGACACAAGTTTTAAAGAACAATAGGTTTAAATGGAATGCCCAGTAAATTGTTAATTCGGATGAAATAAATAATAAATAAACTATTCAATTGTTAAAAGAATGTGGATAATAAAATATGGGTTAAATAAATTAGATATGTAGGTTAAATTCCTTTGTGGAAACAAAACAAGAAAAATAGTTTATTGGGAAATAAATGTCGGAAACGTGCAAAGTCGCGCATGTTGAAACACGTGAATTTTGCTCACATGGCCGGGATGCATGGATTTCTCAATATAGGAAGTGGGAGTTAGTTGGTCGCGGAGACAGTCAGAGAGAAAGTCAGGGGAGACAGTCAGGGGAGACGGTCAGTGAGAAAACTCAGAGACAGGCGGACGTCTGAAGCGAGACGTCACTTCAGAAACTAAAATGTAAAAATTTGAGTTCTTAATGAGGAAATCACGACCGGTCGTAAGGAAATAAATTCATCATGTGTTTTGTGATAATGCTCATCTTTGTATTTCTGATTTCTACAAAAAGGTAAATTGTAATGTTATTATATGTTTGTGTTATAAAATGTCATTACATACACATCTCTCTCTCTAAGATACAACATCATATGTAATAAGACAAGAACTCTCACTAAGACTCATATCTTTACTAATAAGAACTCACGTAACATACGCGCACAAGTGGTATCGTCTAATACTAATAATAATAACTATATAAAAACTATATCAGAAAGGGAATGGGACGAAGGATAACTTGAAGACAAAATATTAGTGTCTGTTATGGGAGGATTATATGGGAGATCTGTAATTGTACATGAATATATAATATCTTTATGGATGCAATCATTATTGAGTGGGAAAAGATGTTAGTTATTACAATTACAATTAGTTTGGAGTTTAATTTGGAAAGGGATTTTTTGGGCTGATTTAATTTTTTTTTTGTTATTAGATGTTTAAATTCTTTGTGCTTAATTAGGCATTGTTGAATAAGAAATCGTGATACAGTTTTTATTTAAAATAGAACTATATCTGTGTGGTTATTTGAAAGAGTTTTGTACAATGTTGAAGAATTCCTTAGGTGTATTAGTTTTTACATTTACGCTAAATGGATGATTAAACCAAATAGTTTTCTTTCTCCGGATGCGACGGGCTGGATTAGATGTATTGCGATTACTATTTTGGTTTGGATTATATATGTAGACTGGTTCATTGTTATTGATAGCAGAAGATCTTGTTATTTGAACTGGGGTCTTACGAGTCATATTCTGTGTGGTTACCGATTTAAGGCGGCCGCAGGAGGAGTCTAGTTGTTGTATGCAATCTTTTCTTTGTGTGCTGAGTTCCTTAAGGCATTATTGAAGAAAGTAGCATTTTGATTAAAAGTTTTTTTTTTATCAGTAGAAAGAGCAGAAATTATTCTAGAGAGGGATGGTACTATAGATTTTATAATTGGGTTTGGGTGAGTAGAAGATTTATTGACGTATAAAAGCGTAAGGTTAGGTTTATGGTAGGGGCTATGAGTTTCAGTGTTAAGATTAAGTGTAACATCTAGAAAATTTGAATTTTTTTGTTTGGTTCGATAATTATAGAAAAGCCAAAGTTATTAAAGAAGATATGCAATTTTTTAATTGTGTTGTTTACTCTCTTTGCCTGGCTGTTGTAGAAAAAAAGGCCTTCTTTGATATGTTTAAAGTGGTATTTAAAATCTTTCAGTAAGAAGAGGCCCAATAAATCGGTAACTTTAGCAGAGTCAGAAGCACACATCAAGATGTCAAAATTATCAGAGGTGAACTTTCTAGTCCAAAGCTTATTGCCGATTTGTATAAGGGACTTTCTCGCTAGGAGAATTAATTTAATTTCTAAATTATTAAAGTCAGATTTCTTTTAGCAAAGATTAAAGCCTTATTTAAAAGGATCGGAGAAATTGATTGATAATAAGTTGGGATGTAAAAGGTAATGAAGTTAAGAAGACACACCCATTACTTACGGAATCTGAATTTAGCCAAAGAGGGAAACTTACTTTTTCTTTAATATATTTTTTCTTACAGCACCTAAGTCAGAATTAAACGGGCAGATTAATCTGATGGAGGGGTTGTCATAGAAATAGGTTTATGGTTCTTGAGGGTGAATCTAGGTGTACCCGGAGGAATTATTTCAGTGAAGTTATGAATATTCATAGAAATCAGTAAAAGTTTAGCTTCAGAATTAATAGAATCTATAGTCTTAGGAGGGACTATTTTATAATATTTATTAAGTTCTTTATACAAAAGTTTTGTATATGTAGAATACTGAAGTTATAATAAATGCTGTCTTATCAGCAGGGACGAATATAGGTTTATTCTTTTTAACTTTTTCTGAAAAAATTATTTATTTTATCAGTAACCGGGTAATAATGGTGTTTTTGTTTCTTAAATTTAATTTTGTTGATTAAATCTAACATGGAATTCTCAAACTCCTCAAGGTAAGGGTTGCATTTGGCGTGGGCAGTGGTTTTTAATCCGTAAAATTTGGCAGCAATTGTTTCGATGTTTTTATTATATATATATATATATATATATATATATATATATATATATATATATATATATATATATATATATAAAAGTAGTGGAATCAATGTGCGTGTGTCTATCTGAAAACATATAAAATTCTAACACTATTAACCTACTGGTCGCAGAACACTAAAATTAGAATGAAATAGTAACCACACAACAGGATTAAAGGATTAAATTATTGTTTTCTTTTACGAATTACGCGGAGAGAAATCTGTCGAAAAGTTGAAATGCAAAATCTTTTGATTTGTTGACACATTCTTACTATTTAAGCGCATGCTGCAATTCATTCACACTTTTTAATGGTTTAATGTTAAATGTTATTTTGGTGTGTTTCTGTCGGTAGTGGAAACAGTAGGGGACGCGGATGAAATGCAACATATTTTGGTTTAGATTCCTGCTGATCGCGCCCATATTACTTATTCACTATTAATAGCACGATTCAATGTGTACCACTGTATACTATTCAGCAGCTAATTATGTCTTAAATAACAAAAACGAAGCCAGAATAAATTAAAATATATTTAAGCGTATTTTACGAAAATATCCTACTGTGCAAAACCCGCTAGAGCATAACAATTTCAGCATTTGTCATCGATATATATATATATATGTATATATATATATATGCATTTATATATATATATATATATATATAAATGTTTCAATAAATTTGTATTTATCCATAACATATTTATGAAAGTAATAAGATCATTCCATATATTTCTATATTATATAACTCACCGCAGGAACCAAAATAAATTATTACACTACATAGAAATGGATAAATAAACCTAGTAAAGTGGCGGTTTGAATAATTTTGGAGCCTCAACTTCCTATATTTTCGACAAAAGAATTACAACACCAAACGTTGTTCATGATTTGCCCAACATTTGACCTTTTTGTTACAAATTATTTATTATTAGACTTATTTACTCTTATTCTATATTTTCACTTAAGTAGAAAATGGGAATTGTAATAGTTATACTAGAAGCGTACATATATATATATATATATATATATATATATATATATATATATATATACATATATATATATCGAGGTTATTGCTCAAGCTGATTGTTTTCATGTTATGCAGGTGATCAGCTGCGGAGAAATTGATCTTCTTGTAAACACGTACGAAGAAAAATTAAATGCAAAGCATAAAATGGAGGAAATCAGATATACAGATGAGCAAAAAAGGCAAGACTTTGCAATCTTTATGGAGCAGTAAATAAGTCAATCGCCTTTAGATGTGATGTCTACAATTAAATAAACATAGCATGCCTGTAAACAAACAACGTCATACTTTCGTTTTACCATGATCGAGCAAAAACAACTAATCGCTCACCGAGAGGGATCTAGCGTTTTTCACTCTTCGCTCAAAAAACTAGTTATTACATGGGGATCTCTATTATTAAGACCAAGAGGTCACTCGAGGACAAGTGTTAAAGAGTGTACAGTGTAGTAATCATTAGTGATTGAAATTCGGTAAATTTGTTAACAAGTGAAACTGCTCATAAAGAAATTGTTTACGTTAGACTTGAAGACAACCGTATTGTAGTCAGCTGGAAAGCAGGGAAACTGAAGACAATTCCACAAATAGGCAGTTCTAAGAAAGAAGCTTTCTCCACGGAATGTACCTTAAGGTTTGGGCACAGATACAGAGTGGGGGGGATATTTATAGTGTTTTCAGCTAAACGTGTATTTCTTGCGAAATTTTGGCGCGGGCGGCGACCATAGACTGAAGCTCAGTCGAACACTTTCCATAAATAATAACGAGCAGCAGATACAAACTCGCAACATCTTTTCTGTGAGATATAGGTTGCAGCGAAGAAAAAGGGTATCTCTTACGAGGCTACAAAGTCTATTTTGAACACTATCAAGGCAGGACAAGTCTTTTCTAGCAGTTCCTTCTCAGATGTGCCAACAGTATTCAATCCTTGGACGTATCTGGCTCTTATATAGAGAGAATATTGCATACACAGTGGGATATCTACTGGATAGTTAGAAGGATCTCCTTATTTTTCCAGCGGACTTGGCAACAGACATGATGTACTTGTTTTATTATCAGGAGTAAAGGTCAATCCCAGAAGCTTGTCAAAACTTGAGGCCTCCTCAAGGTGACACCCATTCATTTCAATCGATGCCAGATGTGGATCAGAACCTTGTTGATGTAAAGAGAGACGCTTGATTTTAGATGCATTAAAAGTAACCAGCCACTCCTTCCCCTATTGTACCAGGTGCTCAAGACACGAGGAGAGAAAATCGGAGAGAAATTGGTCGTTTACTGTCTTAGATGCACCATCATAAATAGTAGTATCATCAGCATACATGTCTACAAATGATGTAAAGATGTGATTTGGAAGACCATTAACATAGATCAGGAAAAGAGTTAGTCCCATGATGGCCCTCTTAGGGAGTCTAGCATTGATGCTGTAAGCTTCTAATTTTTGCCTATCAACTACTATTCGTATGAACCTATCAGAAAGAAATGATTTAATAATTGAGAAGACATTTACAGCTATACCATAGCTAGCGATTTTGCGAAGTAAACGTTTGTGGTATACCCTTTCAAAGGCTTTAGATATGTCAAGAGCAATTGCCCTAGAAGGTTTCCTGCGTCGAGAGATTCGCTAATCGTATGAGATATAACTGTAAGCACATCTGCTGTAGATCTAGCAGAACGGAAACCATATTTTGTGTCACTAAGAAGGTTATCTTTGCTGAGATGGTTAATTACTTATGTATTTAACACAGGCTCCAACAACTTAGTCATGATCCACAGGAGACTTATTGGCCTGTACTGAGAGGGGGTGATCGATAACTTGGATTCTTGAATACAGGGCATACTGATGAGATTTTCCATCGTGTTGGGAAACAATTCTCCTTAAGACAACATTTAAACAGTTTTGTAAGTATGGACGCTAGTTCTGGTTGATTTTTTCTAATACTATAACTGGAATACCGTCAGGGTTGGTGGCTTTACTGGAGTTAGGCATTTGATTAGCTTGGCAACATCACGCACAGATATATGTATATCACATAGCGTGTTTTCAGATACAGGATGAAATATTGGGGGTTGGCGTACTTGGTCGCAAAGGGTAGAATTAGCTGCGAAGTTCTTGGCAAAGAGTTTAGCTTTGTATGATGCTGACGATATTATCTCAGGCCCATTGATGATAGCTGGGATAGAGCACAGGCTTCTGTTTAGGATTCTGTTTGCTATTTGCCAAAACTGGTGGGATCCAAGCCGCTGCTCAGCTTCTTTGGACGGACTGAGCATACAACTCTCTTTCGTTCTTTATTACTTTCTTACGGTGGTTGCTGGCAGTCCTGAAAGCGGCTTTAGTTTCCATACATCTATTATGTTGGAAGCTATGCGAAAGGTAATTTCTGTGCGCAATGGCAGCAGCACATTCAGGAGAGATATGCGTCTCTGATTGATTTTTGCTGAAATTTTCCTGAAGCGTTATATACCTAAAATTTACCATTCCGTCAGGTCTGGTTCTATAGAGGAAAACGGAACACAGAGTTAGATCCGATATAAATGTACGTAAATTATTCCAGTCAGCCTTAGTGTATCGATATACTGTACGATGGAGAGGTACGTCCGGGGACTTATTACATTTCATATATATATATATATATATATATATATATATATATATATATATATATATATATATATATATATATATATATATATATATATATAGCCAATATGTCATCTAGCTTATTAATCTATTTCCTTGATGTAAGTTTCATATTTTAATAATAACTATTTTCGGATTTCTACTGGCTTAGAGAAAGTTTTTTGTTAAATAATGATCAATGCTGTTTTTAGCTGCTACGCGGCAACGCATTAAAAAGAAGATCAACGTCCAATTCCTTACTGAGGCAATCTCTTAAGTATGTAATGGCCATATTTTACCGTCTCAACAAATTCAAGGGACACTGTATATATCCCTTTGTGTGAGTGAATCAATCCTAATTGTCTCCGCCTCTTTCATTTACTGTACTTGTGTAATAATGTCAGCGTCAACAGCCTCCTTGTACTAAAGAGAATAACTAAAGGATCAAACGCGGAATATTCTGTGTATCTTAATAGCCACCTATACGTTTATAGATCGGTACTTAGTTATGTCTATGTATTGAGCCCTGTTGAATTAAATGCGTATAGTTTTCGCATAAAATATACTTTTGTATATTATTTAATGTGATTAAACGAAGTATATATATATATATATATATATATATATATATATATATATATATATATATATATAACATAATATAAAGCTGAATGTATGTGTGCGTATGTGTGTATGTGTGCGTGGGTGCGTGTCTGGTCACGAATAGGCTCCAATATGGTTGACTATTAAAAAAAAAAAACTGATTCCATATAATGATAGAAGATGTATCGAGACACAGGAATGGGTATGTTTGATCTGACATAACAGAGGTTCATTAAAATTGTGGTCCTGCGTTCGCGCCTGATCCACAAAGTATGGAAATAAAACATTTAAAGCTAAAAAAAAAGGTTTACAAGTGTTTTTAATATATATGTACATTAGAATATTTGGATTAATATGTTTTAACTTTAATAGGTATGGCATAATAAGATTGTGGGGTCTGCGTTCGCGCATAGCCTCCATAGAATGGAAATAGGCACATACTTTAATAAAAAAAATTTCATATCTATCTGCTTAAGTATAGTTATGTAATTATGTTTCAGTTTGAAGAAATATGGTATGATACGATTACGGGGGGTTCGTTAGCGCCTGACCTCCATAGAATGGAAATATGTCACAAAGTTTAACAAGGTTTTTTTTAATATCGATCCACAGAATATTGTAATAAGTGTTTCAGGGTTAACAGGTATGGTATAATACATTATGGGGTTTATATATTTTATTTTTACTTTCATCATATTTTGCTTTGGTTTTGACACCATCAAATTCGAAGCTATCTCTTTACAACCCTTCCTTTTCATAACCTATCACATTTTGATAAATCAGAGTCACTTTTCTGTAAGCTGTATTTCAACCCAGTAAACGTCGGGTACTTTTGCTCGTATATATATATATATATATATATATATATATATATATATATATATATATATATATATATATATATGTAGAAAACCAAGTTCCACACTAACATGGAAAATAAATTGTACACTTATAATTTCCACAGACGAGTGTTTTTATCATCTTTTACTCATCTCCCAATTACTCAAACAGTTGGTTCTTTTGTGCAACTCAAAAACTTGGTTCTGATTAATTTAAAATGGTCCAATAATTTCGGAAGTATTCTATACGTTAATGCAACATTTTGAGAGCTAAAATAGGATTGTACTGAATATCGTTATTCTAAAATATCCTCATGTTCGAATTGCATTTCGGAAATTAACCAACATTAATAATCAGGATCTGCAGGGTGTATTGCAATTGGAGGTGTAACTGTTAGTTTCACATGAAATAATAATATGAGCCCATCATGAGATGTATAGTATGCCATAATGAATTTTGAAAAGTCTTCGATATTTTTAACGCTGTAAAAAGTGTGAAAATCTATTTCAGCCAGCTCATATATATATATACATTTTTATTTAACGCAATATGTTTAGTTCCGATTCATTCAAAATTGTTCAAAAAACGTTTGAAGTATACTAGAGGTTTTTATAGAATTTTACCCAATGTTGATAATTTTTATAAAGACATGTAACGAACACGCTTAAAACACGTACGTACAATGCCTCAACTTCCATGGTAATTCGACACCGCACTTTTAAACATGTCTGTTTATTAAACGAAATAACATTTAATACACTAAGGGTACAACACTTTCTACATAATTAAGATAATAGGGATAAAAAAGCTAAACTCATCTATTAAATGCTTAATAGTGAAAACATCAAAATTCTAAATTCCTGCCGCAGAGACTTGCAGTATTTTTATATCTGAAGTTGTAAGGATAACTGCCGTTTTCTCAATGTGTTAATATCATTAATTTTAAAAACGAACTAATCTCAAGCTGCAAACTTACGAAAAACACAAGTATAGCCAATTAAGTGTTTCTTTCTTTTTTATTTTGTCATATTGTAAATAATTATATTCCCCTATGTCTCTGTTAATATTTTCTTGATTTTAACGTTTTTATAATTGAACACTAAGAATTAAGCCACAATTTTCTTTTATAATCTTCTAATACATCCGCACTTTCCATTTGCCTTAAGAAATACTCCCGATTAAGTGTCTTGATAATATTTGTTCTTTGGCTGCATATGGTTCTACTCTACGCTTTTGATTCTATACCGCTTTATTTATACCATATTATTCTAAAAAAATATCCTTATAGGTGTTTCTTCTCCTTTGTATTACATTATAATCGTTTTTTTTATTTTCTTAACCCATAACGCTTACTTTTTAAATTCTTTCCCCCGAGTTATATGTTAATAATGATCACCATCTATCCTTCTATGTCCTCACCTAAATTGATTTCGACTTTAATTTATCGTTCATTTTTATATTTGCAAACCCATCCTCCTCTACATCTCTTTCGTAATCTGTATGTTCTCTTACAAGATACACGTTTAAATTATTTACTGGAGTTGTATGTAAACAGTTCTTTTCATATATTCTATTTCTCAACAGTATATGTATCTAACATTTCTTACGAATGTATATACATATTTTTACCGATACATATTTTCTGAATCTATTACTATTGTTTTATTTATTCATGTTACCAGTTTCTTCCTTATTTCAAATCATCTTTCTCTTATCCCAAGTAACTTGACACTTCTTTACGATTCTCTTTTTCTTCCCCCATCAACCCCATTCTCTTCGAGCTCTTCTTCTCGTCTTCAAATGATTTTAGATAAATTCTATAAACTAATCTGCAGAACGTACCATACGTTTATTCGACTCTTAACGATTATTGTCCGTTTTTTTTTTTAAATTCCTATGACCTTTACTAGGTAAACCTTATATTTAATAATTTTATCTGTAGAGAGTAATTGAAATTTTTAAGCATCAAAAAAGATTTCGTTGATTTTTATCTGTCTGCAAAATATACATTTGTATTGAACATAGGTAACAGAAACGACATTATTTGAGATATATAGAATTAACACATCTTTATTTGATTAAACTATTTAGATTAATGGGCAAAAGTATTTTTATTTTAAGTGTTAACTGGAAAAAATAAGACATAGTATGTGGCGTTCTCTCCCTTTTGTATAATAGTTATTTCTAAAATGTGCAAGGTGCTGATTGTCAAAATGTAATACCTGATTTCCATGTCGTTTCTGATTTTTGAAATGAGGATTGCTTATAAGTATTACTTCGATTAATCAGACTAGTGTTCTCGTCTTGAGTGCGATTTTCACGGCGTTTCCGTCGATATACCCTCCGATCCGAACTCAGGAATGTTTTTGTGTAATTCGAGAATGTACACGGATTATAGAGCGGAACACTTTATTTACTTCACACTCGGTGGGAGAAACCTCAATTACAGCCCGAAATTTCAAACGACTTTACTCCATTACTGGAGAATATATCTCGAACTGATGAGAAAACTCGCATCCAAGAATATATCATATACATTTTATCTTATATCTTATCAGAAAGAAGTTAAGGAGGTTCGCTCTCACTAAATAAAGAAATTAGAACATCTAAAAGCTAAGGACATAAGCGTTCAGGTCAACTTTTATCCAATAAGAGCAATTTTCAACCAAAGTAAAGGTCAGTTAACTCCATCTGAAGAATATGTGCTAAACAAAGTGACTTTTAAAACACTTTATATTATCTATTGGATATTATTTGTAATGCCCTTGCCTATTTTAGCAATTTGATGGATTAATTATGCATTAATATATTTATAAATAAAAGGGATTTATGTTTGACCTTTAAAAACTAGCAAAGGGTTCACTCATCTGGATATTTCTAACACATTAATTAGTTTACTAAATAACATTAATAAATGAATGAAATAAACGCATGCTACATTTAGGAATAAACTAAGGATAAACACTTTAATACATCCGAACATACAACGTGTATTTTTAATTAAAATCTTAAATCTAAGAAATCTGCAAAGACGGACATGTACGATTAAATCGAGCGCAACTGTTGTGCTGATGAATTAATTTTTACTACATAGTAACCACTAATATCAGTTTAGTTTCACCCACGACTGATGGAAGGTAGTGTCCTAAAATTATTTGTCATTCTGATATCAACCAACAAATTTATTGACTGTGCAAAACTCAACGGCATTGAACAGATGCCGATGGATGCTGACTAGCTGATTTTTCCTACATAAAGGAATACAATGAATTATCTTAGCTCATCACGCGTGTCTGGAAGATGAGTTGTTTCATGGAGCCTCCCACCGAAAATATCTGCCACACAGAGAAAAATGATTGGGTCATGAATGACTAATTTAAATCAGAATAATGCAATTCATCATCATTCCATTTCTATTATAGTTGAATAAAATAAAATACACTATATTTGGAACACACTTCATGGTTTTATCCAGAATCAAAATCTCTTTAACATTCATACGGTTGTGTGTACCATATGTTAACATATGTTTCGATATGTGAACATGTTAATCTTCTGAAAATGCGTCCATCGTAAATGGGAACAACTGTGGTTTATTAAAAGAACCGTCTGAAAATATGACAGACATATCATAGAAGATAACTTTAAAGGTATTGTGATACCAATAGTAAGCGGACGAATATAAAACACAAAGTATAGAGCCAAGTTACAGAAAAAGAATGTTCAGAGGGAAAATTACACGGAAGATTATAAAACAGCAAGAAAAGACACAATATAATCGACATAATAGATTTTTTTTATGTATTTGTTTACACAATTTGGAAATAGTGTTTAACAACGTAGGGGAAAGACAATTATGAATATGGAAAAAATATCTGAATGATTTACGCCTCGTAACCGATAACGGTAAGATATGTCAGTATGAAGAGGATAAATAGAAAATATCTCAGAATATGTAAATAGAATCGTGTAGATAGTGTGAGATTTACGATAGCGAGAGAGAAAACATCGTTTACTATATGTAATTGCAAATGCAGGTTAACGCTTATGGAGAATTGAATGAGTAATTGTTCATTTTACTTTTATATTTTACAACCTCTCTTTAAAATCTGTGTTTTCTTATGTAAAAATCAAAGAAGTGTCATGTAAGTGATAACTTTTCTAATCCTTTATATAAATAATCGTGTACACGAGGATTTACATTGTACTTTTTATATGCCTAGAACACGTACAAGATCTCACCTCGAGATGGATTTTTTTTAATTAGTGCAGCCTGGATCCCATCATACGGAGCAAAGAAAGTTCATTTAATTGATAACACACCATTATTTGCATGCAAGAACGCAGAGTAATTGCAATAGAAATATTTTTGTATAAGTATTTTTTTTTATATAAACAATAGATATCCGCTTGCAAAAGTATAATGAGAAACATTATATGATTAATCAAAATGAAAATAAACAGAAAATAAATAGAAGTGTCTAAAAGAGTAACAGACATTAGGTTATGTTTTAGATAGATTGAAGAATGAAAAGAAGTCAGGTATCCAGCCATGGAGAAACCAGTTGGAAGTTTCCATAGTAAGCGACAAGAATGCAGTTTGCCACACAGCGAAATAAGTTTAAGGACTGATTATAAAATAATTAGTGACTGTTCTTCTAGATGTAGGGGTTCGGAATGCCAAACCATCGTTTTGTTATTTATTCCGGAAATCACATTTGTGTGTCTAACTACTTTGTAAAGTTATTATTTAGGGATATATTTAGTAATCCAACCGTCTGTCATCGACAGTTTTCAATTAAACATGAAGGCGGTTAAATATGATCTATCAGACCCGAATTAATCCAACAGAGAAGTCAAATATTAAACGGTAAATAATTCGTTGCTTTTAAGAATAAATCCCCTGATTAACAAGATTTGGCGACCGATCATTCTATTTAGAAGCTTGGTGAGGTGATCACCAGTTTTAAAGAATGTCTAACCTCGTATTATGAAAGTAATTAAATGCCATCTTGACGCTACTGTATGCTGAAGACGGCACTTGACTAGAATAAGAAGGAATGAGAGAAATACGCCGGCAGCTGTAAGCTTGTTGAGCCAAGAACCAGTTGAATATATTGTCTAAACCTCACAGCCTTATTCATAGGCCAGGAATTTTAATTATCCGTAGCTCGAAAATTATTCTTTCGACGTTTACAGAACAGAAATTAATACAATGTGAAAGGGCTAATACTGTTTATTTCGTATTATTCTAAATTGTACAGGCTGACCAAAAAGGCACTAGAGTGGTTTGAACTGAAACGCATTCTTTATATTTGAGTATATATTTCTGTCATTTAAACATCATCTGACTAAGTCGTTGGGAACTGTAAAAAATGTAAAATAAAAACAATCACGATTAATGGAAAATTATGTCCATTAAATGTTGCTTTCTTGCAATTTAACATATGTGTGCTCTTTCCAAAGCATTACACATGACATATTACAGAATCTCTGGATTATTATTAAACTCCCTTATTTAGATCCTAATGTTCTCCCTCAATTCTTACATGGTTTGGGGTGTGTTTATATGGACCGTTTCTGTAAGATATTCATACAAGAAAACATCGGGGCAGGTCAAGTCTTAGAAATGGAGTTGGTATTAAACATTTCTGTAGCGAACGAATTACGGTGCCTCCCGGCTTATGTAACATCTTATATTATCAATAATATATTTTAATATGAGAAAAATAAATATTTATGGTATAATGACAAAGATTTACGACCTTTCGGCCACCTTTTGAACAAATTTTATTTTATTAAACTTGACATTTACTTAAAAAGTACAGATAAAAAATGTAAAAGAAATGTCTGCGGCGTATATTGTTGTATTGTGCGACACGAGATATACACATTAGACACAGCTTATTTTGTTTTTATGGGAATTAAGATATTAATCACGTAGTAAAAAAGATATATTTCTATAACTATCTATCTATCTGACTATTTATCTATCTATCTATCTATCCATCTCTCTCTCTCTCTCTCTCTCTCTCTATATATATATATATATATATATATATATATATATATATATATATATATATATATTTGGGAGTGCCTGTGAGTGTACATATGTATATATATATATATATATATATATATATATATATATATATATATATATATATATATATATATATATATATATATATATATTATACGGATATATAGACAAAAGCCGAGAAGATTTCCAGACGAATAAAAATAGTTCACATGGGATTACACATGAATAAAACTATATAACATACAAATATATCATAATATTATTATAATTGAAGTTTATAAATACGCACACATATGTATATGTATGCGTATATGTTTATGTACTTACACATGTACACACACAGAGACATACACACACACACACATATATACATATATATATATATATAGATAAAGAGAGAGAGATAGAGGCTGAGAAAGAGAGAGAGTCATGTTCAATATCTTCGATAAGTTTCTTGACTATTTTGTACAGGCATGTAAAATTGCCGTAGGTTCTCGAAAACGTATGCATTATTGTTATACAATTTGGAAGATGAATAACGATTTTTATCATTTTTGTTTCAAATGAAAAGCGACAGAACAAATTGGAATACATGCTAATAACCAAGTTGTCACAGTTAATGTCAATAATATAAGGTGGATCTGAGAATATTTAAAATATGAGATATGCAATAAGTTATGTTTTCAACTTTAAAAATGCCACAAAAATATAGAATACTCCATAATCCTTTGAATGACATAAGCATTAGTTTCTGCACCGCCTAAAAGTCTAAGGGAAGGCAGGAAGTCTGGGCGTGAATATGCAATGCGTGGTATGAAGAACTTAAAACAATAGAGTTGATTTGCTTAAACAAAGATGGTTCATGTTTAAAGTTCCTCGCATACGCGCATATTTTGATGTTATTTTGGGGTTAGTAGTCATAATAATTAGCAAGTAACTGATGATTCGGAAGATTAGCAGGAATGCACTAGCCCATTACTCAGTTCTTTTCACAGACTATAACATTAAGATGAGCATCTTGACAGTTCCTAATAATCACTATTTTCCATACCATGCTTTATGTGGCTTTTCGTTATTCCTTAAGATAAAAAAAAAGCTTTTGACACTGTTGTTATGACAGATTAAAAAGATTAAACCACCTGTGTCAAAAGTTTTTTAAACGCTGATATAAAAAGACTGTAATTATGCCGTCCAGTAACTTTTGGTATATTACAACAATTAACGTGAATTCGGAGAAGAGTATTTGAAAGTAGGTTATATTCTACACGGGTGTCATCAAAAAATGCCGAAATAAGTAAAAGTGTGAAAACACATTTCAGATACCTCATATATCACTCTCTGTATCTCTGTCACTGAATGTCTACCTGTGTCTCTCTGTCTCTCCCTATCTCTATCTCTCTCTTTATATATATATATATATATATATATATATATATATATATATATATATATATATATATACATATATAAATATATATATATATATATATATATATATGATAACACGTGAAACGAGTATTAAGGAGATAGAGAAATAGAATGAGACACTGAAAAACAGGTCAATCAGCATTTCGTATTTATTGAGTGTTAAATATCTACATTAAGATATATATATATATATATATATATATATATATATATATATATATATACACATCTCTTTCGTTCTATCTGTATATATATATATATATCTTTATACACGCATATAGACATAATTCACATCTATACTATATACATGCATATAGTGAGGTGAATATAGGTTTTCGTATATGCATATATATATATATATATATGTATATTTGTATATATTATATTAAAGAATATTCCAATGCATATATATATATACACATCTAGATATAGATATAGATATAGATATAGATATGTATACATCTATATACACATGTTTATCTAAACACCTGTTATATATCTATATTAAGGGAAATTATATATAATATATATTCTTATATATTACGCATCACGAATATAGAATAAGACTCCTGCAAAAAAAATCGATATAAATTACAAGAAGCTGATAGTAGGACACGATTAGTTCGTGTCAAATTCTGGTCTGCACGTGGCAGGAGATCTGCTTAATATAGAAATATAATGTAATTTATACACACGCACACTCACACAAAGCAGATTATATATATATATATATATATATATATATATATATATATATATATATATTAGAGTGTGACTGCGTTCAAATATGAAGTAAGTGAACGTGTGCACATAAAAACATTATGAATTAAACATTCACTTGAAAGTAAAATTCTAAGAGCATGTTGTTTCATTTTTAATTTCCAAAGATATTGTTTTTGTTTAGAATTTAGTATTTTCAGATTCAGGCGATAAGATTTCGATGAGATTTCTTTGTCTCAAATACAACTCGATAAAAAATGGGATCATATAAAATTGCAACAGAGCATGCATATATAGAATAAAAGACTAGAAAAATATAAGGCGAAATTAAAAGAAATATCAGAAGAATTATGAGCAGAAAACGTAGAGTTCGTGAGGGAATATGAGTAAGACAGTATAAAATTTAAATAAAACTGTAATTTGATTAAATTGAATGCGTGGACAAAAACATGATAACTCAGAAAGCAGAAAAGATATTTTAAAATAATTCATTTCATTTCTGTCTTCCATTCTACTTAATTCCCTTCAACTACTTTCAATCACATTGTTATTCCTTTTCTAAAGTATGAGATTTAGTTGCATGACACTCATTTGTGCACACATTCGTCAAAACTGTTCAGACTAAATCAACATAAAAAAATAAATGGTTAAACTATATAATTAGAACAAATAAACAAATGGAACCTTGAAGTTAAATAGCAAAATCGCATAATAATAAACTGATTTGTTTACAGTAAAAACACGTTTTAATGTAATTTGCTTCAAAATAGAAAGTGCAACTGAGACGGCAATAGTTACTCATCGGGACCAACTATTACTGTACATAATACTTGTATTTCTGCATGTCAGTATAGTCTGGGAAGCAAGAACGCGGGATGAATCAGTTAGAAGTTACATATATATTAGAAAAGGAAGCTTGTTCTAGCATCTCGGTATCGACGTAGTTTTAAATGTAATGCTTATCTGTTTAGTCAAGTGTATTGAGGTGAAGGATGTGAAGAGATTCGAGTTCATCTGAGGACATCCCGTTTTAATATTTGTAAAATACGAACGGGAAGGCGTTATCTCAGCAATAAAAAAAGACCTAGTGCTTGGGTGATAGAGAAGAACCTATTAGACTCGTAACTCTTCATTGACCTCTCTCGTGGCGAGTTTCCGGAAATATTACTGCTGGTTAATAGCTCTACGCAACAACACTTACATAAATTAAGGAAAACACGCTAGTTGTATTATTTCGACAATGGGCTTATTGCATTATTACTTTAAATAGTCAATATATAATAATAAATAATTGAATATTGCGCAAATTTTTTCAAGCAAATCAAATATAAGTTTCCCTTGATTACAAATGTAATCGAAATTTTAGACTATTGTTTAATATTTGATAATTGTAACACGCCTACAAATGACAAAGGGTTTGTACATATGTCTACAAAAGAAGTATTTAAATCAACAGAAAGATGCATTTCTGTTAACAATTCGAAGAACTATGATTGCGACGATTATTTTTATATTATTCCTAACATCAAAATATTTAGATTACGCATTAATATTAATAATAACTTAAAAGCACACCTCGATTACGGTTTTTTAGCAAAATGCAGACAGGTAAATAAACAGAGTGACATAGATGTAAAGAGAAGAAAAATATTAGCAGATTTTTCCTCATGGACATGTCAAATAAGTATTGAACTCTCTAGAAGTAAGTAGGTTTGTCTGAATTGCACTATGTATTTAAAAACACTTTACACTTAGATATACTAATATATTGAACACTCTAGAAGTACGTCCGTGTTTCTGAATTGCAATATGTATTTAGAAAACTTTACACTTAGCTCTTATAGCTAAATTGCTATATATGTTCTGAATTGAAACTTAGGAGATAAAAGACTACTATTTTGTGTAATATCTAACACACAGCAAATTTTGTCAACTTGATCAACGTATGCGAGTTGAATACGTAAATTTTGTACAGATTACTCAAGTAATGGTTAGGAAATATTAAAGGAGGGATAATGATGAATTACGTACGTGGAATTTTGTAAATATCTGTGCCATAAAACTAAAATAAAATAAAAGAATAACAAAGAAATTTACTGTGATTGACTCTAAAATAACTGAATGCATATATTTTCTTCTTGGCCTTATTAAAGACACCTACCAAGATTTATATATCTATATATATATATATATATATATATATATATATATATATATATATATATATATGTATGTATATATATATATATATATATATATATATATATATATATATATATATATATATATATATATAACGAACTCTGTGTGAGTTAATTTCCTATGAAATCAAACACCGCTGTGCCGATTTCTTGGAGAATTTACGCGACGATACTTATCTATATTTTGGATCTGAGATAAGATTCGATAATCCATAAGCGAAATAGTCTGTGAAAGGAACAGGCGAGTTTGATCAAAGCTTACACACTACAGGGCCAAACATGGCAAGTGCGTATGAGAAGGTTTCTTCGAAACACTCGACATGTGCAATCAAGAGTAGGTGATTTGATAGAGGAACGTTCGAAATTAATGTTCCTGTTTGAAGTACAATCACACGATTATACTTGACGTTTTCATTTAAAATTTAATTCAATCCATTATAACCGCACACACAGTAGAATACACCCTTAGTTTCTTTTTCATATGACAAGAGAGCATTCGAAATGAATAAAGCTATGCCGAACACAACTAAATCCTGGTACCTGACATCATTGTTATATACGTCCTCGTCGTATCTCTTTAATAGGTACCCCTATGCAACATACGTCGATTAAAATCGCTAGATGTTGTGTAGCTAGGTTCATATACGGAGACATGTTTAATGGAGGAATCATAACACGATAACGATGACGACAATACTGAAGTAAATATTTATAACAGAGTGAGAGAGATGAATCCATCATTAAAGGGATGTGTGATACCTTTCTTTTATATCAGAGGGGAAAATCATTATTTATGATGGGGGAGGGGACATTACTGTGAAGGGGGTTACACAAGGGCTATTTAAGATGATGATAGTTAAAACAGACTTACGTTTAAATTTGTGTAATGACGACACGAATACAAACAGTTACACAATCACAAGGATGATTCTTTATTCATTGGACCGGTCGAATGACGATGACGTCAGGGATTCAAATTTGGAATCTACATAGTTGAATGTTCTTTCCTTTGCTTCCCAAGAACTGACTCCAACTCAATCCAACTCAACTGCTTCAATTCTTCACCTATCGACTCTGCAACTCTCTGACTGACTACCGACTATTTTCTGACTATCTAATTCTTAGCTCCTATATTGAGAATCCCCGTCTCTATGATGTCGGAAGTGGGGTTTCCAAACGTGACCAATTCACGTGGCTATGCACTCTTTTGGCAACAAAAAAAAACTCTCGACACGTGACTTTAACCTATTTTTAACAATATATTTTTAATTCGTATTGTTCATTCTTTTCAGCTGACCTTTTTAACATTCCGATTCCAAACAGAATGGGCAATCAATTATTTGTACGATATAAACAATATCTAACTATTTCTAATAGAATCTAACAATAGCTAAATTCTAACATTCCGATTCTTAATTTGCTTACAACGTTCGACTCTCGGCTTATTCTACTCTCATTGTCACTTATCTAATGTTCTTCTTATTTACATGGAAAGGGGACTGTCCTTTTCCTGTAACATTTTTAACTTTAATCCCTGAAATTATGGTAATAAACATATGTAAAACAGACAGTATGTTATCTACAGCGCAGTTTTTCATTAAAATATGGTATGGACTAAATCTAAAGTAAGGATACATGTAAATCTTACTCTCGGTGCGCTTGGTTGTGTTACTAATTGAGAAATGTACGATTTTATTGAATCCAATGTCAATAAAAATATTTTCGTGTGAAACATACGTTGATTATCATTCAATCCCGATGAAGGTAACGCTTCTCCATTTGTATATCTATAATGCAATATTTGATCTCGCTCTGACAATCATATTATAGGCAGATTCTTGTATTATTAAATTCTTTAAAGTACACCTCTTCATTACTCAGTTATAAATATGTGCATGAGTACAAGAAAGTAAACCTATTTGCATATCGTTTATAAAACAAGCGTTAACCACTTATTTATTCAATTTTTGCGTTTTATTTTAAAATAAATTGACCAGTATCATTACAATTTTACTTTAACTACTATTCATGGATAGTTTTCATAATCTGCCTATTCGGAAGATATTTTTGATGAACCCCATCTAGCACACAGATACAACCCCCATATATATTTACATAAAATTATATATAAATGATATTGAAAACAAAACAACTGGCTTTACCAGAATCGGTCGAATGAGAGATTATTCCTGCGGTTTCCTTTACCCAGAAGTAAAATGAAAGAAGTTGCTTAAATTGATACCTTTTGTGTCTCTGTTAGAAGCATATGCCATTATATATATGAATACAATTTCATTATCAGTTTTTACGGGCGTATCGAGGAATAGTTATTTTCGTGTTAAATTAATACGAGACAGTTTTTACGATTTCAACTATGGCTTTGTTTATTTTACACACATCAACAATACGTCAGATTCCGCATCCAACCCCTCACGTTGATAACGGCTCTTCTGCTATGGATAACCAGCTTCTTCCATAGATGAATCGATGTCTGGATTGCTAGATTCCCTTTGGAATATACGATGCAGATTTTCCCCGAGGCCTGTCTGTTGTGAGAATCGCCCATTTCCTGATAGACGCTGTTCTTAGATGTGCTGTATGCGCCTTCGTTGCAAAGACCGTAATTGCTCTCTAGTCATATATGAAACTGCAGCAATCTTTTCCATTTCTACGTAGTACGGGTTTAACCGTATATCAAATTTACCTCGATGTTTAGTGGTTTCCATAGTACACGAAGTCACCAGCCTTAAATTTGAGGAGCTTGGTTTTTTTATTGAAATATCAATATTTTACCTGGCCATCTTAACATTGTTTATAACAAAAGTGAAGGTCAGATGCATTTCTTGTAGAGTGATTTTATGATTCTCATCTCCATAGTATACTCCGTGGGGGGGGATAAGAATGTTGTCCAATAGCAGGATAAAATTTCCATGATATAAGGTGAAGCCTGACAACCGCTTACATTCGATTTATGCATATGTCTCACGACTGTCTATTGTCCCTTATTTTCTTTGCCACGACGCCGTGCATCGTTTTATGGTACCTTTCTACTTTGCCATTACTCTGTGGTTGATAGAACGATCTGGTCAAGTGATGCACATTAAGTTCCTCTAATGCATTTTTCATTACTTTGTTTATGTTCTCAGGCCGATTATCCTTTAAAAGCTGCAATGATGTTCTGAATCCGTGGGGAAAAATCTCGTCAATCAGCAGATGAATCACTGTTTTGTCTTTTAAAACCGCAAAACACCTCTGTTTAACCATTAGTCACGGAATCAAATTCATATGTGTTATACATACATTAATTAATTGTGATTATCAAATTTTCTTTGTCGTATCGACGAAAAGTTATTTCCGTTTCAAATGAATACGAGACACTTTTTTTACGATTTACAATATAGCTTTATTTCTTTTCACACATAAAAATACGGTAACAATTAGAGATCAGAACACTGTAATGTAAGGTGCCGAACTGCGGGTAGGAAAATTATCTCTCGATCTTTCTCTGTAGCCCTATGCCTCTCTATTCGACTTTCCGTGTGCCCCTTTCTATTGTAACGCTGACGTTATGTTTTGCACAGCCTTTTTTTATTGTTCTCAGCTAGCTTTTTATGTGGATCAGATTTTCACTAGAAATTACGTCATCCTGATGCATTTCTTTGGGGATCCCGGCTTGTTCAAGTAACAAGGGTGGTAAACTCATATAAAACTCATAATCCCAACAACTCATATAAAATCATTACAATATCGTTTATAATAATTAATAAATAATGGGATCGATAATCTGTAGAATTTGTTGGCTTATGGGAATTCTCGCTGGTATTACAAGTTCTATGGGATTGAGCTGTCAAGTTATTTGCTGCCGAGGTAGATGGAAGTTCAGCTACTGTGCATGGGTATATGAACATACACAGTCATTCTCCAGTGGGCAGTAATTTGGGTTGTTACAATTACAGTTTGGGTGACTTGGATTGTGGTTAACTATATTCTGCGGGGATTCTATTTTCTTATTATTCGTGCTTATAATACTCTTTTTGTATGTGCTTTTTATTCTTTGAATTATTTTGCATATGATCCTTATGATTCGATCTTGCCTTATTATTTTGCTTAGATTAACGTTTAGTCATGTTGTGGGTAACTATATCTAAAGTGTTGGTGTGTTTCTTACCATTATTCGTATTGCACTTAGTTGTATCTTTATATCGTGAGTTTGATAGGGAGTTGTTATAAAAGTTGGAGTTTTCATTGAACATGTCATAATTAGAAGAGAGGTTGGAGATTCTTTTGAACACTGATATAGGGATAGACTTAATAACGGATCTGGGGTGATTAGAGAATATGCGGACATAGTGCAGCGACAAAATTTATTTGTTTCAGACAATATGATATTCTATGTTTAAGTTTACGTCTAAAGAGTGTGAGGTTATTTTTTACTTTTTCTATCATTATATTAAGGCGATGGCTGCTAAAAGAATTAATTTGGATTGATAATGGTACTATTATACAGCCTGGGCCTAGCTTAAGTAACTAATAAGTTGTCGTCCCTGTACATACCTACCTGCAAATCGCTATTGTTGAATCTGTGCTTAAGTTCATTTAATAGGAAGATCACGACCTAATCTGTCAGCTTAGTATATCTAAATTATTTGGTGTGATTCTGGATCAGAGTTTATTACCAAATTGTATTAAAGTTTTCTTGCTAGTAGAATTAGTCTAACTTCTAATTCGGAGTGGTCTAAGTTATTTTTTTTTGCTAGGATGTGTGCTTTGTTTAATAAGATAGGAGAGATTAGTTGGTAATAGTTGTCAATGTCAAATGTTTTGGAGCTTAACCTTGATTTGTCTATTAGGTTTGGAACTAATTTATAACAGTGTATGATGATTTCCTGGGGAGGAAAACTTATTTTCTTTTTTATATTTTGTAGTATTCTATCTAGTATGTTTTTACTTACTTTCCCTAGATATGATTTTGAAGGGCAAATAAGCCTGATAGATGGGGTGCTAATGATGTCTGGCTTATGGTCCTTTAAAGAGAATCTTCAAACGGCGCATAATGAATATGTTATCTAGCATCTTCTCTACTCTTCTGATGAGAAGCATTAGGTTCCGAAATGCCCCTGCATAAGGAGTCCCTTCTATCCCCCAACAAATTGTTTGTATGCTTCTATTAAATAAATAAACCAATCTATATTTACTAATATATAGTTCTTGTGAATTCATTTACCATTCCTATTGTTCCCCTACATATATATATATATATATATATATATATATATATATATATACACACACACATATATATATATATATATATATATATATATATATATATATATATATATATATATATATATATATATATGAAATGTATTGCTCTAAGTCCAGAATGAATTTACATATTGTTTCCGCTAGGATGATATCCTCTGAAGATGAGGAGAGATCCGACCAGCTTCGTCAGAATTCATGGATGGGCTGAGTTTTAATACCAATAAAAATGGAAAAAATCGTTGCAGGTGAAGGGGAGTTTGATTAGAAGTGGGAAGTAGGAGAGGGAGGATGTTGGAAGTTAAATTAGTAGGAGTGTATAAAATGAGAGGGGGTTTATTATTAAATATTAATTATGTTTTTATGTTTATAGACGCTGTTGTAAGTAAGTTATAACGGTTTAAGATTAAAACTTTGAAGGATATTAGTTCAATTGTGTATCTTTAAGGGTTAAATTTTAAGGTGGAGAAAACAAATCTATCAAAGAATAAGAAATAAAGGCGAGACCAGGACAAAAAACAAAAAGCTTGGTTGGAATAAAAGTAGGCGATGGGGGTGCGGGAGATAAATTAGGCTGATAGTTAAAGTTGTAAGTAGCGGTTAATAGTAATTCGTACAGATTACCATGGCAAATTGTAGCAAAGTCAGCATTGGTTGGTGTGGTGTGGTGGGAGGAGGAAGAAAAGGTTGCATACGGGGTTTAAAATTGAAGTGGAAGTGGTAAGCGGGGAGAAATTTGAATAATGTAATACACATTGAGCACTCTATTCCTTTTTTTCACCACTGAAGAAATATATATATATATATATATATATATATATATATATATATATATATATATATATATATATATTTATATATGGGTTTATATATTAGATTTGTTTCTACATAAGTCGTAATTTGTTTTTACACAGCCATGAGAAGGTTCCAGTCCTCCTTTATTTAGTAACTTGATATCTCTTCAGGCAATCTCGCTTATATGAAAGCGAAATTAGTAATGAAAGCTAAAGTCATATTACAGCGGTAAAGGAACAGTGTTACGCTGTCCGTAAAACAGATAAATTGATGTGTATTTAGCTGGTGTTTGGAGGGGAAGAATAATTTCGATGCGTTTGTGGTTTAAGAAGTCTGGATTGAGAAATATTAGAGAAAGTGAAATAACGGGTGATGTTTAATCTGCACGGGTATGCTCGCGGTTCGTCTTAAAATCTTAATTAACAATTGTTTATAACTAAATTTAAGCGGTTTGGGTGATTTCTTAATAAGATTTTGGAATCTACCCGGGGAAAAAGCTAAACATTTAAATAAGATATAATTGTCTATTTTGACTACACCTCTTCTGAACACATTTATGGCGGGTCAAGAAACAGGAAAATGAAAGAAACGTAGGGAAGAAGGGGAGAGAGTTATAGACAAAGAATCGGTGAGGGAAAAGGAAGGAAAAGAAGAGGGAGAAAGAGAAGAAAAAACAAAGGTAAAAAAAATAGAAGGGGGGGTCATACGTTGTTTCAAACTATTTCTTGTTCTTTTTATCTCACTCTGCCATTAACATTAAAAAAAACTTATGCTAACATAAAAAAACACTTTCGATGATACTTTTGTAAAACCTAAAATGTGTGTAATTATTAAACATTATATGATAAGATATAACCATTTGTTAAGACGACCAGCATAATTGTTATACATAAATGTTAACGGGATTATGGCGGGTTATTTGCTACGGTATTATTAATAACTAACAATGATAATACTTTACTGAAATCTATATTGTTTAATCATGTATAAATTAATAGTAATGAACAACGACGCTGAGGCATCAAAGTATGCATATATATATATATATATATATATATATATATATATATATATATATATATATACATGCAAATATATATATATATATATATATATATATATACATAATATATATATACATATATATATACATATATATACACATAATATATATACATATATATATATATACATATATATATATATATATATATATATATATATATATATATATATATATATATATATATATATATATATATTACATAATATGCTGGAGTAAGTTCAAGATAGTTTAAGGATAACACCATCAAATTATATATATATATATGGATATATATATATGTATATGTATATATGCATATATATATATGTATATATATATATGTATATATATATATATATATTTTTTTTTTTTTTTTTTATTACATTTTCACCCCAAACTATGCAAATTGCCACTTTGGTGTAGGGGGCTACTATCAGGGGCAACAACTACTGGGGTACTATGTAGGGATTTGGGCAGAAAGATGTCGGTTCACGTTACACTTGAACTTCTGCACGTCAGTACCGTTGGGGAAGCAGGCACCTGGAATGGAATACCAGAGTCTAGCGGTTCTGGGGAAGAAACTATTGGAGTAAAAAGATCTTTTACATCTAGGGATCTCTACAGTGTGGGGGTGGGATTTAGCAGCCTGTCGGGTTTGTCGAGGGATCACACGTCGTGGGGGCACAAGTGATTGCAGTTCGTCAGAGCATTCACCACTAAAATACTTGAAGAAAAGGCAGAGGGATGCAACATTTCGTCGATGGGACAGAGGCTGAAGCTTAGATGCCAGTTCAGGGCCTATCAGGTTTGCGACTCTCTTTTGAACCTTGTCAAGGAGCGAGAGACTAGTTGCAGATGCACCAGCCCAGATGTGGCAGCAATACTCCATACATGGGCGAATGGTGGCCTTATAGAGGTACAGGATACTTTCGGGTGTTAGTAGTTTTCTAGCACGGAAGAGAGAGCCCACCTTTCTTGCAGCGGCCCTGGCAATGCCTTCAATGTAATTGTTCCAACTCATGTTTCCTGTGAACGTTAGGCCAAGGAGTTTGAAAGATGGACTCTCAGGTAAAGAGTCGTTGGCCATTGCTATGGGTGGTAGAGGGGGGTTCTGGTAATTATTGAATGAAACTAGTTTAGTCTTGGCAGCATTGAACGCGACCAACCACTTTTGTCCCCATTCCACTACAGATTGGAGGTCTTCCTCTAGTGTTTCTGCCATTTCTTTAGAAATGTGTTCATTCGTCTTCCTGTCGTGAGTGTAGTGTCATCAGCATATACCCCCATCTCAGAGGCAATGTTGTCGGGGAGGTCATTTATGCATATCAGGAACAATAGAGGTCCAAGGATAGAACCCTGGGGCACCCCCGCATTTATATCATATTGTTTAGATGTACGACCGTCGAGGACAACCTGGATTTTTCTCTTATCTAAGAAGGATTTAATTATGTTAAGTATTCTACCAGTGATACCGTATGATCTGATTTTACTGAGGAGACCCTCATGCCATACCCTGTCAAAAACCTTAGATATATCTAGAGCTACCGCTCTGCCCTCCCCCACGTTGTCCAGTGAATGGTATATACGTTCAGAGATCACAGTTAGGATGTCTGCTGTGGAACGGGCTTGTCTAAATCCATATTGTTGGTCATTCATTAGTTTAGCATCTGTAAGATGATGGACTAGAGCATGGTTAATTATGGTCTCACATATTTTGGCAAAAAGTGGGAGGAGGCTAATGGGGCGATAATTTGATGGGTCTGTCCTTTCGCCAGAATTCTTGAATACTGGTACAACAGAAGCAGTTTTCCAACAGTACGGAAAGCAAGCTTCATTAAGGCATTTGTTTGGAGAGAACTGAAGCTACTTCGGCTGAGCACTTTTTTAATAGCACACCTGGGATAAGATCGGGTCCACATGCTTTTGAGGTATCAAGGTTTTTTTATGATTGCATGCACCTGAGCAGGGGTGGTTTTCAGATCGTCTAGTGTGGCGTCTGTCCGCATAGGAAAGTCAGGTAGGGGGTGGTTGGAAGGGTCCAGTGTAGAGTTTGAGGCAAACCGACTGGCAAGCATGTTAGCCTTGTCGGTTGCTGAGGAGACAACCTCGTGATTGTTGGTTAGTGGGGGAATTGTTGATATATATATATATATATATATATATATATATATATATATATATATATATATATATATATATATATACATAGCGTGTCAAGAGGTGATTAGAAAAATCCAATAAAGTAATCGATCGTAGATATGAGAGCTGAAGATACACTATTTATTACGACACTATATATACATATTTCATTTTTACCATTGGTTTCATACGCCGAATCCACCATAAGGTGTTAGAAAGAGTCAGCGTTAATGAATCAGCGACATTGAAAACTGAAACAATTCAAAGTGAACAGAGTTAAGCGTTTAAGACACAGAGTTTCAAAGTTTAAAAACGTAACTTAATAATCGACGCCAATCGATTATGATTATTGAAGGAAGGAAGCGCGTGTCTGTGTAAGTGTATGAGTGTGTGTGTGAGAGAGAGAGAAAGAGAGGGGGAGAGAAAGGGAGTGTGCGCGCTTGCTTGTGTGTGGGTGTGTATATGTGTGAGTGCCCACGCGTGTGTATATATGTATGTTAAGCGAGGGGGTGTTATGAAAAAACCTTTCTGAAAGTAAATATCCTGTTTAAACGAACACATTACCCCATATAAATAAAGGTACGACAATTAACGGCACTAAATATCTAATGAAATAAAGAACTAATACATGAATTTTTATTTAATTTAGAATATAATCAAAAGTAAAATGACAAGGTACAGATAAAATTTAAATACATATAAAATAACTAAAACTTTACAGGAACCATTACATTTTTAAAAATTATTAAATCTTTTAAAAATAGTAAAGGTAATATTTAATAATGTATCATATAGTAAATGACACATTTGGACTATCAGCACACACACACATACACACACACATATATATATACATGCGCGCATATACACATATATATATACATATATACATACATATATACATACACATACATACATATACATACATACACACACATATATATATAACTATATATATAATAAAAACTAATACAAAAAATGTATGGTAACACAATTACACAATTATACGACCTTGAAATATGTATAGATAATCTCGTAATAAATTTTATATATTTGTATATATGTATATATACAGGTATATATATATATATATATATATATATATATAAGCGTGTTAATGTTTTTAATAACATTATATATATATATATATGTATATATATATATATATATATAGAGAGAGAGAGAGAATGAGAGACAGTGAGAGATATAGAAAATAGATAGAAGGATAGATTGATATATATACGAATAAAATTTTGGGAAATATTATAATTTCGAAACCTCAGCAACTATTGTTCAGTATATAAAAATACATTCTCGATGGAAATGTAATGAGCTGGATTGTACGGTTTCCGTTTTGACATTTTTTCTTCCTATCGCATATTAAAAGCACCATTCGTTATTAATAAATTGTTTTAATATTCTTTCCCACCATAAAATGTCTAAATAGTGTACATTTGTCTTGCACATGAATATCTAATATTTCTTACACACTCTGGTTTGATGGCGTGGGAATTAAAAAAAATATGCTATGACTTTAAATGAAATGATGAAGGGAAACAAAATTAAATATTTCTCATATGTTATATCGACCATATCACTTTTTATACAAAATGTAAAAATCAGTGTAAAACGTGTATTTAATACAACATATAATCATTATCGCTCTTGGAATCATATTTTCCTTTGCTATAATTTCAGATAATTTTGAACCGGCAAGTTGTACTCTCCCCTCTTACAAGGCCAGGCTTTCTTTATATATATATATATATATATATATATATATATATATATATATATATATATATATATATATATATATATATATATATGTGTGTGTGTGTGTGTATGTGTGTGTGTGTGTGCATGTATAAGTATATGTACATCCGTATATATATAAATATATTTATGTGTATATAAAAGTATATACACACCCATCTATATAATTATATATATATGCATATATATATATATATATATATATATATATATATATATATATATATATATATATATATACCTATAAATACACCTTTTAACTTAATACTCTTTTCATGCGAGTTTTGGTATTAAACGTGTGTACAGTGTTTCCAATTAAATGTTTAGAAGAATTAATAAAAATAAATGCTTCTATATATATATATATATATATATATATATATATATATATATATATATATATATATATATTTGTCTTGTTTCCTTCAATAACTACAAGAAACATTCTCTACCACCGATAGCAATGGTCAAGAACACATCGCCTGAAAGTACTTATTTTAAACTCTTCGGCCTAACGTTTACAGGGAATATGAACTGGAATAGATACATTGAGAGCATTGCACAGGCTGCTGCAAGGAAGGTTGGCTCCCTCTACCGTGCTAGAAAACTACTTACGCCTGACAGTATCCTATACCTCTATAAGGCCACCATTTGCCCATGTATGGAGTATGTTGTCACATCTGGGCTGGTGCATCTGCTGATTGTCTCTCGCTCCTGGACAGGGTTCAAAAGAGAGTCGCCAACCTGATAGGTCATGAACTGTCATCTAGGCTTCAGCCTCTGTCCCAACGATTAGATGTTGCATCCTCTGTCTGTTCTACAAATACTTTAATGGTGAATGCTCTGACGAACTGCAAACACTTGTACCTCCCCGACGTTACTACCCTCGACAAACCCGACAAGCTACTAAGTCTCATCCCTTTACAGTAGAGATCTCTAAGTGCAAGAAATCCTTTTACTACAATAGTTTTTTCCCCAGAACTGCGGGGCTTTGGAATTCCTTTCCGTGATTCTGCTTTTCCAACTGCATTGATATGCAGAAGTTCAAGAGTAATGTTAACAAACATATTTCTACTGATCTCCCTTCATAATGACCCCGCTAATTAAGTCTCTGATAGTAGGCCCCTGCTTCAAAGTGGCACTGTGCCTTGTTTGGGGTGAAAATTGAATAAAAAAGGTAAAAAAAAAGTCATCGACGTACAGTCCTGATAGACTAGCACCTCTCCCAAGCCAAGGATTGGACCTGGAACTCTCGTGATAACCTCGGCAGTTCTTCCCCTCAACCGCGGAAGCGATACCTGTAACTAATCTCTCCGAATGTCTATTTACATAAACATCCGTCCGTCACTTGTAATGTGCTCAAACCGCTTGCTTGTAAACACACCGCAAGCTTCGAATTTTTCAGCCAAATTAAATAGCGAGTGAAATTATTTACGACAGTTCTCAACCCAAATATATATATATATATATATATATATATATATATATATATATATATATACTTCACGAAACTCTTTCCTGAATGTTTGCGCTACTGGACATTTCACATGTGGTGTATTTTACATGTGGAACATTATAAGTGTTTTTTCGCCGACAAAATTTGTTGTCAGGCGTTAAAATGTAAATAGAACATTTAACATGTAGAGTAAAACCTAATTCCCAGTATACTTTTCTTTGTTTTTAGGCATTCGCAAAATAATACATTCCTAGGTGTATGTCTATTCATTTTTGTTCATTCAGCATATAACTGATGCTGTAATGATGCTAAAGATAAAATAATGCCTAGGGGCGCAGGAAGTCTTTGTTAATCTTCTCGCGTATGTATAATGGCATATTTGTGATAACTTTTGAAGTCATTAGTAAATATGTGTTAATAAGCAGTACTTAGTTTTCTATATAATAAACCATTTCATAAATAAGATAATAAGGCATTCGTATGAGCAATGTGCATATGTTTTTACCTATCAACACCGCGCAAACTCTTAGTATATATGTTTATAAAACATATATAAATTAACGCATATATATATATATATATATATATATATATGGGTGTGTGTATATACTAATATATATAAATATATATATATATATATCGATGTATATAAATATATATTACTATATAAATTTACATTTATCTCTATATTTATATATATATATATATATATATAGTAACATATATATATATATATTAACATATATATATATATGTATTAACATATATATATATATATATATATATATATATATATATATATATATATATATTAGCAGTTCAGATTTCCCTAGACCCTTTGTACTCTCTATAACTTGCAGTACGTGGGAATTCACTTTATGTAAAATTTCAAATGGTTATTCTAAAATGTATCTTGGTAATATCTAGAGTTTGCTGACGTAATTGCTGTGTTTAATTTTTACCCTTATTTTTCCCCTAAGCATTTATTCTCTAAGTTTCATATACAAAGACAAAGTTATACGCCTGTGCATGTTTCCTACATCTAAAATTTTAAGTCTTTTACCCAAAATTAGGGGTGAATTTAGTAGAAACTGCAAAAGTTAACCTTTTCAAATTTGTTTAATTTTGCACCCAAATTACCACCTCAAAATTAATTAAAATGCTTACCGCATGTCTCAATACCCGTTTTGTATCTATTTTAAAGGGTTAGACCGTAACTTGGCTGAGTAGTAGTGTGCTAGACACCGCAAAGGTACAATCTTTTGACGTTTAACTCTTGGAAGCTACAACTTTTTCAACCCAAACCGATTAATAAGGTTGCCATATCTCTAATTCACTTCTTAAAATTTATAATATTTAGACCAGGAAGTCGCTTAGTATTACATGGAACGTTGTCCTTTTTCCATGTAAATAAGAAGAGTATTAGATAGGGGAAAATAAGATAAGAGTAAGCCGAGATTCGAACCTTGTAAACAATGTTAAAAATTGAAATGTTCGAATTTATCTATTGTTAAATTCTATTAGAACAGTTAGATATTGTTTATATCGTAAAAAGAATTGGTTTTTCATTCTTTTAAAAAACTGGTTATTAACTATGTCAGCGAAGAATGAACAATAAATATTAAAAATATTTTGTTAAAATAGGTGAGAATTATATGTTGACAATTCTTTTGTTGTAAAAAGTGTGTTTCGAAAAACATGCAAAGCCTCGTGAATTGGCTACGTTTGGGAAACACACTTCTGACGTCATAGCCGAAGGGGGAGTCTCATAATAGTTACTCAGATAAGAGGACTCAGCAGAAGAGTAAAGTCGAGAGCATTTGAGTTGGGTTGAGTTGGAGCTAGTCCTTTGGAAGCGAAAGAAAGAACATTAAACTATGAAGATCCAAAATTTGACTTCTTGACGTCATCGGCATTCGACCGATCCAATGAATAACGAATCATCATTGTGATTTTGTAAAAAGCTGTTGTCCTGGGTCATCCTTCAACACAAAACATAGTGTGTTAATCATCAATAATGACCATTGAGTAACCCGTCGAGAATTATGCATATCCCCCCTCTGTTTTAAGAACTTGTATACATCTCCAGTCAGTATATATATGACGTCCCAAGCATCACAGAACTGTAGAAATATAGTTATATTTGTTATATATAGATTGTCCCCGTCATGTCTCTTTAATACAAAACTCCACTATTCAACATTAGTTATTTGGTAGAGATCGCAGAGGTCAAATTTATTTTTAACTTTGACCCCAATTTAAACATCTTAACATTTAATTCCAGGACTCATATTAAATTAAAAATGAGATATCTCTCGAAGAAAATGAAAATTTACAGTCTTTAGTCCCAAAATTGGAGCATGTGTTTTGTAGACTTTTCAAAGTTAAATCATTGAACTTTCACTCTTTCACAGCTGAATTTTAGGCAGAAAAACGCTTTAAAAGATTTTCCTAAATCTCAATACTTTTTATGCGAATCTCGGGTCTCTACACCGAAAATTGACACACTTTTGGTAGGGAAATGTACACGTACATTATTTTAACTTAATATATATATATATATATATATATATATATATATATATATATATATATATTTAAAATAAGAATGACAGTTAAGTTTACAAAAATGATCCAAGATGGCAAAACTAAAGTATAGTATGAATAAAACCAAATAGAGGACAGAGCTTATAATAAGAACAAGTAGTTAATAAAACATGTTAAAAAACACTTTGAAAAAGAGTTAATAATATATTTCATTTTAAAAATGGAAACACTTAATAAATTATTCCGCGGAGTTTCGAAGCAATACTTTCCTTCTCATAAGAGGGTATGTTTTAGCCAAATTCGTGATCGGATTTTGCTTGTTAAAGTATTAAATGAAACTACAAGTAAGTCATAGATCTTACTTGATAAAAATAATTTTAAAATAGAAAAGCCAATGTCAAAATGACCGAGTCAAATAACGTTAAAAGGGCATTTATTTTATATTTCGACTTATTTCATTTGGCTGACCTTCAAAAGCTCCTGCTGATAATTCCATTCTTAAATTATAACTTGTAAATTTTAGTTGACCTCACTTTTGCTTAAAATTTTGGCGCCTGTAACGTTATCTTGTCTGCGTGATTTTGCCATTGGTTTTTCTATTTTATGATTATTCCAATCACCTTTTTTTTCTCGTTCCTTCTATTTCTATCTTATTCACCCATTTTCCTTTATTCAGTCTTGCCTCGACAATCGAGCTGTATATTTATTCCATTTCTTTTTTACGCACAATTCATCTTTCTTTTAATATTATATTGGAATTCTTTCCCATTTCATTGTATCTTTTTGTGAAATATTCTACGGATTTCTGCCTTTCGGATAACTTTGCATCATCTTCTAATTACGCGGTTCCTTTGTATTTTACTTGTGCGAATGGAAATTTAACTAATTTTCTTGGATTATTCGTCTTTGGATTTTACCGGCATTGGAAATTCTCCGCCTTAACAGGCTATCCATTCACGTGAAATCACTTTTTTATTCACCCTATTCTCTCTGCTTCACTTTTTGCTATTTAATACTTTTGCAAGAAAAATCCGATCCCGCATTTTGCTAAATCCTACTCTCTGATTAGAAGGAGAGTGTTTCTTCGAAACTCCGCGGATTAAGGACTATCCATTTTATTAGTGATTCTTTTTTGAAATTAAATATGTTTTAACTCTTTTTCAAAGTGTGTTAACATGTTTTATTAACTACTTGTTCACATATACATACATATTTATATATATATATATATATGTATATATATTAATATATATATATATATATATTTAAATATACATATAGATATATAGATAGATAAAAAGATAGATAGATAGATGTAAATATGTTTGTGTTTACTATATTCTTTCTCCGGAAATATTGCGCAAGCATAAATTATGTAGAATTTCTGAATTATTATAATTATTCTTTTTTTTTTTTTACTTAAGGCAATTCTCCCGTATAAAATTGGACATAACTATTAGAGAGTTAATTAAATTAATGCTTTAAAGTTTATGCAAAATATCTAAATCTTTTGCAGAAGAATGTGATTCTACAGTCCATATCCAATAACGTTGTATTTTCTTTTTAACTCAATAGAAGAAAAGGTATTTAATACGAATATCAATACACAAAAATACAAATGAATAGGCGTAGAGATTCTGGTAAAATACACTTAAAGTAAGAAATATGGACTCAATGAATGATAAAGATTATTATGCTGACGAAATTAGGAAACACGAGATTGATAAAAGAGAAATGTTGCGCATACGAATAATGTACTGCATGGAGAATAAGAAGAGACATATACCCTTACAAGACGTCAAATGATTGTATACAATAAAGTAAACAACAAAAAATAGCGTACCATTGAATGACTAAAATATTTTTATCAACAATAAAATTTAAAAAATATATAGTAATAGGATGTATAATGTAAATTACTGTAAAATAGACAAAAACAATATAAAATAAAAATAATAAATTCAGTAGAAAATAAACAGAGCATTATGAAACAAGGGAATAATAATATTTATAAAAAAAACTAGGAAAAATTAAAAAAAAACAGAGAAAATTATAGAGAAGAAGTAAAAATTTTACAAAATAGTTGAACATTAAAAAAGAACTATTAGTATTTTATGAGGAAATGGGAAATACTTGGCATAATAAAATGCATTTGAATTCTATTATTTACAATAAAAGGAGCGAACTATATTGGAAAGCCAATAATAAACGTAAGAGAGACGCAATGAAAATTCCAAGAAGTTGAATGAATTTTATATAGTAAGAGCAAAATATAAACCAGAAAATTGTGGATTGGATTGTAAAAATAAATCATTACGTGAGGGATTGAATAAAAAAAGGTACTCGATTTCGATAGAAATTCAAATAATTATTAAAAGAAAATCACAATCTTGAAGAAAAGCACGTCATTATAGTCGATCGAAAGAAAAATGAATATTGCACAAAAAGCAATATCTCTAAAAGAAATAACGTCGACAATAATTCCGCAAATAATGACTTTAAAGCAAAATAAATATTACTAGAAACAAAAACTAATGTTTGTAAAAAGAAGATAAACATGTAATTTGAATGAAATAAAATAGAACGAAGCGTATGAATAGACATAAAGTAAAATAAAGCGGCTGGATTGAAATAACAAATCTATCAAAGCATGGATATCTGCAATGATACCAGTAAAAAGTAATCTAAAGATAGAGAGTTCGAGTTGATTTGGAAAAAAAATGAAATACAGCAAAATCGATTCTGCACAGAATTAAATCAGAATATGAAAATTAATTTTACTGAGAAAATTACACAACCCACTTTTGTAGAAAACCAGACAACCCGTAACTGATTCGTTAGTATGCAGTAGCTAGCTAATAAATAGTGAGTATACAGAATTAATATATAAAAGTAAGACACGTGACAGGTAGAAAAAATGGTAAATGGATCCAAAAAACACACAGACACACACACAGACACAGACACAGGCACACACACACACACACATATATATATAAATATATATATATATATATATATATATATATACAAATAATTATATAAATATATATTTAAATATATATATATATAAATATATATATATATAAATATATATTTAAATATATATATATATATATATATATATATATATATATATATATACTAGCATTTCAGCCCAGCGTTGCCCGGGTGTTTGGAGGTGTATGCTGAGCAAAAAAAAAAAAAAGAGTAATTTTTTTTTTAATTTGAACCCTATTATGACCCCTTAAAATTTATAGTTTCGGGCTCAAATCACTTTATTAAATTAGACCCAGGTTCAAGGAACCTGTATCTAAAATTTCAAGTGTCTAGACCCAAAATTGTCGGAGGAGTTTGGTAGAGTTCTTAAAGGTCAATCGTTGAAATTTGACCCCTTAACAGCCAAATTTCTGGCTGACACCCGTCACATCGATTTTCCCAAATCTCAGTACCCGGTATTTCAAATTTCGAGTCTATAGACTAAAAATTGACAGAGTTATTGCGTAGGGAAATGTACACAGACAGACAGACAGACACGTTCACTTTTATAGATATATAGATAGATATACAGATAGATGAAACAAAAATATATACGTATACATAAATATATATGGAAACGATGTTGTGTTCATTGTAACCTTTTTACGCAAATATTTCGCAAGTATAAATCATGTAGAATATCTGCATGAATATAATTACCCGTAATAGTTAACTAAAGGTGATCACCCTATAAGAAAACTGAAAAAACTAATAGGGAATTAATTAAAAATGAATGTTTAAAAGAATATGCAAATTAGTTAGATCTTTTGCTAATGAATGGAATTCGATAACTCATATACAAGAAAATTGTATTTTCTTTTTAAATAAATAGAAAAATAGGGTTTTAATATGAATACCACTACACACCAAAGGAATACGGAATTATAGGCATATATATATATATGTGTGTGTCTGTGTGTATAGTTTCAGGACAGAAATAATCGTGAAAATGTATCTTAAAATGCAAAAATATAGATAGACCTTTCAAAGTCGGTTACAGATGACACCTAATTATACTACCTGTACGTGTCGTAGTTGTGCAATTATTTATACTCGACTACATAGGCATAATAAAAACATTTATTGACGAATGTTTTATTGTTTTTATGATGGGCAGCGAATTAATTTTCATCCGTTCGATACGTAGTAAGGATTAAATACAGGCTAGTTACCATAATACAGCATTACTCTATAAGAATGTATGCGTTTGTTAAGAGTTGTGGATCGTTGGTAGCAAACTCATTCAGGGGAAGTGGCGTTAGACACATTAAATAGTACAACGATCAAAAATCTCTATAATGTAGCTTATAAAACCAAATAAAATAATGGATATTTATTGATAATCTTTCTTTTCTAATTTAAAATAGTAGGTTTAATGCCAAAAATTTACGCGTACAACAATAGATATCATTTTACTATAAAGATGTAATCTGTTTAATACCCAGAAAAGCAATTATTTGCAAAAAATGAAAATGCGTTATCCAGAAAACTAATAAAAGTGGCCATGTAAAAGGAAGAGTTAAAGGTGGAAACAAAGTTAAATTTTCCCAAACTTTTATTTTTATATTATCTTTCAAATAAGTTATCGTATACGGTGTTAGTATTCCCTTCTTAAAACAAAGAAGTGCAAGTCTAACCGATAGTGAGTAAGCATAACTCACTTATAGGTAAACAACTATGGTTTTTGTCCGGTTTTTAGGGGCGAAAATGTATTGTTTGCATACTCTTTACAGAAATAATACACATTTTCTAGAAATGTCATTATATGTAAACCGCTAATTACAGTCTTACGCATTAGAAAAATATAAAACGTATTAAATCATCAGAAACAAACACAAATACGAAGGAAAGGATATGCTATTGTGTTTGACTAAGATTACAGTTGAAAAACCTCTATCCAATTGTTTTTTTCAAAGTTACTAAAGCGAACCTTTTAAAACCCTCTTTCATGCATATGCTAGCGACTACATAGGATCAAATATTTGTCATATACATAAGAACGTATGTGTTAGGTAATTACTGGACCATTTTTCTGGTTTTATTTTATTAAATGGCCGTTTCCATTTACTATTACGTTGAATATATCTGTACATAATCGCTACACTCTACATACCTGTATACAGACACCCCCCCCACACACATATATATATATATATGTATATATATATATATATATATATATATGTGTGTGTGTGTGTGTGTTTGAGGGGTTTACGTGGGAAGGTTATACAATACCTTGACGATGTATATGCGTAAATTCTCTACCAAAACCCTGTCTTAATAGTTAGTTTATATTGTCTTACTTCATATATAGTATATATGAAATAACTTATATTTTTATCCGATAAATTACATGCTAAATTGTCTACATAAAAAAAAATAACAATGATCCTGCCTCGGGTAAATTCAATTGATGATGCGTGTCCTTTGCTACAAGCACTGTTATTTAAAGTGTTATGTTAAAAACCATTTGCTTGCATATTAGAGACATATAAGTATAGGTCGTACGCTGATGAATAAGACTGGAAGTTTTTTTCTGTTTTTGATTCTATGCTGGCTGTTATATACGAGTAAATACACTAGACATAAAATGTCTCTATAGATGCGTATGTCTTAGCCCACATACATAACACTTGATTGAACAGATAATGCAGTGAAAGAAACAAGAGGTTCACGTTAACATATATATTTTATAGTTTCACATATATAAATCGTTTGGAAATAAATCGTGATTAGATTTCCCATTCGTATTTTTGTTACATTGGCACAAATATTCAAGATTCGTCGGATGGATGAATATCTTTATGTCAAGATTGGCTGAGTGAAAAATCGATAAGTAGAAGCACGGTAAATTGGCGGCCAAATTGACAGATGGAAACAATTTCCTAAGACAGAAATGCAGAATGGCATTTAAGAGTGAACGCTTGATGCTTCCTGCAGCTGCACACAATAGATGAGTTTTGTGATGTTTCAATTCAGACAGTAGTAAAAATATTTGTTGTATATCGGCATAGTTAAGTGACTTGCACATGTCGGATTAGTTTAGACAAATATACGAGTAATACACATTTAGTCATGTGCTTTTCATAAAAAAAAGTATTCTTTACAAGACACAGCGAGTGTATTTGCTTTTCTACTGACATATTGTTCACCTACTTCTTAAAAAGTATGGATTCATGACTTTTTTAAAACAAAAATAAGATGCTCTACTTCATTGATGCGGGCTCATCTACCGACGAATTCCGACGAGATCCGCAGCTCTATGTTGTAGTCAAAGGTAAACTTTACAGATAAAATGTGACCGAGAAAAAAACATTAAATACGATCTTAAATATCAAAATATATTATAAAATGAAGGAATAAAGACTTAGATGTTTAATTTAACAAATTGTGCAAACAAATTCAAATATATATGTACATATATATATATATGTGTGTGTGTGTGCGTGCGCGTGCGTGTATGTGTGTGTGTGTGTGGGTGTGTGTATACCCGATCTAGTTTAATGGAGCAATCATGTTCCAATAGATATGTCCGCACACACACACACACACACACACACAGAGATATATATACATATATATATGTGTGTGTATATATATGTACAAAATCTTGCAAGGGATATTACCTTTACTAAATTATATCTATTTAGTTTATTTTATTATTGTAACTTCTTACTGCGAGATATATTTTATGAATTAACCTGTTTTTCTTTACAAAACAGATTCTGGAATAAACTGTTCAGAAACAAGTAATAATAATAATAATAATAATAATAATAATAATAATAATAATAATAATGATAATAATAATAATAATAATAATAATAATAATAATAATAATTATCTTTCCGTCAAATGCATGCATAGTAATACAAACAGTGCACGTCTTCTATATATATATATATATATATATATATATATATATATATATATATACATATATATATATATATATGTATATACAGAGAGAGAGAGAGAGAGAGAAAGAGAGAGAGAGAGAGACGTCGATTGAACACGACGAAGTTATTCTTTTTTCCGATCTTAATGGATATTTTTTCAATTTGCCAGGCAGTCATTTTAATTTAATTTAAGGTAACTTATATAGAATGACACCCAAAGATTGTTTTTTCGGTCATATTCTTCTCGGACGCTTTCTATCGGTTCATCCGAGCATCATCAGGAGCAATTGCTGTGTTTTTCGTTTTTCTTTCTCTTTTCTTTGAGGGTTAGCGTAATTATAAATTTATGTCCTTTATAAGCTATAAAGGGTGCTGTAGAATAGTTGGTGTCGAATTATTTAAAAAAAAATAAACCAACCGTCTCTGCCCGATATGTCGATGATATATACATTGCAGCGGGATCAATACTAGACATTGAAAAACTACTACACCTAGAACCCCACTCTGTACTAAAATTAACCTACGAACCAAACATAAATAACACAATACTCGATTTTTAGTAGATTAGAGCAATCCCACTGAATACACAACTTCAACATACAAAAAACCTAGCAGCAATAACTCAATGCTCGTACATTACCATAATGAATACCGAGACAAATATAAGACTACCCTCATTAAAAATGGTATTCACCGCGCATACAATACAGCATCAACTCGACAAATATTTTTTCAAAGAGCAAACAAACATAAAACATCCCCTAATAAACACTGACTTTCCCCTGAAATCGTTGATAAACACATAACACTATATTTAAACTCTCTCCACAATAAAAAAAAACATACACCCTAAGCCTCACAAAAATAACACTATCAAATTATACTATAAAAATCAATTATACACTAACTACAAAACTGATGAAAACATAATAACAAACCTAACTAAAAAATACACCAGACCCACCGACACCCCCCAATAATATATTATACTGAATTACAAACTTCTAATTTAATAATCAAAAACAATAATGACACTAAATATACAATAAACCAAACTAATATAGTGTATGAATTTATTTGCCCCTTCGAAGAATGTCTCAGAAACCACTCTTAATTCATACATCGCATATATTGGCCATACAACAACAACACTCTCTCGAGGACTAAGCTATCATTTAGCTGACAGGAGTGGCATAAATCATTTAAAATCCCACGATAAAAATCTGCAGTCGTCCAGCATTAGAAATATCTTAACTAACAATACTGAAAAAAATCCTTAACAACTGCACATGACGACAACATTTCTAGAACCATATTTATAAAAAACAGTATTTTTTTTTTTTCAAACCGTCTCATTTAACACTAGGAGAAATATACTAACAGTATTTAATAACTAACTAGGAACTAAATAAATAAACTATCCAATGAGGAAATCGAAATTTCCCTCCCCCTAAAAAAAAACATGAAAAAAATAATTCGCCCCAACCCTCCAGCACCCAACTTTATAGCAAATTAAAGACAAATATTAGTATTGCCAACCTCAAAGGAAATAACAAATATAACGAAAACAAAAACATTCGCTCCTGAAAAGGAGAGGATGCAACGATAGAAAGCGCTAGAGAAGACTATGGCCAAACAAATATCTTCGGATGCCATTCTGCATAACTTACCTGCTGACATTATAAAGACCGACCAGCAAATATAAAAAATAGGCATTAAGATCAGAAAAAAATAACTCTGTCGTGTTCAATCACACGTGCCTAAATAATTACTTGCTATGAATATATATATATATATATATATATATATATATATATATATACATATATATATATACATATGCATGTATATATATACATATGCATATACATATATATATATACAATCGTATGAATATATATGTATTTCTATATCTATATATCTATAAAAGTGAACGTGTCTGTATGTCTGTCTGTCTGTCTGTGTACCTTCCCTACGTAATAACTCTGTCAATTTTTAGTCTATAGACTCGAAATTTGAAATACCGGGTACTGAGATTTGGGAAAATCGATGTGACGGGTGTCAGCCAGAAATTTGGCTGTTAAAGGGGTCAAATTTCAACGATTTGACCTTTAAGAACTCTACCAAACTCCTCCGACAATTTTGGGTCTAGACACTTTAAATTTTAGATATAGGTTCCTGGAACCTGGATCTAACTTAATAAAGTGATTTGAGCCCGAAACTATAAATTTTAAGGGGTCATAATAGGGGTCAAATTAAAAAAAAAATTGACTTTTTTTTGTTTTGCTAAGCGTACAACTCAAAACACCCGGGCAAAGCCGGGCTGAAATGCTAGTATCTCTATAAAAGTGAACGTGTCGGTATGTCTGTCTGTCTGTCTGTCTGTGTACATTTCCCTACGCAATAACTCTGTCAATTTTTAGTCTATAGACTCGAAATTTGAAATACCGGGTACTGAGATTTGCGAAAATCGATCTGACGGGTGTCAGCCAGAAATTTGGCTGTTAAGGGGTCAACTTTCAACGTTTTGACCTTTAAGAACTCTACCAAACTCCTCCGACAATTTTGGGTCTGAACACTTGGAATTTTAGATATAGGTTCCTGGAACCTGGATCTATTTTAATAAAGTGATTTGAGCCCGAAACTATAAATTTTAAGGGGTCATAATAGGGGTCAAATTACAAAAAAAATTACTCTTTTTTTTTTTTTTTTTTGCTCAGCATACACCTCCAAACACCCGGGCAATGCCGGGCTGAAATGCTAGTTAATTTATAAGTACGTTTATATATTTATATGTATATATGTATATACATGTTATGTATGTATATGTGTGTGTATATATATATATATATATATATATATATATACATATCCATATATACATATATATATATACATATGTGGGTGCGTGTGTGTGTGTTTATGTGGGTGTTCATGTGTGTTCATGTGTGTTTGTGTGTGCATAGCAGGGAACTAACAATGATCACGGTTTATTCTTTGCGTCAGAGTAACAAATAGGACATTAGAAATTGAAGCTTCCAGGAAACTAACGGAATCGATTTCTTCTCCGGTTTTCCTTAAAGCTATTACGGTTAAATCCAATGAACCGATGTAGTAAAGCAGCTAAAAATAATTCCTCACTAATCCTTGCCGTTTTTTTTTTCTTCAAAAAACAATGCCATAAATGTTTTTGTTTTTTTTTCTCATTTCCGGTCTTACAGCCAATGCAGATTCCGCTACGTTAAAAAGAACAACGTAGTCTTTATATGTTACTGAATTTCTGTTCTTCTACGCGACGTTTATATTCATAAATATTTAGTTTCCTGGCTGATATTTGAAACATAAATATACGCGCACACATATATCGAAACATATAATAGAAAAATATATGTGCATGCGTATATATATATACACATATATATATATATATATATATATATATATATATATATATATATATATATATATGGAGGATATATATGTAGATAGATGGAAAAAAATTAGTTGGTTGGTTGGTTGGTTAGTTGGTTGTTTTTGTTTTACGGCATATCAACTCTTTTCCGGTTATTTAATGCCGAATCCAACGATTTGGAAGAAAACATTTTTTAATAGAATATATTTGTTGTTTTCACGTCGGTTTCTATTTAACCCATAGGTGGGACCCTAACAGGTACTACCACTCCTGGTCAGAGTGGACCTGGGAGCAATGGTAATTAAAGGGTGGCTCAACACTCTCCAAAGCCCACACGCTGGGGCCTCACCACTGGATATATTTTAAGGTCATATCCAGGACCCCCATTGAGCGACTGTTACCCTCTGCAGGGGGACAGTCGGCGTATTCTAATGCCCCACCGACAGGGCCGGAAAATTAGTAGATATATAGATAGATAGATAGATAAATAGAGATAGATTTATATAAATATACATGTGTATTTGTGTATGGATATTTAAACATGTATTATATATGCCTGTGTGTACATGTATTTACGTAAAAGTATACACAAACTTAGCAGCGCACATTGTTATTGTATTAATCTATTATTTTAGTAAATGAAACACATTTGATATATATATACACCCATTACACCCATATTTTATGTATATATATATATATATATATATATATATATATATATATATATATATATATATATATATTTAAATAAAATGGGTTAAGAAATTTCAACGAAGAAAGATGTATATTTAAATAAGGGAGTAGTCACCAACAATTTGTATTGTTTAACATTATTTTATTATTCCGTGTATTGGTTTTTCATTGAGAATTATGTTTGCATCATTGTAATAATGTTTTTAAGTCATTGAAATCGTTTTTACGCGCGTTTCAGACGTTCTTTGAAGCGTCCTCGTCAGAAATTATTTTCAAATGTGTTGGAGATGTAAAAATGGCAATTTTCGTAGTTCATTTGAAGTGTTTCCAAAGGGGTGGAGGCTTGTAAGTGTTTATTATTCATTTGCATGCTCAATTTTTATTGCTCTTTTATTTGGCTTGTCCAGGCCGATGACCTGGTTGTAGTCACGCTCTCTTTCTGCTAGTGTTTTTTTCTTTTCCTTTAGAGTGGGGTAGGGTGTGTGTGTGTGTTGTGTGTGCGCGCGTGTGTGTGCGTGTGTGTGTTTTGTTTTATTTGTTTGAGAATGTATATACTGTTTTATAGGATTGTGAGGTTATTTTCTTCCTTAGGAAGGTGACTGTGATCCGAGGTCGTTACTAATGTGTATGTGTGATGAGGGGGGACCAGCTCTTCTAAAATAAGGGTAGGGGTGCTTTCATTCTATTTTGATATTTATTTTTTGGATTCTTGGATTTTAGTATAGTGATTTTTCGTTTTAGTCTTTCCGGGTATTCCTTATATTATGTTTGTTTAGAAAGAGGTGTGTATTTAAAATATGTATAGGGGAGACAAATAAATAGAAACATTCAAAAATCCCCTACTACTAGCATAAGTACCCATCGTTGATTGGGTTCAAAACAACCTACAGGAAATGGACTCTGATTTATGAAAGTATGATAGGTTATGAAAAGGAAGGGTTGTAAATTTGTATTGAATTTGGGGGTATCAAAACTAAAACAAAATATGATGAAAGACCTGTTCAAACTGAAACACTTATCAAAATACTCTGTTTATCTAGATTGAAACACCTTTCTAAACGTTGTGTCATATTCCCATTTTGTGTAGGGCAGGTGCGAACGAACACCCCATAATTTTATTATACCATATTCCTTCAAACTGAAACATAATTATCAAAGTATACTTACGCAGATAGATATAATTTATTAATATTATAAAATGGTGTGCCTATTCCATACTATGGAGACCAGGCGCGAACGCAGACCCCACAATTTAATATACCATCCATATTTAAGTTAAAACATACTTATCAAAGTATTCTAATGTACATATATATCAAAAACATTTTTACACTTTTATTTAATTTTTTTTATTTCCATACGAACGCAGACCCCACAATTTAATGAACCCCCGTTCTTGCAGATCAAACGTACCCATTCCTGTCTCTTGATATATCTTCTAGCATTATACGAGCCTAACCGTGACCAGACACACACAAAATCAGCTTTATATTATATATATATATATATATATATATCTGCATATATATATATATATATATATATATATATATATATAATAAACCCTTACAAGGTAATTTTGCTCCTGCAACTTTTAAAATCATGATTATTTTTCAGGCATTTTTTTTAAATATTTTCTTTTGGGTATATCTGGACATTTGTGTCATATAAAGTCATCATGAACCCGATATATAAACCTATCAATACGCGAATTTAAGTATTTTTTAGCATGTGATAAAATTGTCCATTGTCAACTGTATTTTTTAGCATGTGGTAACATTGTCCATTGTCAAATGTCACAAAAAAAACTTAATTAAACTAAATTCTATTTAATATGTTATTCGATGCATAAAAACGTGTGAAAATCTTATTAGATGTACAAACGAATATAAAAAGAAATGGTTCCCGAGAGATATCATTTGTTTTAAGATATTCGATTTTTTTTTTAATTCGTAGAAATTATTTTTAGCAGGCAGAATTAAATATATATTTAGCATGTTTTACCGCAACATACTTGAAAAATATTTCGATTACAACGGGCATAGATATATCAGAAAAATACAAAACACGTTCCATATTATGAATGGATATATGAAAATATAATTTTATGACAATGCCGCATGTTTTTTTACTTTTATGGATAAAATATGAGAACCTATCATTACTACGAAAGGTAAAAACAACTCATGTAAGTATATATAGAGCATTATGACATTTTATTTTTAAAGACATTATCAGCTAGAATAATCCGAGATTATACGAGTATACCATGAATCGATTACATCAGAAAACACAAATTGTCTTCCATTTGCCTAAACACCAAGTTTCTGGTTCCGCTTTACGATGTGCATGAGGCAGGAAATAAGAATCTCCATTATGGCTTTTTTACTCAACAAGGTTTTCGCGTTTTGAACAATAAAAACAAAAATGTAAATCCTTTTTTTATTTCTTTATATAGGTGTTTTAGGAATTTCAATTATATTTTCATTGCAATTGAGGTTGTTAAAAAAAAACAAATATCTACGATGTAATGTAATTATATATTATTCAATTCCCATTTTAAACGCAACAATAATTCTCAAATATACACTAGTTTTTGATGTTGTGTTAATAAAAACAAAATACTTTTACTGTCAACACATAATATGTTTTATGAATATTTTTTTAAATAATTTTTTGAAAATCGTGCAAACTTTGAAAGTAAGTCGAGAAATGCTTTTGATCTCTATATTACACAAAATGAACCAAATGCCCCTATAATCATTGTTATGTTACTATGAAAGCAATATGTAAACAAATATATCGATATTTTAAAAGTTATCGGTTTTAAATGAGCAGAATTGTTTCTACCGATAAATAATATACATTTTATAAAAAATAATGAACACTTTTTTATTTGTTGTAAACAATCTATACAGAAATTTACATTTCTATTTGAAATATATAAATAGATCATTTTTTTATATTAAACTATATTTTTTATTTCTAACGTTTTACATTATTAATAGAGATGTTTACAATGTTATACAATATAAATTGAAAAGGGTTAGAGGACATTAGTTTGAAACATTTTTAATATTATGTAGGATTAATTCAGAATATGTGTGTTGGAGATTAAACTTTGTTTTGAAAAAGGGCTCAATGTACATATTATATAACTTTTATTTCCCGGTGTTTTTTGGCTGTTACCAACCATAACAATATTGGGTGTCTTTGTACAATGCATATTCCCTTCCTATTTTTTTCTCGTTATTTTCACTTTTTTTCAACGGATTACACATTTTTATAATAAAGATGTTTCATGAAACTTAATGGCAATTGTGTTAATACCTTTATCATCCAATGTATAGAGTATTGTTATACTGATCGCGATGTCTTTTATCGAGTGCGCAAGCATTCATGTTTTGCGCGTTTATACATTAATTTGTATAGCCACTTGATCTTTTTTAGATTACTCTGTATACTGATTATTACATAGCAAGCTATAACATAGAATACAAAACGGGTTGCAGGTAGTCTAGTATAACTATATATATGAAAGGCAAACTGTGTGTGACATTTTATGTATATCCCGCAAAGGCTTTTTTCGCCGACGCTCCCTGGGGGGTTACTATCGCTTAGAACTGTTTATACACCCCTCTAGATAATAATATCTAGGATTTGGAACCGCGGGTCGCCTCTAGATTTATTTACGTCGACTTTTATGAGATTCGCGCTATTTCGCTCTGCCCCCTGTTTGTCCTGCTTTTTAGTATAAATACAGTGAAACTAAATTCAACCGGGTCGTGTTCTCGGCTTTTGCCGAAACGATCAGAAAGCAATCAGCTTTGATCAATGTGGTCCCAAACTCCTTATATCAGACAATTGCTATTCAATCTGGACAATGGGGGCTGGTTTCCACCTCCCCAAAATCTTGGGAATGGGTAACTGATTTCCTCCTCCCCAACATCTTTAGGAAACAACCAGTAGAAGTTCGGTAAACTCACCCAAAAGCTGCCCCACAGCAAAAGTTATGTCAGCTACTTCTATTTGACCTCATTAATGAGGTCAAATAGAAGCTGCAGTGTTAACTTTTATTGCGGGCACGTATCAATTCTGTTTTTAATACTTAAATAAATAAACGCAAACGTGTTTCCGTTAGTATTTCCAGGTGGCTCAATGGTTAACGTCTGTAGTGGACTGGTGGATATATTATATATATATATATATATATATATATATATATATATATATATATATATATATATATATATATATATCCCAGAAAATACAAAGTAGGTAAAATGAATTGAATTGAGAAAGGAACGACCAACGCGTTTATTGAAATAAACGGACTAGAATTTAATTCATGAGAAAAGAAATGAAAGAAAAGTGTACAGCATGTGTTTAGTTTGACGTGCGTCTCTCACTGTTAGCTGATAAGAAGGAAAGTCTATTGTTGCAGTGAGAAACATAGAGAGAGAGGGAGAGAGAGAAAGAAAGAGTGAGAAAGTTTATCCAGTTTGGCGCGCGTCTCTCACTGTTAGCTGGTGAGAGGGAAAGTCTATTGTAGTAGAGAAAGAGAGTGAGATAGTCTATTAAGTTTGGCGCGCGTCTCTCACTGTCAGCTGATGAGAGGGAAAGTCTATTGTTGTATATATATATATAGAGAGAGAAAATCAATCCTGGCCATTGAGAGGGAAAGTGTGTAAGCGTTACGTACTGTCTGTTGACTCTTTCCCGACACATAGTAGTAAGTGACGTGGGGCGCGCAGGGAAGTGACGGCGCCCATGTGTGCGTACGTGTGCGCGTATGTGTGCGTACATGTGTGTATGCACGTGAATGTGAGTGTATGTATTATGCGTGTGTGTGTGTATGCACGTGAATGTGAGTGTATGTATGTTAACGTGAATATATGTACATGTAAGTAGCTTCAGATGTGAATGCGTGTTTTGTGTGAGACAAGAACAGGCTCGCAAACATCGCACGTTTGTTTTCACACTTTGATTTCAAACTTACCCTACCAAAACGATTTTTTATTTTACCCCCCCCCCCCGGAGTTTTGATTTACCCCAAACCACACCCACCTCCAAACACCGGGGCAGTATAAATATTAGAAAACTCAAGTTGACTTGCTTGGGCGTTGAAAAAAATATATCCGGTCCACAGCTTCCGGGTTGAAAATTTTTGCTCATGCGAATAACAATAAGCGATAAACACTCACATTTAATCGGCACATTTTTCGCGTTAAAAATATGCCAATAAAAACAAAGCTTAATATCTTCTGCTTTTCTCATCCGCATATTACAATTTGTATCTATATATTTTATTGCAAGTTGAAATCCTTTCCGAACAATTAATTTTTATTTAAAAGAAACAATTATTCAGATCCAATTTGACATTCTTCAGAAACAGCCACAAAAATTCTCCTTAAATTAAGAAATTAAAAATAAAAATTTTTTGCCGTTTTTTTTTTCATTTTTTTTTTACAATTAAAAAATTCTTTAATTCATTTTTTCATAATGTGATTTTAGAGGCTAACACAAAAGCAAACAGTTAACATTACACAACTACTAATAACAATAGAGAAGCTGATATTTGGGTTTAGAAATCTATTCCCATGAAATTATGCAACCCAAATGGTAAATGGGTACATGTAAAAGTTGATTTTGAGAGGCATTTTATATTTTACCTCATGTTATAAACGTTGTTCCATTGTATACTTGTCGACCAGGTTAAATTAATGTACTTGTAATGTCTAATGTTTTGCGTTCATATAAGCGTCCTAATTCTTCTATTAAAAAATGTTTGAAAATATGCCGTACACTAAAATATATGGCTACAGAGTTTAAAATCCAAATAATATATACAAGATATAAAAAATATATAAATAGATAAAGTAAAGGTTTTATATAAAAATCATTTAAAAAATCGGTTTGTTTTTGTTTTTATTACATAAAAAATAGCAATGATTCTAAATATAACTAAATTAAAAAAAATAATTATCAAATAAATTTTAAATAAAAACAAGTAAATAGTTAAATGAAAAAGATAAGTAAAATCTTATTTTTACCCAAAGATTTGTACTAAAATCTTACTCGGAATACGTTTAAAAATATTATATTTCATTCGGCGATTGTCGTCGAATACTTTTACAAATGCCAGGTTTTTATTCCTGCTAAATAAAAAAAAAATATTTTATTTTACAGCAACTGACTAGAAAAACAAACATACGAAATAAAACGCTCATGTGGCTAAACATGTGTGCTTACTTTACGCTATTATCTCAGTAAAATAAAGTGATCGCCCTCATATAAGTGATAACATATCCAACAGAGCCACAAACGTTAGAGACCGTGAATTATGGTAAGTGCTTTCATAAGATTCGCACGTGTTTGTTTACTAAACCAATCGCTGCAAGGACGTCGGTTAAAATGTAAATGTTGGGATGAGAACGCCGTATATATTTTATCTTTTTTTTAAATGCGAATTAAACAAAGCTAAGTGTTGGCCCATTTTTACTTGGTTAAAACCTTAATATCTCTCTTTAAAAAAAAAACAATGTAATTCATTATGTTGAAACTGTTATACATTAGTATTTGTGCAAGCGCTCATATTTATTTTTATAATAAATAGAGTCACTATTTGAAGGCTACCAATGACGGCGGATCATAAGTTGTTTAGTATATATAAAAAACGATATTAATTACGGTTTGCAATGTTTCATTATTCAAGAAGGAAAATACAATTGCCATTTATAAAATGTCTTACTCCTCGAAGTTTCCAAAAATGCCTACTAAACTTCAGAGGAAATATGGTAGCTAAACACTATATGCACTCACTCGCACAGACAGAAAGTCACATACACACACATCTATCTCTCTATGTCTATCCCCCTTCTCTCTCTCTCTCTATATATATATATATATATATATACATATATATATATATATATATATATATATATATATATATATATATATATATATAGTGTTACCGATTTTTATCTGCTTAGTTTCTGCAGTTGCCACTGCAGGAATCGAATTAAACAGCCGATGGTTTCATCAAACTTTGAAGATTTTAGTATTTATTGTAAGGAAGACGAGATTAAAAAAGTACACATTAAAAATCAGAAACTGTAAAATCATTAAAAAGAGACAGATAACAAAGTTAGACGATGCAGAGTGCTCTGATAAAAAACTAGAGCCAGAGAAAAGACAGGAAAATAAGAGAAGGGAGGAAAAGTAAAACGGGAGAGAGGCAAGTAATTAATAGAGAAGGAAAGAAAAAAGAAAGAAATGCAAAAAGAAAGAAAAAGAAGAAAGAAAGAAAAGAAGACAGAAAGAACAAAGAAAGAAGCAAATGGTGAGGTGTTGATAGTATCGGAGAATTAATATGAAGATCTAATTATGCAGTCTAAAAAGTTTGATAATTATATAACGTTCATAATCAAACAATGATAAAATAATAATAATAATAATAATAATAATAATAATAATAATAATAATAATAATGATAATAATATATATTTTATGAAATATATATATATATATATATATATATATATATATATTGAGGTCATGTTAGAAGGGCATGTAAAGAGTGTCGTGGACGTTCGTAGGTGCATTATAGTTAACGTTATGTCGTGTTAAGGATATGGCTTCTCATGAAAGAGTACTTTACGAGCCACTACTAATTAATCAAGGCGTATAAAATAAAAGAAAGTTAAAACCAAGATAATTATAAACACTATATTATAAATTGTAGCAAAGCCAATGTATATATATATATGTATATGCATTAATATATATATATATATATGTATATATATATATATATATATATATATATATATGTGTGTGTGTGTGTGTATACATATAGGAATCAAATAAGTAACTAAAAACCTATTAAATAATTACATAAAATACAGATGTATGAGTTATTATTTGAAAATGCTAAGACAATATATATATATATGTATATATATATATATATATATATATATATATATATATATATATATGTATATATACATATAAGTCAACATTTAAGCACAAAAATATATAAATTGATAATCCGTTAAACAAATCTACAAATAACAAAATAAATTAGTAAATAAAGATGGAAAATATAAAAGAAAATAATATTTAAAAAAAGAGTATATAAGTAAATAAATAAAATAGTGTACTCAAATTGAGGTAAAGTATAATAATAAAAATTGTATTATAAAAGTTCAAACGCAAAAATAATTATATACAATACACCACAGTTATGTCTTCAAACCTTTTTTGAAACGGAATTCTTCTAATTATGAAGGTACTACTACAGACAAACACACCCACACAAACACACTGACACACACACATATATATATAACATTTACTCACATAAAATTAATATACGAAATTATAAATTTATGCGTAAACATTAAGTATTTACTTCAAAAGTGCTCAATACGTACGTAGAGCTAGTTAGCAATTTATAAAATATATATAGCGATTAAGCTACACTGTATATTCGGCGTTTCATCCACTCTAAGATTTGTCAGGCTTACGCGCGAATTCTGTGGTTGTTTATCGTTTTTATATGGTCCTCTTCTGTTGAGGATTTTAGTTAGTCAATCAGCTTTCTAATATCCCCCGCGCCCATTCCTATCAGCCAATGGGCATGCATTTTATCGGGCAAAGGATCTGTTTTACAACTAGGTTAGTGTTTTAATCCAGACCTTTTCCTTTTTTCATATATAAATGTACATGTGCGTACATACATGAATGCACATATCTATACATACGTATATATATATATATATATATATATATATATATATATATATATATATATATATACATACATACATATATGTGTGAGGTTTATGCATATTCTATGTTTATTTAATTGATTTATTTGTTTGTTTTCTATTGTTTTTTGTTAGTTTTAAAGCTTTTTTGTATCCTAGAGTAAGTTTTATTTTGTGAACACAGTAATATGCTATTTCTCCTCCACAGTTTAATAGATTTTGTTTTTTTTTAAGGTACATGATAGAAAATTTTTCATGACGGCATAACTTAAATGGGTCGTGTAAATGTCTACACGTGGTAGCTTGTCTTATAATGTTCCATTCGACTACCGGCGTATGGCCGCTTTCTTTGAGTTCCCAGTATTTATTCGCTAGTGTTGTTTTTATACGGTGCTTTTATTGTTGACTGAACTTTTGTGGTCATAGTATCGGGTCTTGAAATCTAATAAATTTATCAGGCAACAATATTTGCGAAAGAAAACCCGAATAATAAAAAATATTACGTAGGCTTGACATTCTTAGATTGCAAAACCCGATACTATGACCTCAATAGAAGAGGACCATATAAAAACGAGAAACAACCACAGAATTCGCGCATAAGCCTGACGAATCCTTGAGTGGATGAAACGCCGAATGTCAATGTAGCTTAATCGCCATTTATATTTTA